>NW_023339696.1:21611293-21622783 GCF_004916995.1 Morone saxatilis | reverse complement strand
AACATCCAGTGGCAAGTAAATTTCGTCCATTTAACCTCGAGGTACTTGTACTGTTCTTGAGTCTTTCTACTTCTACTCCAACACATCTCAGAGGGAAATATTCTACCTATTGACTTCACTACATTTATCTACTACAGCTTTATAAATGAACACACAACAACATATGATGTTGTTATAAATGAAACTACCAACAGTTTATTTAAATACAGCTGAAACCATTAATCAATGAACTTCAGCTTCACAAACATGAAGATTTCCATTTTGAATGATTGTAATAATCTGAATGTATTTGTAATAATTGTGAGGTTTGGACTGTTGTGAAGGTGTCACTTTGAACTAATTGTGACGATATCTTTAGTATTTTCACAGTTTTTACAAAGCAATCAATCAATGGAAAATAATCATTAGTTTAAGTCCTCAACCAACTCCAACAGTAAAATCCTGCTTTCACATTAGTGCACGAGTCAGATAAATCTGATATTATATATAATAGTACAACACTTTAATACTTCATTTTACTCATTATACGCACATACTTCCACTGTAGTGAACAGTCTGAAAACCCCCTGCTTTACACACATGATCTTTGTGGGAACTGTATGGGCTGAAATTAAATTTGCAGCTCCTCAGTAGAAAATGAGATTATAGTTGGACTGAAAAGGCTCGACTCCCACCGGCTGCTGGGTTATTTTCAGATGAAAAAAAGTATAAGACCGTGTTTATCCAGTCATGGCTTACACTTTGAGTTCTACCTGTACACTCAGGACTTACAGGTAACACAGAAGCTGGATGATAAATCAATGACTCACTGTCTAATTCACTTCTGCAGTAATAACACTGATTGTTTCACTGCAAGAGAAACATAGTGAAATATTCTGTTGTGCTCAAAGTGTAAGACACACGTCAGTGTAAGTGCTGCTATGATCAGACACTTGTCTACAAGTCAGATAGTATGAAATGAGGTATAGGAGCTGGAAGGAGAGGCTCCAAGGGTCCATTGGCCCCCTGTAGTTTCAGACCTTGTCCCACAATCCTTATAGATCGTAAATCACTGCATCCCAGCAAATACCCTTATATTACAACACAGAATAAAGATGTCCACCCTGTGTGTGATCTGGATTGTATTTAACAGATACATTAGAGAATTAGGCTTATTTTTAATGCGTTAAAAACAATAAAGACGTACAAACAGACTCAGGGATAGCTTCTTCCCGCTGTCACCCGAATACTCAATCATAAAATTCAAACCCTTTGGCACTAATGTCATTTTATATTGTATGTATGTGATATTTATCGTGTGCACTTTTACGGAGCTGCTCTCCAAAAATCTCATTGTACTGGTGTACAATGAAGGCTTTCAATTCAATCAATTCAATTCTTTATTGTTGAATATCAGCAAAACAAGGAACTGTTCATTAAAGACATGAACTCTCACACAATCGGTGCATTCTTTACATCTTAACAGTGAGCTTGAATTAAACAGTAGTCTACTGTATTGTCTTTTATTGCCCAGTGTTTGGCTGCACTGTGAATAAAAACACAGTGAATCCACAGTTTCAAGATTTAATCCATTTCTACTCGCTTCAATCTGACATAATGAAAGGCATTAATAAAAAAGCCAAAAAATGTTCAAACCTATAATGATTTCCTTTTTTACTGGGATTTGGCAGGAAAGAGGTTTCGGCTTGTTTTATTCATTTAAGATTTGTGTAAAATGTTTAAAATTATTAGGTTGGCTATTTATTTATTTTTAATTTAGCATTTTGTGTGACGTCATTATATACACAGACTTTCTGTCAGCACTTAAAGAGCCCAAAGCTTATTATTAATTATCACTGGGTGCATTAATATTATTAATAATTTACTCAGAACACTGTTTTGTCACTTGACCCGCCCCAACCCGTGGTATTTTCTAGTCGACCCGCTCTGACTCTCCCTCTCTTCTGAACTGAATCCTCTGATCGGTGGTCCTTCTTGTGGGAGGAAACAATGTTTGAAAACCTGGTTTTGTAATTCATCCAGAGAGTACGAGTGTCCACACACACAGATAGAAACCTGCTGGCAGAGTGTGAGTTTTGATGTCCTCACCTGTGGGACTGACACTAATCACTGAATGTAAAATGCTGGAATGTTTTAAACTGCCTGAAGCACAAACGCTGCTGAAGACACCAGAGACAATCCTGTCCTGTTGTTAGCACAGGAACAAATAAAATGCACTAAAATGGACCCAGAACCTCTGATATTAAAGTTTGTTGTTTTATGTTTTGAATCTGTGTAGCTGTGGGGTCGGTACTGTGGTTATTTAGACTTCATTATCACACTGAGCAGTGTACTAAAACATGACGCTGTCCATATTCTATCAGAAAGAGTAAATGAATGTGTCAGATCAGGAGAGATATCAGGTGTGTGAGGTTGGCGTTGTGTCCAGAGGTCAGTGCAAGAGGAAGTTATTGAGTTCATCCTCAGGTTCTGGATATTAGCTACATGCTAATATAAGCATTCTATGTTCACATCAAACTATAGTAATTATTTTAGAGGACTTGGACAAGTGGAAATACGACCTGTTGATGGCATCAGATGAAGTCAGAGGATTGTTAGCAGATCTTTAGTCAGCAGGACTCATCCTCTGGCGGAGTTCCTACTCATCTTGAAAAACCTGGAAATTTAAAGACTAGATTCAGATACATATAAACCTACTGTAGGTGCATATTTAGTTTGAAACTCGACTGTTAAGATAAGCTGCAGTTCAAAGCAGGTTTATCAAACACTCAGTGGAACAGTCTGTCTGTTACTCAGACCTGTGGAAGCTCAGTGGAAATGCTGCAGACGGTCATAACTACATGCATACAGCCTATTAATGATCAAATTTACATTTGTTGTGGTTGATAAATACATGATCAGTAAACTAATACTAAACTAATCTGACTGAACTAATGAGTCTAAAATAATCATGGTCTAATCTGATTGTTCTTGATTAAACTAATCCGACTACACTAATTAATTAAACTGATCTGATCTAATTAATCTGATTGATCTGACTTTTCCGCAGTGGGAGAATGAGCAGCTGCACAGTCTGGAGGAGCGAGGTCGTCTTCTTCTCTCGCTGCAGTTTCTGCCTCCGCTCAATTCGGAGGACAAAGACGCAGAGCGAGGAGGAGGAGGTGAAGGGCGTCGCAGCGGAGGTCTCTGTGTGGGCGTGAGGCGCTGCGCTCACCTGGCCGCCATGGACGTCAACGGATTCTCTGACCCCTACGTCAAAATGTAAGAACAGAGCTAACATTAGCATGCTAATATCTTATCA
Source organism: Morone saxatilis (assembly GCF_004916995.1). Taxonomy (NCBI): domain Eukaryota; kingdom Metazoa; phylum Chordata; class Actinopteri; family Moronidae; genus Morone; species Morone saxatilis. The sequence continues at coordinate 21,619,482 of NW_023339696.1, read as the reverse complement.
TATAGTACATGATGCTAATAACAAAACTGAAGAACCGAATACTGTTGTGGTTTAATTTGCTCACTCACACAGATCTCTACATGAAGGGAATAAAAATGAGTCAGACACACATTTACAAAGAACTCACTTCAATTACAGTTTGTGATGGAACTTCCTGTTTATATAGCCAATAGCTTCTGATTGGACAGCGCTACAGAGGATTGCTACAGTTAGCAACCAATTCACACATCACTAAAGTCTGTACTTGAAATTGTTTTAAATTTAAATCTCTAATAGGCATTTTATTCTTATGTATTAATCACTTTTTTCATTAAATGGAAGGAAATGATTCTACATTTTCAAGTTTTCCAGTCCATTTTAGCCGGTTAGAGGATCATTCAGATCACCTGTTGTGTGCTGTGGGGACCGACTCCTGATCAATGATTGAGAGCAGCTTAGTAAATCCTCTCTCGGCCAATCAGAGTGTGACTCTGCCGGTTCCTTAGGGCATAAGAGAGGAGGGGAGCTGCACGCTCTGATGCTTCCTCAACTCTCTGCAGACCTCATTTTATGGGATATTATCAGCTGCTAACTCTGACCTTTTGAGAATTCTTCTGTTTTCTGACTGAAAGGGATTTTATTGTTCTGAAACTGAACCCTGAGTGAATATTAAAGAACCCATTTCCACTAGATTACCTGAATCAGGGCAGATTTTATAGCAGCTGTGCTGTGCAATAGTTTTGTTTGCTTAACAATTACCTGCAGGCTTTATTGTGTTTATTAGCAACCACTCCGAGGACCCAATCGTAACTGAAGGAATTATTCTTGTGCCAAACATGTTCCAAACCTCAACAAACACTGCACACGTCAGTGATGGTTAACGCTTGTGTAACAAGTTGTTGTAAATACTTCAATAAAGCAGCCCTGGCAGCACATTTCACGTACACACGCAAATCTGTAGGCACATGTATCCCGCCCAGACGTTCAAAAACCCTCTTGGACCTATTTTATGGTCATTTTTGGCGTCTTTTTTTTTTTTGTTTGTTTTGTTTTGTTTTGTTTTGTTTTAGGCGTTGTCCTTTCTCAACCTCCTCATACAGAATTCTTCAGCTCGACTTCAGATTAGGTCAGCAGCATCTAAAGACGTTCATGATGAAAAGTTTTCGTGGCATCGGATTTCAAGTTACGCCATGAAACAGGAAGTTGTTGTAACTTGGCTGTACTTTGCCCAATCAGCACCAAACTTCATACATCTGATAAGAGTCGCAGCCTGAACACCACAGCACGCCTTGATGAACACGGACTGCAAGGTCTGTGTTAATCGCTGCTTGCGGCTTTAACTTTCATTGAATTCCCCTAATACTCATTTCCTTTTTAAGGGGAGGGAAAAACGAGCAGAGAAACTCAAAATGAGTCACAATTAAGTAATTTCTGTCTAGTGGGATTAACTGTATAAATGTAAATTAGTGTATAAAAGTGCTTTAGAAGTAAAGTTTTAGAGGATTAATGCTGTTAGGACAATAACGTCTTTAAATAATTCTCAGCTGTTCTAGTACAAACTTTACAACGTTCATTCAAATGGACACAAATATGTTGGAGCCGAACCTGAACTCCTCCTGCACTGAGGATGTCAACTGAATACTGGACTTCAGCACTAATGAGACAAATAAAAGCTGGAGTTTTGCCAACTCATCAACTTTACTAATCAATGATGCAATTGTTGTTAAAGTTGCACCATCTGTTTCCTAGCAGGAAGGATAATCAGTTAGGAGAAGGAAACAGTGAGCAGAGCAGTGCTCTGTCAGAGGAAACACTCGGGGCCAGAGTCGGGGATTTAAGGCTTTAGCTGGCTTTTGAAGAGGACAAGAGTTTTCTGTTGCATGCCGTCAGAATACAAACTGAGTTTGAAGCAGAACAAAAAGGCAACTGGCAGCCAAGGGGTCAAGTGAACTCCAATTTACCAGATTTTAAAATAACTACAGAGTCCAGAATATCAGCATGCTGCGTCACGGCTCGCTTTCAGCCAATACATCGCTTTAAAGAAGGTCAATATTCCTTTTAAAAACCAGACAGTCGGCGTCATCACCTGTTCCTCTTGATCAGTCTGTGTCTGGATTTATTATCTTCACATCCAACTAGATAAATCTATCGACTTTGTGGTGGTAATCCTTTCCTGATAAGTTTCAAACCTGCAGTGAAAGTATGACTTTAGTTTGACTGCATTTAAACCTGTATCAGACTTAAACGACTCTCGTACCTGTGACTTACGAAGGACTAAAGCTGCCATTATAATTAATGACTTAAATGAATGAAATAATGGCAGGATTGTAGAAATAAAAGCCTCAGTTATCAAATAACTGTGCAGGTTAATTTAAAGATAATAAGGTTTAAAGATAATTTAACTTATTTAATAAAACATCTTGGCAAAAAATATCAGGAAAAACTGCTGAATGGAGATCATATTATTGAATCTTGCGGCACTCTCTAAATGTTATCAGACTTAACAAATGATTTTGTGGAGGTGTTGATGCAAAAAAATGTATCCACCATTTTACAGCGGCTGTGTGTGTATATGTATGTGTATGTGTGGTTGGTGTGTGTATGTATTATATAATATATATTATATTTATTATTATATATAACTTATAATGTACATATATATATGATATATATGTATTATTATATATGGTAATTATATATATATATATGATCATAATATCATATATATATATGATATAATTATATAGTATGTAATCTAAAAGTATATATATGTATTATATATAGATATATATATGATTATATGTATACTATAATGTATATATATATAATGTAGTATATAATTATTTATGATATATATAATGTAATATAATGTGTGTATATACTATATATATGGTGTACTATATATATATGTGTGTGATATTTATATGTGTTAATATATTAATGGTGTGTATTATTATATGGCATTATATAGTTTAATGTGTGATTATATATATGTGTGTAATATATTGATATATGGTGATAATATATATTATGTGGATATTTATATGTGTGTATATATATATGTATATATGTGTGTTATATATATATATATGTATATATGTGTGTATATATATATATATGTATATGTATGCACTTTTCAAACTAAAGCAAAGTGCTTTAAAGATTCTTATTTAAAACAGATAATAGTGCAAAATATTTGGAAGTGGATATAAAATACAAATACAAGCACAATTAAAATGACAAAACACCATAAAAGTAATGTGAAAAGGAAATGAAATATGAAGGTAATATAATGGAAAACATGAACTGTAAGACATCTTGTAAAAGTAAGTTTTCAGGACATCAGGTCAGTCATTTTGCAGATGATACTCACATTTACTTGACGATTTTGAAAGCAGTACTTACTACTACTTACTACTTACATGTAGTGGAGCAGTGTGGTATTAAAATATCTGAATACTTCTTCTGCGTGATGTACAGGTGTAGTCCAGTACACTGTGACCTCACAGTTGGGTGTGGTCAGTTAAACACAGCCTCTAAATCTGCTCTTCTCTCCCTCTGCTGTCAGATACCTGAAGCCCGACATACAGAAGAAATCCAAGCACAAAACAACGGTGATGAAAAAGACCCTCAACCCCGAATTCAATGAGGTAAAAACCCTGAGCTGCCCCTCCTCCTCTTCCTCCTCCCACAGGCTGCCACAGCAGGTCCAACGCCGGCCCAGAGCTTCACACAGAGCTCAGGGCCTTCACTTGACTCATACTTCACTCCACATCAGTTCCAGTCTCTCTGAGACACAACTTTAATGAGCTCAGTCTCTTTTATTTCAGGCTAATATCCCTGCTCAGTGTAAAGGAAAACGAACTGCTTCATCTTGTTTTTCTGAATAACTGAAACATCTCCAACTGAATGAAAACCAGAATTTCTGAACAGCTGTCAGAAACTTTTCTTCTCCTGAACTAAATTAGATTTTCACCTTAAACTAGAGAACCAAAAAAAGCGCTCGTCTGTGTTTATTATCATCAGTATCACATTGTCGTTATTAAAAATACATTATAAAAAATACTGATTATTGTCACTTTAAAGACATTTATATTGTAGTTTCAGGCTGCTGAGCTACACTTTGAATATGTTAGTTTGTGTGTTTAATGTTGTTTCATATGTGACCTGTTGGACTGGATTTTCAGTCACTATGGGTGACCCTAATCCAGAAAAATTAAAACTGATGAGAACTACTACCTTTTTAACCATTTTAGATTACTTCCTCAGTCATATTGTTCCTGTTAAACAATGTATGCCAAAAATCTTTCAATTTCAAATATTTTTTGTTTATATCAATCAGGAATCATCTTTCCTGAAAATTAAAATGTGACCTGACATTCACCTGTCAATCAATCTGCAACTTTTAGCGACACAGAGTGAAGATTCATTAGTTGGCTAGCTAGCTAACAGCATGGCTAGCTACCGGTGCTTACTGATTACTGTACAAACACTACTTTCTAAAATATGATCTAGTTTCACCCAAATCACTGGTATTGTCTGGTTTTCCCTCTGATGTATGTATGTATGTATGTATGTATGTATGTATGTATGTATGTATGTATGGCTCTGGTTGTGATGTTCACTGGGCGCTCCCAGTCCAACAGAGTCAGCTAATGGATCCACTATAGGTGAAGATATATTTGTCACACGCACAATATTTGTTAGTTGGGTCGGATGGAAAAGGCTGTTACCAGACTTGAATACCCTGCAAATAAAACCGAGGCAGCACAAGATAAAATTGTCAGCAGTCAGTTTGTTTTTAACGCTGCACCTCACAGACCTGTACTGTGCTTCTCTCTGTGTCTGATGACTGCAGGAGTTTTTCTATGAGATCTCGCTGTCTGAGCTCGCCAACAAGACGCTGGAGGTGACTGTGTGGGACTACGACCTGGGACGCTCCAACGACTTCATAGGTGAGACACCGGAGGCTCATCGTGATCACTGAAACCTCCTCTCAGCCTGTCGGTGGAACTGGTTCCTGAACCCCGAGTGCTCTTTGTCTCAAGGACATGTTTTATGGTTGCGTGGAGAATATCTGAGTAAATAATCACATAATGAGCTGAAAATGTTTGACAGGATCGTCCTCTTGTTCAGCTGAAAGGAAACGATGTAAATATTAATGAATCTGACACATGCTGCTTGTCAGTGTCTGCAAAGCTGTTCAGCCAAAGCTTTGTTTGTTATGATTATGAATGATTTTTTTATCAGTCCCACCATCTGTATTACTGATCGGGCTCCCTTTCCTCCTCTAGTTCTGATAATTACAGTTTCTGTGTGTTATTATTTTGATATTGTTAAATATGGAAAAAAACAAAGCGCTGCTGGTTGCCAATAATTCATCTCAAGAGCACGGCTTATTTAATGTTGAGCAGCGTGTTTGCTGCTGTTTGTGAGGCAAAAGTCACCGTGTTCTACAACTGTAGCTTTAAACACGCAAAGTACAAGATTTGCAAGAGTACATTTATTGATCATACAATTAAGGATAAAAGGGCATGATAAACGGCCGACCCTGTTTTTTAACCTTAGATCTAACACAGAACATATTCTCTCCACATCTTAAAAAACAGAAATAAAATGAATAGATAACAATAATTTACCAAAAACAGGTTCATACAGATACATAAAACAATCATACTGAAGGGATAATGGCACATTAGACACTAGAATAAGCACCTCAAGATTTCAGTCCATGCTAGTCCATAGAGCCCACTCTGCAGGGCCCCGTCTTCTCCAATATAGTCCAGAAAGAGGGCCCAGATATAAAGAAACGTAGATGTTTTTTGTCCTTGAGCCAGAAGCTTATTGCTTTTAAAGCAATAAGTTGCCTAACACTCTGAATCAAATGTGAGACCATAGGGAGTCTAAAATCCACTGCAGACCAACACAACTCCTTGAACTAAAATCTATTCACCTTATACAGCTCCAGTGAAAAAACAGGTTTATGGGACAGTTTTTTTTTTTCTGAACTATATTATTGATTTTTTTTTTACACACTTTGAGCCAGAAGTCATTAATATGAACCCTCAGTAGTTTAGCACTTATTACAGTAGCAAAGGATTAAACATGTTTCTTTCACTGGGTATTCACACTGAATACTAATGTCAGCTCTGAGCTAAGAGTTGACCCTGGGATAATGCACACAGTTAACCCTGGTTTAACATAAAGCCAGAGTTAAACGATTATCAGAGGTAAAAGCCTTTTGCCCTGGGGTTAGGGGTCTGTTAGCCCCAGGATAGTGAGGGTTCATAGAATACTTTTATCTCTGGGCTAACGCTTCTGCTAGCTCTGGGTTAAATGTCTGCTGGAACACGTGACTAATGTTTACATTTGTCTTTAGCCCCGTCTCTCAAAGTTGGAGCTCTGGAGCAGGGTCAGCAACAGCAAGCCCTTGGCTAAAGTTGGGTTATAATGTGCCAGTGTGAAAGCTCCCTTAGCCTGGTGCTACTAGGGTTCTTTGAAAGCTGCGACCCACTTGCATGAAACAGCACAGAGCAGATTGCACTGAGAGGAAGTCATAGAGAATCCAGTCAATTTTCAAAAAATAAATGCCATATGCAGATTCCAGATTGAATTTCAAGCTATATCAACATTGTGGAATCAGGAAGAAGTCACTTTCAAATCCTTTTCTAAAGGATAAAATATACAAGAAACCAACATCGCAGCAACCCGCTCTGAATACTCTCTGTGAGATTTGAGGATCTCAGAACCAAACTGAGACACAGACGTGATGTTATAAAGCCGTGCCGGGTGGACTCTAATGTTAGCATAGCTCCAGTCAACAGTTTAAAGGACAGACTCACATTCTCAAAGTGATCCCTTCATAATGTTCTTCCAGTGGACAAAATCCTCCCACTGTGCAGAAATATGTTCCAAGTTTCCTTTTGGCTGTGACTAGTAATGTAACTAATTTTAACGTGAGACTTCCTGTTTGTCGCCCGTTCAGGCGGCGTCTGTCTGAGCTGTCACTCGCAGGGCGACGCCCTCCGGCACTGGATGGACTGCCTGAAGAACAAAGGCAGGCGGGTGGAGCGGTGGCACATCCTGACCAACGAGCTGCCGCGAACCCTCAGCCACGACTAAACCCAGCAACCTCAGCGCGTGCGGGCGGGCACCGTCGGGGACCGCAGACAGCCTCTGGGTACTTCACGGGACGGACTCGAGCAACTTCACCACAGGAATCAGCAGAGAGGGAAAGTGTATTATAAAAAGAGCCACCATGGTCGGAGCAGGATGGTGGTGTGCCTTCATTATTGATCATCACACCTGCACTCAGCACCAGGTTACATCCACTGCAGGCCGACGCTTATGAGGGGTGGAACTCACATTTAGTAGAAACCACAGCTGCAGACGGTTGCATGTCTTCTTTCTTCTACAGATTTTAGTCCCATGCTCTCTTTACAAGAAAAACCAGCTCCTGAATTTGTTATATTTTTGTTGTCACAACACCTCTCGTCCGTGCATGTTCCCGTCACTGCAGTATTTTCTCCGTCTGCGTAGACAGAACTTTTCTGCGTTCAGTCTAAACCCAGTTTCTTCCTCTCATGTTTATACAGCTCAGCTTCTGTTCTAACTAACGAGGTGGGTTACTAACTGCTGTTGTGAAGATATTTCCTGAATAGACGACTCAGTCCCTCCAGGATTTGCAGGCTTTTCTGGGGACTGTTGAGGCCTAAAATGGCTGATTTTACAGCAGCTTTTATCAAATGTTGCAATGGTTACTTTTCTGAGTTAGAAAAACAAGAGTCTTTAAATTTGAGAAACAAAACATTAAAAAAAATGTTCATAAAAGTCATGGAGTGGAAATCAGTGAATAAACTATTTAATTTTCAAACACCCACATAATCAATATTCAGGTTCACTGTGATGAATTTCTGAAAATGTTAAAATGTGTTTCTAAAATTACCTCAACAACAGATTATTATTACATTGGCGAAACTGTTTTTAGTTTACTCAACAGTCAGTGAAAATTGCAAAAAAATAGATGATTTGATTTGTTTGTTTTTATTTTGTAAACCATAAAACTTTAATAGCCCAGGTTTTTATTTGCTTCAGTCACTGAACTCAACCTGCCTTTATTTGAGACAGGCCTTTAATTCCATTTCGTAAAGGAGACCTGCGTTCAATTGAGGTTTTATGGTACTATATTAAAAATTGAAGGCAACTTGTTC
>NW_023339696.1:21611000-21611245 GCF_004916995.1 Morone saxatilis | reverse complement strand
ATGATTGGTCAAATTTGTGGAAGATTTGCAGTGATTTGACAAAATCATAATGTAGATGTTTTGGTTTTCAGTGTCTGGCTCTCCATCACTACAGCTACCACTGTTGGCAGATTCTCCTGATCAATTGACAACTTTTTATGTAAAAATAGACGGGGACAGACAATAACTGATCGACAAAAATAAATGTAATTTAATTCAGTTGAAAATTAATCAAATGAATATTCTGTCATGTCTGTGAAACAGAT
>NW_023339696.1:21604006-21610981 GCF_004916995.1 Morone saxatilis | reverse complement strand
TCTCAGCTGTGGTTTTAAGATCAGTTATACAGAAAAGACCAGACGTTTATTCTTCTTCTTGCACTCATATTCAGATACTGAATATAACAGGGAGGCTCGAGGCAATCGGGTAATTTTCATGATGATTGCGTGGGTTCGTGGCTTTGATTAGGTCAAATTTGGAAACACTGACAGCTACAGAAAAAACAGTCAGAAAAAGCTGCAGACATGTAACTTGATTTATTCCTGCAACTGTTCAGTCTTGTTTGATTTTTCTGTATGAAGTATTTCAGTGAAATGTTCCAGGGTTTGAATAGATGGTCAGTCTTCAAAGGTGCTAACAGTGAAGTCTCTCAGTGTGGTGAAGTTTAATGTCCACTGATTTAAATACTGTTTCACAGGCTGCTCCACACCGGCAGGAATACTGATTACTTAAACGTTCGCTAAGCCCCACTGTAGCCCTCACTGACCGTACAACACAGAGAACAGGAAACGTGACAGATTCAACATCAAAATTCACATTAACATTTGAAACAATAGCTCCTTAATTTCAGACAGAAGCAATTTTAGTGGATAGAATGACAACCTTTGCAAGCAGATTTACCAGCTGTCACTAGTTAGTTAAATTTGGAATTTCCCATTGTGGGACTATTAAAGGAATATCTTATTTTAGTTAGCCAGTTAAGCTAACGTTAGCTCCATGATGCACCTGAAGATGCTGTCTTTGTCTGAGTCCTAATGTTTACAGCTAAATACCTTTTTATTTTTTTTTATTTTTTTTTTTAAATATAAACCCAAACCCTGTAAAATAAGTTTAGCTTCCGTCTGTTAGCACTGGTATCATGTAGCCATCAAGTGCGAACTAGCAGGTTCCAGGTCATGATGTCTCGCTAATAGACTGAGGCTAAAGCTAACACGTCCCGTAAGTTTGTTTTCACTTTTAGGATGAGGACTGATGTAACGCTAGCTCAGGTAGCATTTACTGGGGTTGCTGGATTATAAACGACCTCAATTCAAGAGCCACTAAAGTTAGCTTAAACTCTGATTCAAGACCATCAACACTAGTGGCGAACTGGGAGTCACGTGTCAGTTACAGGTTACATTAGAACAGATAAACCCACCAATGCATTATTTAAACCTATGTTTAAATAACGAAGCACATTTTTCACGCGATGAGATTACAAAGTCAATACAAAGATGCAAATTGGACGAATACGCAAATTCAAAAATATTCAGGTGAATGGAAACTTTTCTCGAATCACGGTGCGAAAATTTGCTTCGTGTTTGTTGTGAACACATAATAAAAACCAGCCCTCACACTTTTCACTACGTATGCCTACGTTGCTAAGCTATGATTGGGCAATCACTGACTGCGGGGGAGGGGTTTAGCGAACATTTGGAGGCATAAAAAGAACGTCTGCAGAAAATGTAAACCATCAGCAGCTGTGTTGGTCTCATCTTTCAAACGTATCGGTAAAATAATCAGAATTTCCTTCGTATCATTTCTCTGATATTTGCTCTGTAACGCACGGATCTCTTCTCTATTGCACTCCTTAATACAACTGTGAAAAACAAACTGCATCCTATTGTTGCCATGACTGATGATGATGATGATGATGATGATGATGATGATGATATCAATATCAGTACAAGTGGTTCTTCCTCGTTGTTGCATGATGCAATATGTTGATATACTTCTTTATATCTCTATACTCCCCCTGCCTGTTTTCTAATTCAAAGTGTTGAAGTGAGACATGATGAAACATTCAGGTACACCTCATGTTGAATTTCTTGTTTACAGTGTTATTGTTCATCTTTTATGCACGACTGAATGTACGAATGTGGCTTTCTATACAATATTGTTGAACTGTTGTTTACACTGATCTTGTGCTTTACAGTTACATTTCTATCAGGTGTTTTATGTACAATGATGCAACAATAAATTTGGAATGCAACAGACAGATCAATGAGTGTGTTTATGGTTCTTTACCTGGGAGTGGGCCACTACTGCCCCCTACAGCCCGAGCAGAGCACTACAACTGCACCTTCACAGCACAGTGGGACTGGTTTTAAAGTCTCCTCCAGTCAGTTAGGGGGTCAATGTATATAACTTCTACAGTGTAATTCACCAGCAACACTGAGAATAGACCTTCAGTGAAGGAAGAGACATCTTGTGTCCAGCAGGAAATATGATGTTCATTTCTAATGAGGTAGATTTGCATTTCCTGAAGAAGCCACTGTTCGCATCCACAGCTCGCAGAAAGAAGTGTTGGTTATTCACATCTAATGGTAAACCCCAAACTCAGTTGTAATTTAATAGTGTGTGCAGATTATACTCTACTAAAACTTGTGAAATAAAGTTAATAATAACAGTACTGACTTGTGCCCTGTATCTACAGCACTGACCGCTGACCTGTATCTGTCCTACATTTTAGAACCTGTATTTACTTAAGTAAAAGTTTCAGATTCAGTTTTAAAATTCAGTCTACTTTTATAGTAAATATAAGATAAGGTATAAGATTCACCCGCATTGAAATTCAGTCTATAATCCAGCATATTATTTTAAAAAAACGTGTCACATATTTTTATCTCAAATCTTACTCTGAAGGCTGGTAAATAAATGTAAATATACAATATTTTATGTAAAAGCATAGCATAAGATGTGAGGTAATATATAAATCACCTGCACCAAAATTCAGTTTACAGTAATGTCTGTATGTCAGGAAATATAATAAAGTATAAATTCTGGTGATTTATAATGACAAATTGTAACAATAATTTAACATTACAGGACGCTCTGGTGGATATTTGGTGATATTGATTATTATAATAATTGCTGGTTTATTGATTCTTCAGTCAGGTGAGAAGTTCTCACCGTCCATCATCACACAGGCCTGTAAGGTCACTGAACGCCTCCTGAAACAGGAAATGAACTAATCAATACACACCACAAGTAAACGATCAATACTGTAAAGTCCTGAAAACAAACTGCACACCTCATACAGATGAGTTTGCAGTACCTTTACCTGAGTGCTGTTCTTAAATCTAAGGAGTCTTTTCTTTTTTCTTTCATAATAATAATAATAATAATAATAATAATAATAAGAATCTTTATCAATAGAGCACTTTCAAAACCAACATAAAAGATAAGAAAATTAGAGTAAAATCAAGAAAGACTCTCCGATATCCTAAGTATGTTTTAAGAAGGGAGATCACTGACTCAGCCGACCTGATTTCCTCGGGCAGATTGTTCCAGAGCCTCGGGGTCCTGACAGTAAACGCTCTGCCCTCTTTCAGCCGGGGCCTCTGGGACTGACAACAGACCTCTGCCCGAGGAAGTATGGTACTGGATTCATTCCGGATGAACTGGAAAGAGGACGAGATCAGGCGGCAGCAGGTGGCAACAAAAAACTGCGGTCAGTCAAAGTCAGGTTTTACATCCTGTTAGATCATCTGTCGGCTGCCTGAACTTTTTAGACTGTGTTCGGATATATAAATAAACTTTATTGTTATTATCAACCTCTCAAGATGTTTAACAGATTGAACCTTCATTCATCATTCATTCTTGTGTTCAGATAAGTTTCGGGATCCAATAACACGTTTTCTTTTGTCAATGTGATCCTTCGTTACCTCCAGTTCAGATTCTGTAAAATTCTTCTTCTTCTTTTTGCCATTTCTCCTCAAAATGTTTGTAAACACTGTTCCATCGTATGCAGATCAGGCAGTTAGGATGTTTCAACCCATTTATAGTAAACTGTGGGAATGGTCAGAAGGAAAATTCAGATGTGTAAAGGAAAAACACGTAGGAACAAACGTTGGCGAGGTTTTATTAATCTGACCAAAAGACTGCGAATGCATGTTTCCTGTTTTGTGTGTACACAGATTTTAACACCTGCACAGGGTTTTATGCATCTAGCCCCATGTGTTTGAATAACGTGCCCAAGAGGAAGCGTTTAAAAAGAAAAGAAAATGGGTCCCAAGACCGACCCCTGAGGCACACCGTTCTTATATAAGAAGATATAATTATTCAGACACAGAACCTCTACTGAACACTGTACCCAACGTCTCCACCCAGTGTCTCAGTCTGTCTGCACTCGTTGTTCCGACAGCTTTAGCTACTTTACAAATTAACATTTTTACTCATAAAACATGAAGAACTTTAATAAAAAATGTGTTTTGTTATAAATTAAACTGCAGATTTTGGAGCGAGTAATTTTACAATCAAACATTTCAGAAGCTCGACAGTTTCACTGAACATTTATTTTGCCTAAAAAAAACAAGATGTTTCACATCAATACAAAATACTGATAATCACACAGACTCTGCTCACAAACCTGCACTCAGTTTCCCATCATGTCTCACAGTCAGCTGCCTCCAAAAGTATGATTATATGAGAGAGATTGAAGCCTTCTAACACTGATAAAAGAAAATAAATATTATATTATTCTATATTCAGTATTGCAGCGAGCAGTCTGTTCCCAACACCCGTCACCTGGAAAGGAAGTGACACAACTGTTATTGAGCCGACGAGCTCACACACCTGAAGTTTAACAGAGTCTACGAACTGAGTAACTGCTGTATCAGGAACAGATCGACTAACAAACGTCTTAATAAGATTTAGTGGGTCCATTTAGTGGCTGCTCTGGAGCCGCAGCTTCTTCTGCTGATGAACATAAAGTTCCTTTATTTTCTGAGCAACCTGAAGAACTTCTGTTCGCTTAAAGGTCGACATTAACTGACTGCAGAGGAAGACTGTGTTATATGATGGAAAGCTCCAGAACAGCGACTTAATGGACCCTATAATATTTATTTTCATCAAAGATCACAAATACTTTTTATTTATGTGTTATTTTGATAAAATGTGAAATTATCTTATCGGCTGAAAATAGATCCATATGGTGCATCCCCAGTAAGAATGTGACTGAACTAGAATATCAGTCATATGACAGTATTGATAAGGTATTGGTATCTGGTGAAGAATCCTCCAGAATCTGTGATTGAAGCTTTGACCTTCAGGAGGTTCAAGGACTTCAGAGCCAGTTCAGCAACACGTTTCTCATTTCAGGTAAAGTGCAAAAAGAAAAATTTTGAATTCCTCGCAGTATTTCTTCAAGTCCTCGTCCTGATTCTCCTCGCTGTTTTCATCGATGTGTTTAGAAGAATATTTTTAGAAAAGTTTGATGGAAACAGCAAGATTTGCCCTTAATTTTTCGCTTTTGCTGATGGGAGATGGACACTGTTTCTGAATGACGTATTGAACACGAACTCACTGAACACTTCCTCACATTAAAGCATGAACTTCCACTGCGGCTCTTTTAATGACATCGTCTTGTTGCAATCTCTTCTTCTGGTTTCCTGACTGCTCATCACTAACTCCTAATATCCACATAATAGTAGTCTGACAGAAACAAGCTGTTAATATTATACTTATTTTAATTACTATTATTAGTCTGCCACAGAAGCTCAAATTCCAGCCCAGGAATGAGCTAGAAACATGAAACTTCGGCCAGATGGTGGCGCTGTAATTAACGCCCAAAACTCAAATTTATGGAAAGGCCACGCCCCTCAGACCACAAGTCTGACTGACTTGAGATTGGACACACGAGTCCAGCTCGATGTGCTCAACATAAACTCCTCTTGGACCATTAAAGTCCGCCAGGTTATATTTTTGCCATTTTAAATGTTTTTGAAAATACATTTTTTTGTCGGTCAGATCGCTACCAGATCTTCTGCAGATCATCATCAGATGAAGCTGATCAACAGATGTAATAAGGCTTATTGTTATCTTATTTAGTTATAAAGTTTCTGACCAATGAGCTTTAATCCACCACCAGGGGGCGCCATAAAAAATGACACAAATCAGAGTATAAATCAGAAATTGTTTGTCCAATTGACCCATTACTGACAGGAGATGTTTCAGATGTTTGGCTCGAATCAAGAAATATTATATTTCACATTTTCTTTTGCCAAATTACTCAAAATTCTGTTCGAATTCGCGACACATTTGGATGGAAACACTGTTACTGTCGTGTGCTGAGTGTTTGTCTCTGTTGATGAATCCTCAGCGTCCAGGAAGGAAAACTCCAGAGATGAAAATAAATAAATAAATAAATATAAGATAAAATGTAGCTGCCTATAAACTGAACCCCGTCCCGTTCGGGGAAACACAGAGAGCCTTAAAGACGCTTGGCGGAAATGTAAAAGCTCGTCTGTCGTTGCTGTCCGCCGCGGTTCCTACAGGTGACAGGTGCTGCTCGTCCTCCAGAGTTCAAACACAGATTTTACTGCAAGAATAACAACGGAGCCACATCACAGAGCCAGCAGGTTGTAAACAAACAGCGTCTTGTCTTTATCGCAACATCTTTACGTCTTTACACGCAAAATGATCACTTCTAAAAGAAAGTGTTCAAGAAACATAGTCGATTGTTGAGGCTCACTCTCAGTTTCTCTGCTCTGATTGGTTGTTTTCATTCAGAACCACACGAACCGGATTCCTTCTCATGTTCTACTGTCAGGACAGAGGTTATCTTTATAAAAGTTACCTGCTGCAGCTTTAACTGTGCAGTTTGTGTAAAGACGTTCAGATTTTGGATGTTAACACTGATAAACTACATCTTTATTATATATTTGTATGAATGCACATCCTCCTGGCTTGTGACGCTCTCATTCTTTCATTAAAATAAACATTCTGATGCGTGAACTCAATCAGGCGTTCGCCACGAGGCACATGTCCTTCTTCAGGTGTATCTGCAGGCCGCTGGCGCTGGTGAAGGTCTTGGAGCACTGAGCGCAGCGGTACGGTTTCTCTCCCGAATGCGTGCGTTTGTGTTTCTTCATGGTGTCGCCGTCGCTGAAGGTGCGGCAGCAGTACGGGCAGCTGTACGGACGCTCCCCCGTGTGAATGCGCAGGTGTCGACGCAGGTTCCCTCTCTGGCTGAAGCTCTTGGAGCAGAAGGTGCAGCGGTGCGGCCTCTCGCCGGTGTGCGTGCGCAGGTG
>NW_023339696.1:21590267-21603906 GCF_004916995.1 Morone saxatilis | reverse complement strand
CGAACGTCTCGCCGCAGCGGGGGCAGCGGTGGACGAGCTCGGGGGCGTAAGCGACCGCAGTGGCGTCATCGGCTGTGACCTTCTCCTGAGAGGACTTCCTGTTGCTGTGAGCTTCGCGCCGCTCTGCACGCACAACCACCGTCCTGATCACATCCGCCCTGTTTGTGAACTGCTCCTGTGTGACGGGAGGCGGCGCCAGAGAGTCCGTGAGACCTTCAGGTTCAGTCACTTTGTATTCCTCAGGTTCAGTCTTGATAAGAGCGGGGGGGGGCGGGGCCCGGGGCTCCTCTCTCAGAGCGGGAACTTCAACATGGACTTTGGGGACGGGGAGGGACGGAGGACTCAAGGAGGAGTGAGAAGGAAGAGGCGAAGCTTTCCCAAACGCCTCCTTCTGAAGGTCGGGCTTCAGCGCCGGCTCCCAGGCCTCCACAGGCTTCTCGTCCGCCGGCAGGAGCACCGGCCCCGGGGACGGGTGGCTCTGCACCGACAGCAACTGCACAGAGACAACCTGCTCATGTGGCGGCTGTCTGGGCTGGTTCAGGGTGGAGTCTGGCTCCTCAGAGCGGGGCCTCAGCTCCGGATCACAGGGCGGCTGATCAGGAGCCGCAAAACCAAGACGGGACCTGGTCGACCCTGGAACAGGAGAGATACTGTTAATACAGCAGAATTCAGAAAACATAAAATATAACAATTACAAAATCTCGGATTTCAAAAATGCCCATCACTATTTCCTTAATCCCAATCAACAGTCCAAACAAAAGAAACTAAGAAAAACAGCAAAAATGTATTAATATTTGAGAAGCTGGAAACAATCATTTCCAGCATTTTTAGCTAAACAAAATATAAATCAACCCATTGCTTTAATTTTATTCCCATCAACAAATCAATTAGTTTGTCCCAAAACTTCCAAGATCCCAAGAAAAACATCACACCAGACTCCATTAGATAATGTGGAAATGTAAGGTAATGTTGTTTTACTTCTAAACATAGAGCAGACAAACTTGAGTTATTTAATTCTGTAACAATATATTGCAAAGGTAAATTCGGCACGTTGGTCGATGATCTGAACAGCAACTCTTCTCACTTCCAACAGTTAAAATCTACTCTCGGAACCTCAGCTGATACTCGTTGGAAAAAGAGGAAGTGACAGGCAGAGAGGCCACGAAAAGTCACATTTGTCATACAATGCCGACAGAGTTGGTATATTTCACTGATGCCGAATTTCGAAACAGGTCCTTGACAACACCTAAAAACTTTGAATTCCGTCTTCTAACCGATATTTAACGTTAATTCCCTTTTAAGATTTAAACCGGACACATTTTAAGCGCAGTTTGGAACGCTGTCCTGTCACAGCTCGCCTCGGAGCTAGCTGACTAGCTCGGCCCTTACTCAGCCACTCCGTCTCGGCCTCCAGCAGCAGGATGTCCCGCAGCTGCCTCCGCAGGCTCTCGTTCTCCCGTTTGGTCCTGGCGGTCTCCTCCCGGTACTCGGTCACCGTGTCCTCCACCACGTCCAGGATCTCCTTCACCACCGCCGTCAGCCGCTCCGTCAGGTAGGCGTTCAGTAGCTGCAGTTTGGTCATTTTGGAACCATAAACATCTGCGGCCGCATCCACACCGGAAACACAGCACCACAACAACAAACGAAACCGGAAACGGCATCGTGCTCCTTCAGAATAAAGGTGATTTTTTTTCTGCTTTTATGATCATCGACCAATGAGCCGAATTAACCTTTGAGGTGTTTATTACAGAATTAAATAATTCATATTTATGTGCTCATTCTTTTTTAACGTAAAACAACTACATTACCTTAAATTACCACATTATCTGATGGAGTCTGGTGCGACCTCCACACAGGAACTCTTCTTTATGGCACTAACTTTATCACACTTTCATTGAGTCAGTTTATTTTATTTATTTACTTTATCGTTCACAGCTGAGCTCAGCACAAATTAATGTTTGAATAAATGAAAAAAAAATCTAAAATCTTACAGTGAAAGAATCAGTGATTACAATTTAAGAATGTCTCCAACATTTTAATATTTATTTAAATGTAACTTTAACAACAGACCCCAGAGTCAAATTTATTCATTGTTTTGATTTTATTTAATTATGTAAAGGTGTACTATTATTATAATTATATCAGTGGTATAAAAAGGTAAAATGACAATAATAGCGTTTATCACAATTATTTCTGGGTCAATAAATTCAGTATTTTGACACATTTAAATGCATATTTCTATATATAATTTATAACATAGCACCCACACATGCATTATATTTTAATATGGGGCCTTATAGAGACTGACTCACCTCTGGAGCCAGCCTCTAGGGGGCGTTAGAGGAACTGCAGATACAGTTAACTGTATTTACTGTTGGATTATCTGAGTGTCTGAACTGTGAGTGTGTGAATGTATGAGGTCGTTATAATCTGCTCCTGTGACACTACTGTACATTAACTCATCAGTATTAATAATCTAATAATGTAAAATATAACATAATTAACAGAACTTTTACTTTTAATCCTTTAAGTAAATGTGTATTTTAATACTAATGTACTTTTATTTAAGGAAGATTTAATGAAAAACTATTTATTAGATAAACCGTAAAATCTGTAGGTTTACAGGTTTTTTTCTGTATTAATATTAATAATAAGTACAAAAATATCCTGTGAATTTACAGGATGTTTAATGTAAAATAACGTGAACAATCTGTAATCATAAAATTAGTGCATATTTAACGAACATTTACTTTTTTCACATAAAGATTAAAATACACAAATATTTGCCGTTTATTTAATAGATTAAACTGTTAAATTAAAGTTTAATACTGTTAATACATTTTTAAAATTACCTAAAATTACTGACATTTAACAGTAAAAAGTATTAGTTGTGTGATTTTAATGGATTAGTTAGTTAATGACAGATATCTTTATAATGATGGAAGTTGAATAAAAGTTGTTTATCAGTGTATAGCATTGGTAAACTGTCCAAATACAGTTTTATCAGTGTAAACAGCAAATAACTGTAATTTCACAGATATGACTTTATTACAGTCTATAACTTTTAACATCACATTAAAATAATAACAATCAATAATAACAGACTCTGCTGTAAAGTAAGTCTGATTATTGTATTATAGCAGATTCACCTGGATTTATAGATCATTGTTTACACTTTGAATTGTTTTTTTGTTTTTTTTTTATATAATAAAGCTAAAAAATTATTTTATTTATAAAAATGCTTAATATTTTTTTGTTTTTTCACTTTATTTTGACGCCTAGCTTTTTTTTATTTTTTTACAGTGTATTGTCTGGAAGTGCTGATCAATGATGGTTATTGATCGTGGTTCATGTTATAAATTGAATACAAATATTAAGTGTGTGTCGTGTTGTAGTTCCCCCTTGTGACCACTGGGGGGCAGCAAACACTCACAACCCCACCAGGCCATCATACTTCTGCTCAACCTTTCAAAATACAACGATTAAATGTGACATATTCTGTCTAATGTTCACATTGTTGTATTTATGTTTATTTGATGATGCAGGGTTGATATTATTTGTTAAAGTGTGTATTATTAATAGATATTAAGCATTAATCCTGGTGTGAAAATCATTAATGAAGCTGTTAATAACATTAATAATAATGAGTTTAGGTGAAGGAAGTGTTGGACTGTAACTGCAGCATTGTTTGGATTGTGCTCCGTCAGCAGAAACTCAGCAGGATGGGGACAGAAAAAGACACGTAAAGTTTTCCACATTTAACCAAAACTATACAGGAAATGAGCTCCTTTTCCTCCAAAATAAGAGCATCGCTGTCACAGGCTCGTAGGCTGAATATAAACTACAGAAAACATTTTATTGCAATGTTTCCTACAAATGTTTGTTTATGTCAATGTCAGTCACAAATCTATATATCTGTATCTGTAGTATATTTATATCTATATATCTGTTTATGTATTGAAAAAGGAAAGAGAAAGTGGATGAAAGAAACAAAAGGAGTGATGGTTGAGTAGAGGAGAAAAACATCGCAATTTTCTTTTTTAAATCTGCTGTGAAATCAGAGATTTTAGGCCAACAATCACAAACAGCAGTGAAATCCTGGAGGAGGAGGAGTGATTGTTTCTCACCGCTTTACCACTTGGAAGGGGAGGAGTGACGCAAGGGAATGCAATTATGCCGCTAGATGCCACTAATTGTAACACATTGGTCCTTTAAATATATTAACCTCACTGAATTTATAAACAATGAGCAGATTTGTGTCTTTAAACTCTGTCAGGGCTTTTATTTTGAAAGTTTAGACAGGCATGCGTTAGACAGTCTGTTATCAGTGCGGTTCACACTGCTGGAAGAAGGAGATAGAAAGGAAACAACACACACACACACACACACCACACACACACGACATACAAAACACACAGACAGAGAAGAGAGACAACACACACACACACAACAAACAACCACCACACACACACCTCCCTCCCTGGTGCAGTACAGCAGACGGGGAGCTGCTGCAGCGACATCCAACCACTCTGCATCATCACACAGCAACATAACCAGCTAAAGACATTTCCCAGCATTCATTAAAGCTCTGAGTGGCTGTTTGACCTTCCAGCTTCCATTTTCCAGCTCTGCAGCTTCAGGCTCGCAGCCCCGGACTGTTCCTCCTCCGTTACCTCCTGCAGAGACACCATGAACATCAGCCTGCAGCTTCCTGTGGACTAGGACCAGGTAGGACCTTTATTCCACATGTTTAAAACAGGAGTGAACTCAGTGGGTGTGTCGGCCTGCATCACTCACATCTATTCCTTTTGTCTGCATTTGGTGCATCTGTAGTGTGTGTGTGTGTGTGTGTGTGTGTGTGTGTGTGTTCATGCATCAGTGTGTTTGTTATATATTAAATACAGTTGGAGTCTCGGTCTTCGAGCTCTGCTGCTTCACAAAAGGTCATTTTATTATTCTTTCACATTTGTCGCAACTGATGGATTCGTTTTCTAGAACAATGGTTTTCAAAATGGGGGTGTGGGGGCTCTCCCAGGGGTCCAAGGGGGTCCCGAGAAAAGAGAAGAATCATTCATTTTCACTATAAATCCATAAGAATGCTGTTTCTATAACAACACGTCTAAAAGCAAAAATCTTGGGACGAGATGTAATAAAATGGGGTAAAATCGACCTTCTGTCGGTCGGGATCTCCTCAGCATCTAAACGACGTCCTCTCTCCATGTGGAAATATTAAATAATGACCAGATTAAAGCTGGAGACGCTTGTTTCCATCCTCGAATGTCTGAACGACACAAATATTCAGTCAGCAGATAGATTCTACTGTGGATTATTAAATCTATAATCAATAATCTGTTTCCTCTTTAAACTGTGTATAAGCTCTAAAGATGCACTGCATTAAAATCTACATGTTTATGATGTTTCTCACGTGTTTTTTTACAGTGTATGTTCTATATGTAGTTTGAATCAATAATCATTAAACAGTGTATAACCTCTGTGTTCTATATGTAGTTGAGTTCTTACATTATCCCAAATGTTTCCAACAATGTTCAAACTCAGAGAATCATTTTATTCAGAGTTTATAAATGAATGATTATAGATTATTGATTTATAGATTTAAAGTTATGTTTTGCCTACAATAATCACTGGATGCTATTTTAAGACAGTAAATAAACGAATCAGTGTTTTCTTTAACTGGGTAGACGTAGATATGTTGGGTTTCACTGAGTTTCACCCATAGGCCTCGATACTACTGGAACCAACAGCAGTTGGATCATTATGAAAATAACATTAGACTCCAGGCTGAAACTTCATAATGAGGCATTCTGGGTTCCCTAAACCATTCAGTCATGAAAATTGGACATTGAGTACGTCAGGCCTTCGCCATCCTAGGAAAAATAACCCGTCTGCAGAACAGAACTGAATAATGTTGAAACCCAGAGCAGAGTTCTGTAGAGCTGCAGCACAGCTCAGATTAACACTGGATGAGCACAGAAATCCTCTCCAGCTGTTCGGAGCAGAATCAGGTGTTCAGATTAAAAAGATTAAAAATACGAACAGAGACGACGTCTGAAGAATGAACGTCTTACTTTCAGTAAAAAAGATCAAATAAGTGACAGATTCAGGCTGAGTCACTGTTTTAATGAGGATTAAAGTGTTTGCAGCTACAGTAACAACATGGCTGCTCTCAGTGTGTGTGTGTGTGATGAAGGTGAGGTGGCAGCAGGACGAAGGTCTTCACTGTGGACACAAACAAACACAGATGATCTTTTTCAGACATCAGTTTTTCTTCCTCCTCCGACCAGAACAGTTAGTTCCTGTCATCAGATGTGACGTTTCAACCAATCACTGAGTTCTGAGAGAACTTCAGCCTGAACTGGACTGAAAAAGGAGTCCAAAGTTCCCTACTTCACCCCAAACCTGAATCTTATGGAGTTTTTAATCCATTGTAACATTTTCAGTTCTGTTTTCTTACCGTTAAGCTGTCTGTGGGTTTACACTGAGACACAGTTCTGTGGGCGTTTCCCTCACCAGCACTGCTGTACGCAGGGGTTTAGAGATACCAAGGTCCAGAACCTGAACTTGCTGGGGGAGTTTAGGGGCATCAAAATTTTTAGGCTGTTATTTCACCAAGAAAAGAGACAGAGGCCGGGTGACCTCAGTGGTGGAGACAGCTGTGCTCACCAGAGGTGGCGCTACTTAATGAGAGGTAAGGTTGCCATGTGGACAAAAATCAGACGTGGCGGTACTGGGTACTGACCCATCTCAGACTCTGGTCCAATCACAGCAACCTTTGCTCAAATGTCACCAATCATAGCAAACCCCCCCGCCCCCCGCCCCCGCCCACAAAACTATTAAATTTTATTCTCACTGGAACAAGTTGCCTTCAATTTTTTTTTTTCAATTATACAATATTCAATTTCTTATGGAAGCTCGTTTCTGCCGATGTGATGGAAAAAAGATTCTGTAAATTATAATAATGAGAAAGTTTCTCTTTATAAAGAAGTGTGATAAGTGAATGTGAACATCAGAACAGAACGGGCTGTTTTCTTGGACTGGATTGTTTTCATTATCAATTTATCTGTCGATCGTTTTCTTGATTAATTGATTAGTTTGTTCAATAAAATGTCCGAAAATTGGGAAAACTGTTGATCGAGGTAACGTCCTCAAATGTCTTCATTTGTCCACAACCCAAAAATATTCAGTTTACTGTCACGGAGGACAAAATAAAAGCAGAAAATATTCACATGGAGAAACTGAAATCAGAGAATTTTTCATAAAAAAAAGAAGATTAATGAATTATATTAATAGTCGATTGATTTAATAGTGGACAGATTGTTGCAGCTCGCCTGTTTGCACTGAAGCTTGTGGAAGTTTTTCTGTCTTATAAAAGTCTGACATCAGATAGCTGAGCATTTAAAATAGTTTCCTATTGTTGACCAGACACTCAAACACAAAACCAGTTGAGAACTCTGATTTACAGGGTTAGAAAATGCAGTTGGCTCATATTCTGGGTCCCTGCAGCAGGGCCGTTGTGGTCTAACTGGAGTCCTCGGCCAGATCCATCTGTTAGTTCCTAATGTCACTGAATCATCAGTGAAGGTTCCCAAACGTTATAAAATATCTGAGTTAAGGAGTCAAACGCAACAGAAATGTAGGTTTTTCTGCATTTTGAAGTCTAAGTGCACAACCGCCATAAAACAAAGGAAATTGATCTGTGTGCTTGAACAGGTGGTCTGAGCCGGCTAAAAATATGCTTCTGCAATATGCATGAGTGTGTGTGTTTTATTTATTTCCCTCTGGCTGTCATGTTCCTGCTTCGTGCCCAGAGAATTTGCCCAAACTGCCTCTTCTCTTCAGCTCTGGTCCTTATAGTGATTCAGCAGAGCTCACAGAGATAAAAATCGTTTTTTTTTCTTGATTCTAGTTCAGCAGTCGGTCTTATTCTGTCTCGTTTCAACATCCATACGCCAAAAAAACAAGCTGATTTGTGCTAAAACGTGAACATTTTTTAACAGCAGCCATTTTGACATTTAGTAACAGTCCCTCCAGGAAGTTAAGTCACAGCAACCTTTCGTCAAATCTGACCAATCATTGTAATTTTCTGCCCAAACGTTGAGCCGTACGTCACTTTCTTGTTTCTAGTTGTGAAAATGACCCTTCAAACAGTGCGATTTTAATCTCACTGGAACAAGTTGCCTTCAACTATTCTCCAGGAATTTCTTTGCAAAAAAGATGCATCACAATTTTTAAGAAAAGCTGCTGTGAAATCAGAAGTTTTAGGCCAAAATCCCCAAAACAGCCGACAAAATCCTGGAGGGACTGAAATAGGATAAACACAGGTGTTACCTGTGATACTAATGAAAGGTTCTGTTCCATTCAGGTCAAACACTAACATTTTTCCACCAACATGGAACTGGCTCCATACAAGTTCACACACCTAGTTTTAAACCATTTGGGGCAATTCGACCGAAAGTAAATTGGTTCGGAACCTATAAAGTTGATTCCCATCTGGCATTACCCTCTGTACCATCATCGATTACAACGGTTCTGCTTAAAACTGGTGGAAACGAGTACTGGTTCCATAGAGAGCACCGAGGTCCAAGAAACCTGAATGCAACCAGTTCAAGAACCAGAGCTAACAGGCCCTTTTCACAGCATTTTGAGATGAAAAAGTAGGGTAAACACAGGTGTTACCAATGATACTAATTAAGCTTCTGTTCCAAAATGGCTGCTGTGAAAAAGGTCACTGTTATCAGCAAAATTCCACTTTTATGACTAAACATATATAAAAGCTGACAGTTAATATTTTGATTTAATATCCAAAATATTCCTAAAACTGATTAAATTAGCACATGAATATTGTCCTGGAATATAAATCCATGTAAACCGTCCAAACTCCGGTTTTACAGACTCTCACTGACCATCCAGTATTTAATAACAGGTCTATATCAAGTCAATACATCAGCTAACTGATGGTCTGACCACGGCATGAAATAAACATTATCAAAACCCAGAGTCATTACGCTGCTGCTGCAGAGCTAAAAACAACAGACTGTGATGGCTTTAATGGGCCTGCTAATTTCCCCCCCGACTGCTAAGTGTCTGACGCAGCCGACGCTAATCCGGCCTCTTACTGTAAAAAGAACGAAAGCAACATCAGGTTAATTGCTGTGGGAGTCGTCTGTTTAGACCCCTAACCCCCTTTAAAGATCCTTTTCATTACAGACATTTCACCTTTTCTTCAGCTCCCAATGTCAGTAAGAAGTAAAGGGGAAAACTAGCAGACGTACCAAAACTTTAACTCCTTCAAACACTTACTGAAGTAAAAGTATGTGAATATTATAAAGTATCAGATGTTCCCTGTCAGCATTGTACTCTTATATCTGATGTTTTGAATTCATATTACTGCTGCATTAATGTGTGTGTTGCATTTTACTGCAGTAGATGCTTAAGGTGGAGCTCATCGGAACTACTTCATATACTGTTGGTAGTTTAATCTACAGCAGTGCATCATATTCTATAACATCATCATATGTTTGTGCTGCTGATCCCACTGAGAATCAAATGGCTGTCTTGTGAGAACCACGTATTTTTTTAAAAGTCAGAAGCCTGTTTTCAGCTTTGTGACAACGCAAGAAGTCGGAGAATTTTAAAGGAACGCTTCATCCTTCAGTTTATCACAAACATTCAACATCAACACATCTGGAGTTACGTGGTTTTCACTGGACAGGAAGGGGATGAAAAAGACAGTCAGATAAAAGGGGAGTAAAAATACAATATTTGCCTCTGAAATGTAGTTGATGAAATAGAAATACTCAAGTACTTCAACCTCTTATTAAGTATAGCAGAGTAAATATATTAACTAACATTCAACCACTGTAATTTAATAACATAAATGGAGCGTTTAGAAATCTAAACGAGGCTTTGATGATGAGTCCTGCTGATCCCACTGAGAATCAACGGTCTCTGTTCAGTTACTGTCACTGCAAAATCTAACAAACCAAAGACACCCACATATTTGGACCAAACTAAAGAGTGCAGTAAAAACATCAAGAAACAGGCTTCATATGAAAACTGGAGGTGAAGTAAGTTTTACTCTGGTTGGATGACAGAGAATATGTGCTTAAAATTGTGCTGAAGGGTATAATTAAGGACGTGGCTGCTTTAAGTGACAGGTGGGTGCCAGCACAGGCGTTTTCAGTAGCCAGGCTTCATTTATAAAACTAGTGATTGATTTAATAGTCGACTGATTGTTGCAGCTCTCCTGTTTGCACTAAAGCTTGTGGAAGTTTTCCTGTCGAAATAAAAGTCTGACATCAGATAGCTGAGCATTTAAAATAGTTTCCTATTGTTGACCAGACACTCAAACACAGAACCAGTTGAGAACTCTGGTTTACAGGGTTAGAAAAAATGCAGTTGGCTCATATTCTGGGTCCCTGCAGCAGGGCCGTTGTGGTCTACCTGGAGTCCTCGGCCAGATCTGAAAATGCTGATAACGCTGTTTGAAGATTAGCTTCAGATCTGTAAACTCACCAGAGTCCATCTGTTAGTTTCTAATGTCACTGAATCATCAGTGAAGGTTCCCAACGTGTCAAACGTTATAAAATATCTGAGTTAAAGAGTCAAACGCAACAGAAATGTAGGTTTTTCTGCATTTTGAAGTCTAACTGCACAACCGCCATAAAGGCTTCATTCAGCTCCACCTCTTCAGAAACCTTTTTATTCATACTGTCTATGATTATGACTCGTTTAGGACTTTCAAAACAATGACTTGGTCCCACCTCTGTTACACTATGTCTTGTGTTTCTATGATGAGTAACGATTTGAGAAAAATTTCCAGCAGGGAGAAATTATTCACCTATTCAGCAGCTTCTCGCACTTTTCACCTCTATAAAAGTTTAATATCTTCAATATTTCTAACACATCTCTGACTGTGATTGATAGAAGACAGTTCTGGGTCTCTCTGATGGATAAAGAATCAAATATGTTGAAAAATATATCAGTCTTTTTCTGCATCATCACCTAAAAGCAATGCATGCGTCAGCTGTCGACCCCTGATGTTAACAAGAACTCTGGCTTTGACAGGTTTTCGCAGAGGTCCTTTGAAGAACGCTAGTATCTTGTAACATGTTTTAAATTACACTGCAGCTCAAAGCCCCTCGGACTGCTGTAACAGAACACACACAGTATTATAGAGTGAGACAAGACTGCGTCCGTCAGCTTTTCCCAAGCGAAGCAGCGCCGCAGCGTTCGGTGCTCAGGGGGAAATGGTACGAGTCATCCATCGAGTCCTGGCAGGTCATTATAATATTCAGTGTGTGGAGGTCCTGCAGCTGAGCTCTTTAAGAAGCTATTGGTCCTCCAGGCTGTCGATCAGATCAATGAGTCTCTGCCTCTGCAGCAGCATCCTCACTGCTGAAGAACTTTTATTTATGTCAAAAAGATACAAGATCGATGGAAGAAGACGTAGCAGTGTGGAGCTGCAACAATTAGTCGATTGACAGAAAATTTGATAATAAATATGATTTATTGAGTTTTGTACATAAGAACCAATTTGAAGACCTCATTTCAGGATCTGGGAAATTGACCCCTCCTTAGTCACTTTCTCCTTTTCTTCTCTACTCCTGTACTTAGATATGCTGTATGCTAGGCTAATCTCTGTTGAAAAGACAATGACATTTTGAAGATGGATTAAAAGATAAAAGCAACATATGTAGTCACATTTTAAATTAGCTAATGTTAGCTAAATGCTAGCTAACTAGATAGCTAATTTACATTCAGCAAGATAATCCTCACATACGAACACTACAGATCTCAGTAATCTTGTAAAAAATAAATATTCCTGCTCACAGTTTATTGAATCTCTACAATTACTAGAAGTTACTCTTTTAATTTCTTAACAATCTCCTGTAACTTTCCAGCAGAGAACTATATAATTTGGTGTGTTGTTGTGGATCAGAACACACACCAAGAGACAACTTAATATCCCTTTTCAGTTTCACTGTTGCAAGACTGTGAATATCTGCAGCTGATTAATGGTTTTATAGTTTAATTCTGGTTTAAAGAGGCGTTCGGTAAGTCTAAATAAACTCAATATCAGTGATCAGTGGGACTTAAATCAAATACTGACTGAGCTCATGTCCACCTACACAAAAAGACCAGGAGCCAGAAACCTCAGCAGCTGGCAGTAACAAGCTGTTGAGTCAGTGGAATAAATCAACGACCTTCAACCCACTCAGATAAATCTGTTTTATATTTATTTTGTGCTCGAGGAACAAACACGTTCTTGCTTTTTTATAAAACCAAGATGGTAAATCGTGCTCTAAGTTTTTGTGACTCATTATAGTTCATAACTTCGGAACAATCTCACCACAATGTCCTTTGAGTAGCTGTCCTGGAGCTCAAGAGCACCAGCATCTCCGACCAAAACACTGAGACCAAAACAAATAAAACTCATTTAAACCGTCTCAATCACCAACTCTGGTTTGGTGAAATAAATCCTTAATTCACCGACGTAATGATAAAACAGCAGTTTCAGTTGGACAGACCGACTATGGAAACAAACCACAGAAGCAGGCTGCGATACCAAGGCAGAGGGAGAGAGACACCATGTGACTCTGTGTCTTTATATAAAGAACAGCTGTTTACTGATGTTTTAATGTTAACCTTTAAATCTCCATCTCTTCTCCATTTCAGAGAGCTCCCTGCCTTCAGCTTTTCTTCAGCACTTTTCTTTATCTTCACCGTCTGATGGCCACCAGTCCCAGCGTCGCCCAGCCGTCCAGCAGTATGGAGGAGTCCCAGCAGCCACACCAGTCAATCAGCACGCAGCATGACGGACAAGTTGGCCACACTGCCGTGACTTCTCAACCGGTCAGTGCAGAGCAACAAGCCCCGCCCCCGACAACAGAGGACAGAGACATCGACCACCTGACAGTCATCAGTGACAACACAGAGAGTAAGTACCAGTAAATACTACACCTGTACCGTACCTGTGCATGACCTCCATGGACACACTTATATCATCATCGTTAGTTGTAGTCCCACGTGGCAGGAAATGTCTTTTCATTGTTTTAATTGATGCATTTATAATATAAGGTCGTAAAGCAACAACCTTTTTTAAAACACGTCCTAATACTTACGTACTTTTACTTGTAGTGGAGTATGTTTTCCTTGAGGTGTTAATAATTTTAATTAGTAAAAGATCCAACTGTTCAACATAGCATAAAGATTTTCTACCGGGGCAAAGCTACTGCTTACTGGACTTTTTGATTTACCAATACACAACCACTTTGACGTAAAATAAGTAACTTCAGAATAGTTTTGACAATATTGCCACCATACTAATGCATTTAAATGTGTCTATTAAAACATCTTTGATGCTATGTTTAGGAACACTACTGTTTTCAAACGTTATTCTAGCAAGACTCGCTACTACGAGGGTTCTCCCAGCACACACAGACCAACCACAGGGATTACTGCACCAGACAACTTTATTATTTTGTCTGCCGCACACACAATTAACACAAGACTTAGCCTGCTTCAACAGTCCATTCAGGTCTGCTCCTGTTGCGTCTCCTCTGTCATGCGTGTTGCCCGAGGTCCAGCACACTACTGTGTAACCCTTTTTGGTGAAGCT
>NW_023339696.1:21589468-21590167 GCF_004916995.1 Morone saxatilis | reverse complement strand
TGACATTAATGCGATTAATCGCGAGTTAACTATGACATTAATGCGATTAATTGCGAGTTGACTATGACATTAATGCGATTAATCGCGATTAAATATTTTAATCGTTTGACAGCACTAAATTTTTCCATCTAATTTTCTCCTCCAGGTAACGGTATCGGTCCCGTGAGGGTCGACTCGTCTCCCACAGTGTCCTCTGTGTCGCCCAAGCTGCACGCTAAACCGATCGGTCATGTTAACGGTCGGCCTGGTTTGGGCAGCCGGTCCGGCTCGTTGGCGATGGGCTCACCCAGGCCCTCGCTCACCCGCCAGCCCAGCGCAATCACAGAGGCCACTGTGGACGGGTCCAAGCCGAGGGACTACCTGATCCTGGCCATCCTATCCTGCTTCTGCCCGCTCTGGCCCATCAACATCGTAGCCCTCACCTTCTCCGTGATGGTATGACCTCTCCATTGACAAGAGCAACAGCAAATTCTGCCTGGATTACGTTTTAATCAGGAGGAAACATTATGAATTTATCTGTACTATATTATCATAATTTTTCAAGAGACCAATTGTTGAAAAGACGAAAACAAAAACAAAAACTTCTACTACTGTAGAAAAACAGCAGATATACAAACTTGTGTGGAATCCAATTAAAATGTCTTTATTTAGGTTAAAGCAGCAAGTGAAATGTTGAAAGGTGGATTTTGTTACCTTTGG
>NW_023339696.1:21585593-21589437 GCF_004916995.1 Morone saxatilis | reverse complement strand
CTTTATGCTAAGCTAAGCTAGCATAAAGACTATAGCCCTACATTTAACAGACAGACATAAATGTGGTATCAATCAGAATAGTCAGCTCTCTGTCAGAAAGCAAATAAGTGTTTTTCTCACAAAACAGTGAAATAAATCTGCATTAATCTTTTGTGCGTAGTTACCTTTTAGGAAACCCTCCTGATCTTTGAGGGAAATAACAGTCATAAGGACTTTTAAAATGATGATGATTAATTATCTTGTTTACATGTGAAAACCAACTGTTATTATTTTATTCAT
The DNA here is from genome assembly GCF_004916995.1 of Morone saxatilis. NCBI lineage: Eukaryota > Metazoa > Chordata > Actinopteri > Moronidae > Morone > Morone saxatilis. The sequence continues at coordinate 21,589,158 of NW_023339696.1, read as the reverse complement.
AGAGTGCTTTTTCATGATACTCTAAGACACTTCACATAAGTTAAAGTATAGAAGTGAATATGAAGTTATTCTGTAGATATAAAAGCTGGTTTACAAGTAGATGGGTTTCAGTTTTGATCACATCCCAATGTAAACATTTCCTCAATTTTCTCCTTTAATCTGTTCAGTCCCGAAACAGTCTGCAGCAGGGCAACATCGACGGAGCTCGCCGTCTGGGCCGTAATGCCATGGTTCTGTCCGTCGTCTCCATCTTGGGAGGAATCGCCATCATTGCCGCCGCCATCGCCCTCAACTGGGGATGTAAGTAAACGCCTCCCTAAGGATTCACATTCTGTATCACCATTCAGTCAATATATTATTTGTTCTTGTGAAACAATAAAGGAAACGTCTCCACTAGAATTAAACAGAGTTAATTTACGTTGCCAGAATTTGTAATGACACGGCTGCCAGACAGCTACAGTAAAATGGCTCAAGGGACTTTAGACTCATTTTAAAGTCGGTCTGTCAGTTAACCATCTCTTATTTATTCATTCACTGAGGTCTGAAAGAGCCAAAGGGCCATTTACTGAATATAAACACTGCTTTGGTAGCTGTAGCCACAATATCTTCAGCTCTTAAAACTGCTTCTGTGGTCCAGGCTCGGATCAAAGCTCTAAGGTCTCGACATGTGAACACCAGATCGTAGTAGATCACATCTCATATAATCAGTTGACCCAAAATCTTCAGTCAGAATAGAAACTGTGCATGTGAGCACAGCTAATGAGTCATTTTAATCTTTGTTTTAATGTCCAAGATGTGTTTAAATATCTGTGAAACTATTTCTTCTGTCTCCAGTGATATTAAAATACTGATGAAAAATCGGCTGGAAAAGATGAGACAGACTTCACGACAACATCTGACTGACACGACACCGCTCACTCCGATCTCCTGAAGCACTATTATTCTCAAGCGCCTGCACCGGATGAAAAATAAATCTGTTCCTGTTATTTGCTGTTGTTTCTTGCTGCACGACGAGCATGGTCTGCCTGACGCTCTACCTCCAACACGACCCACCAACCCACCGACCCACCGACCGACCGACCGACCGACCCACTCCCGACCCAGACGCCCGATGGAAGAGGAGAGAAGGATGGATCACAAGATTTCATTTTGTGGTAGCAGCTTATCTCCTCCGCAGACCACTTTTGTTCTCATCGATGAACAAGTGTGTCTGTTGTCATGGAAACGGACATCTGTCTCTATGGAAATGGGATAATTCTGATATGTTATATTTCCAGTAACGGTGCAAACTGGAGGACGTGGTTTCCACTTTTTAATGCCAAAAAATTCGAAACTTAGCTGAACTGAAACTGTTGGTGTGACGGTTCAACACGAACTGAAGGCAGGAGAGAAAAACACTGAGTGACCTGTTTCCTGAGAAAGTGATGGATGGTTTCATCATCCATCTGTTCCTGTTGGTGTTTATGACGCACACACACACACAAAGGTGGACACACACACATGCTGCTGCTGTATGGTGGTCATAGAGAGCCCCAGTACTGATGTTCCACTAACATCTGGCACTCAAAACCACCTCCCATTCAGGTTTTCTTGTGAAAGTGTTTTATTAACCACAGTTGTTGTATTACTTCATATCCACGACATCATCTCTCTGCTGTCCGCTCGACTGTCGACTGTGAATCAGACTGAATTATAGCCATTCTGTCTGATATTGTGTTCATGTTAGCTGACTTCTGCTTGGGATTTTGTTTTGTTTTGTCCTGACCAACTGACCCTTCCTAAGTCCCGCCCCTTTTTGTTGTGCGCTCCAATAACAGTTGAACAAACCTCAGTCAACTTCCTCCTTTCCTGTACTTTGAAATGCTACATGCTAGGCTAATCTCTGTTGAAAAACAACCACATTTTGAAGATGGTTATAAGATAAAGGAGACATATATATATATATATATATATATATAGCCACATCATGAGTTAGCTAATCTTAGCAAAAAACTAGCCAACTAATCTACATCTAATCTACGTACGTGGTGGCTGTTTCATTCAGCTCCACCTCTTTGACCAGTTTTGGATTAGAGTCCAGACTGCCAAGATGGCGACGGCCCTTTACCTATGGGGGACGTTATCGAGACTTCCTCCATATTTTAATTATACAATCTATGGACTACATACATGGTGCTTTTATCTTTTAACCTTCTTTAAAATGTGGTCGTCTTTTTAACGTAGATTAGCCGAGCACGTAGCATATCTAAGTACAGGGAAGGAGGAAGTTGACCGAGGCTCTGCTCAACTGAAAGGTGGCTGGACTTAGGATGTGTCCCATCTATGCCATTTTCAGATTGTCGATTGTCAACATCAGACCTCCCTTTGCAGTAATTAGAGTTGTTACAATAGTCAGTGTGGTTTTGACTGAGGTTTTCTTACCTTTGGAGCAGAACCTGGAAGTTCTGGTTTACTTTGTCTACAGTTTCAGTATCTGTCTGGTGGCAGCTTGTGTGACAGTGTTTGTTAAAGCTGCTAAACTATAAATATTGAATGATATAACATCTTTGAGTTAAAGACACTGACCTTTAATCACAACATCCCTAAATGTAGTCCGACTGAAGACGCCATCAGTCCTCACTCCTCTTATTTCTGGCCATATCTCGGCTATCTTAAGATTCGGCAAACACTGTTGGGAATAACTGAAGTATTTACTGTGGCTCTCTATAACTCCAAGACTGAGTGTGTGAGAAGAGAGATGAAGTGTGTGTGCTCAGCTGTGGTTGTTGGGATGTCTGAGTGCAGATATTTGCCTGTAACTGAGTCCAGCTGAGTCCCTCCTATTCAAACATAATTAATTATTCTCTCTGACCGCAGAAGGCGCAGTGTTTCCCACTTAATGGACATAAAGTGATGGGCAGTTGGATAGTATTCTCTGTGATCTCCAGGCCTTCCAGCGTAGCACAATATTTAAGACCCTGTACATAGACATTCCCTACAGGCCACAAATCTATTCATTCTAGTGTCTCCACACGTGAGGCCCTGTATACTCAATCCCTGCCCCCCCCCCTCAGTCCGACACCCCTGAGGCCTTCTTTTCATTTGGGCGGGTAATGTTACACCACAGGTCTCGACTCCCTCTGACTGTTCACGTGCCCACAATGTGATCTAATGTGAGGTTTATTTTTCTTGATTGTTTGTGTTCTCTGTCTAGCTTTTCAAAATCAAACCTCACTCTGTTTATCCTCAATGCAATTGTTGACTACGTTTACATGCACAAAATATTCAGTTTTTTGCCCTTAATCTGAAACAGACAATATTCCAGCTAAGCTGTTTACATGGCTAATGAAAATGAATATTCCTGTTAATGTGCGGCTGTTTATTACGTACTTTACATCCTTTTTCTAACTGCAGTCGTGGCAAAAGTGGAGTTCACCACCATTGCTCTCATTGCAGTCAGTTAGGATTCCTTCAGTGTTCATCGTTCAAGAGGTTTATACCAGGAGTACAATTATCCACAGATACAGGGCAGAGGTCAGTTTTAGTTAAGTCCAATAATTGTGACACTAATTGTGTGATTGCTGCA
>NW_023339696.1:21579825-21585408 GCF_004916995.1 Morone saxatilis | reverse complement strand
ACATAGAGCCAGAGCTTATACACTTTAATGAGGAAATGTTACATATTATAACTTTAAAAGTAGGTGTGTTTCTCCTTCCGACCAGAAATGTGGGCTCGACATCGTCCAAAGAATGCTCCGAAAACCCAAATAATGCCGACATATTCCACACGTCTTAATCAGAAAATGCTCTGTTCAGAATGAGGCCTAGTTAGAAATGTGCTGACCCATCAAATGCAGCTAAAGGTCACATTTTAAATAATTAGTGTGCCTGTAAACGTAGTCAGTTTTCTGTGTTTGAGTTGAATCCTCAGTATTTAAAATGTAGGTATGGTCCTGGGAAAGGCTAATTTTAACTGGGTGGGTGTAGCTTTGGCTATGATGCGACACTGTTTGGGGTTTACTGGCTGATTAACAGCTTGATTTTTACACCTGTGCCAAACACCCGAGTGTGTGCCAACCTGCATAGGAACAGCCCTCTCTCTTAGCCTGTCTCTGTTTAAATGCGGACTAACAGACACTTTGTGGGCACTTTGAGGAAATAAGCTGTTGTTATGGAACTAAAGCAGCCCTTCATACACTATAACCTGTGCATGTTTACAGTATTTATTACCAGATGCTTTTACATAAGACTGTAGCCTCATTTAGCTGCAGAGCTAACTGAGTAGCACTTTGTAAATAAATAGTATGAGAAATTGTAATATTTCCGACCAGTAAAAATATCCAGTTATTTTTTCTCTTCGCGTTGTCATGGAGACAGAACTGACCCACAATGAAGCCAAGAATGCACATAAATCGCGCGGGGGTTTTTTAGGATAAAGCTCGGCTCGAAAGGTTCAAAGCGGCGACTCGTCTGAACTTTGCACCAATCAGACAGCGTCTCTGCGTAGAGGTGAGGTCAGGTGGAGTCAGGCTCACAGGTGGGGGAGGAAGGGAGGGTCCTGTCCTCCGTCCCCCGCTCACACCTTCACTCCACCCACTCCTGTACTGTATGTAGCATGCCTGTTTACTAATCACATTATGCAAAAGAAATGGTCCCAGCTCGATGTACGAATCCCAGCTTCCCTGATTTCCGCTATGGTTGTGTACTCGTACACGGTTTTATCGTATGGAATTTGCTTGCGCTACCTCTCAGAGTTGCCTACAGTGTTTTATCAACTGCGCCTCACATTGTTTCACTTTGATGATTTTAAGGGACTGTTAAATCTCTTGTGCTATCGTTTGTATTTTTGCTCTGTGGGGTTTACTATTTGAGAGTTTAACTGCTGAGGTTCTAATTATGATATTAATGTGCAGGATTTTTAATTGTGAACACATTCCCACAAATCTATAGTCGTCATCTCTAATTCAACTGGCACAAGTTCTGTAAATAAGAGTTGTCGAGTTGTCTTAGACTAAGAAATGAACAGTTCTGAGGAAGATTTTTGGTAATCAGCAGAGACGTTCAAACATTTAGTGAAACCCTCCTGAGACGATGGATTTTATTTGGATATATTTTATATGAAATTGAACTCCAATGTGGGAAAACATTTTCATGTAAATTCACAAATAATCTCAAAATAGGAAACGTTTTCGTAAAGTTAGCCACAAGTTACAGTCAAGAGTGAACAGTGAACTAAGTAGGCGGTTGTTGTTAATCCAACGTGATGGAAACTAGCTAGCTTAACTTAAACTGTGTCACGATAGCATACGACATACTAACTGTAAATCTGTTATGATATACTGTTTATACATTAAGTATGAAAGAAAATCAACCTACTTAACATTGTGTACAAACAATGGACGAAGTTATTCTCTTAACTAATGCAAAATTGTGGAAACTAGCTAACCTAGCTTAAGCTGTGTCCCAATTGCATCCTACAGATCTTAAATTAGTATAACAAACCCTTTATCATTGTGTAGGCTATTGTTGTTATCTTAGCTAATGCAAAGTGGTGGAAACTAGCTAGCCTAAGCTGTGTCATATTACACACTTATTATAAATCCTAATTATCAAAGTATACTGTTTTTACAGTTAGTATAAAAGAAAATCAACACTTTACATTGTGTACTAACAGTGAGCCGTGTGGAACAGACGGACATGACAACAGACCAACTTTAAAGTTAGTATGAAAGTTGGATTTGACAGATAATTTGGAGTTTGAGGCTGTTAGCTGACTTTATAAAATGTCTAAGAGTAAGATAACGAATTACAGAAACAATATTTTTAAATAAGATGCTATAGGCTACTTACGAGTAGATATTAACACTTTAACGATTGATAATATTGTACTCGTAATAAGTAAACTGATTTGGCTCAACACTAATCAATTCTACAACATAAATGATCAAAATGATAAATCTGCTTCTGAACAACTGTGTGTTTAATATTCAAATTTAAGTTTATGCTCATGTTCTAACAATCAATAACAAACTCTATAATCAATTTATATTTACTTTCTTATTATATTGTTCAATGCCTCAAAGGGAGTTACCGTCCCATATTCCTAACCAACCCACTCTCAAGGAAAACTAAAAGCACAAAATAAAATGCATGAAGACTAACAAATGTGCACGAATGAATAAATTGTGGGACTGAAAAATTAAATAGTTTGTTAAAAACCACTTGGATCAGTTTAGTTTTGACTGCAGAGATCCACACGTATACTTTGGATTTACCCATTGAATGTTATCTTTAACAACCATTTTAAAATGCTATATTCTGTTACTTCACCTCATATTAACTGTATTAATTTAAGCTTCAAGATTTAATGATTTTTCACAATTATTTAAAATAAAATTGAGAACAAAACGAGGAGAGACAGAAGATAATAAAGGTGCAATAGGAGCTGTAGATGTAGTAATAATTAAAATATATGGTTGTTGCACAGATGAATAATGGATCTATTATCAGTTCTATAAAGTATACCAGTAAATGTAATATAGAGAGATATAATATATAGAGAAGCTTTGTGCTGGAAATCTTCCGTAGGACTTCTCATTTCCCTCAGTCTACTGTACCTGCTGTATAGATGCTGTATTTATGAAGCCGGTTCATTTGATGTTCACATTTTAATTTCCTCCTGACGGAAAGAAACTAATCTTCTTGTGTTTCTTCTTGTTTTTTCCCCCACTTTTGTTCATTATTTTCATTTCTTTTGTAAATGCTCTTTTGACACCTGATCTTTGTATTTTTATATTTCTATTCCCATTCTCTTGATCTCTTTTGTATGATAATCTCCTGTTTGTGACGCTCAGTATAACCTGCTTCCTGCTTGGTTGTGTTTTTTTAAATGGCGAGGTGTGGGGACGCTGTAAGCATGAGCAACTTTATTATGTCATTCTCTTAATATTGATTGCTATCTCATGACACCGGACTCTTTTTGTGCCTGTGCATGCCTTACATTGACTGCTTTATAAAGCATACAGAATGAATTATGGGTGTACACAATACATTTATCAAAGACACTGTTGATCTTGACGACTGATGTTGAGTATCGTTTGAAGGGAATAAATCCCAGTTAAATACAACCTCCTCCGAGTCTGCATGCTCATGAATCAACCTGAGGGTGAACACACATTCACTGGTGGCAATGTTGGAAGGAGATTAAAGGTTGGTATAATTACAGACAACAGTATTTTTATTATTATTTCATAGGAAGTAAATCCTTTCAGCCAAGGGGGATGTCATTAATGTTTACTAGGTATGAGCTAGTACATTAATATCTGTGGCTGTGTTTGAAATCACAAACTAAGTACGTACTGCATATTGCAGAGTTTATACGACTGTATTAGTCACAGTAAGACCGCACTGTGGAGACTGATCACAACATTCCAGCCCGAGCTACAGCTGGATGAAAATACTTTATCACAAATGTAAATCAACATTTCCTCTCACATTGTAATAATCTGCAGAGAGGAGCACTGAAGGCTACTGTTTGTGGTTTGATTAAAAGAAGAATAAAGAATGAAGGTAAATATTAATATCACAGATGGAGCGATATATATATATATATATTTTATATATGGATTTATTTATATATTTTACAGAGAAGCAGAAGAGGAAGCTGCTGAGCTGAGGAGGAAGGTTCTTTTTGTCTCTGGCTGTAAATTATTTTATAAAGTTTACCTAAAAGCAGTTCCTACCTAGACAAATAAATATAGAACAGTAGATAGAAATGTTGCTGCACCTGTGGGACTGTCGGGGGGGGGTCGGAGAGTGGACTGACTGGACTGACTGCCTGGCGAGAAGCTTCTGGAGCTTCTCGACCCCACTTTCTCGGTTCAACATCAATTTTAATAAAACTGCAGATATTTGAAATCCACTCAGTTGATTTCTTGATTCAGATATTCTCAAGTGAAGATTCAAGTGAATTTTGTGATGAAATAATGTGCGGAAGTAGTAAAAATAACATAAAAAACGACCGATATATCCAAAACTCAGCAACTCACACTGAAACAACTAGCACCAAAGTGCAGCCTCACAGAGCTGCTAGTATGGACTCCTGTGTTGTATTCTGGTGATCCCCCTGCTGTCTGATGTCTGATGATGAACCAACATGTGAATCTAATATCTTTACAAACTGTGCTGCTCTGCTTTATTTCCCTGCAGGCCGTTGGGCCGTTGGCATACATTTATCATTCCAGGTAGAAAGCAGACAGGATCAGGAAACAAGCTTCTTGGAGATTCAGGTTAAATATATTGTTTTAACATGAAGCATTGAGGTCGCAGCTATACACCAATCCAACATCAAGAGGCGTCGTCATTACTGTGGTAGTAACTCCGGGTCCGCCACATTGTGCAGTGCTACTGTAGCTAGCTTAATCAATCAATCAATCAATCAAGAGTTGCGATTAATCGTCACAGACCAGTCATATTAGGAAAAACAAACATGATTCAGTCAAACAGATAATATAATATCTGGTATACTATATGGCCAAAAGTATGTAGACAAAAAGTCAACAAAGATGTTCAAAGATTCTCTTGGTATTTCTACACCAAACTCCATTCAGTTTTTATCTAATTTTAATGAAATCTGTGAACACTTTTTTTACCCATTTGCTGAAATTAAAAAGTGTGACAGAGGTGTAATATCCGGTGTGCTATACCGTAGACATTTTGTTAAGATAATATCTCACATTAACAGCAACATTTCACCTGATGCACTGTGTGATATTACTGCACTAGCTAGCTTAATCAGTCGAGAGTTGCATTTACCAATTCACACTATTCTCTGAGGCAGAAGAACAATTGTATGTAACATGTAGAGCCAGGGTATAATATTCAATATGATCTGAAAGGCCACAAAGAAATAGTAAATACTGAATGAAATCTTATTTACAGTATTACTAGAAAAAGCCTTTTATAACCTTTAAAATACAAATGATCTCAGCTGGCAGAAAATGCTTTTATTTTCTTAAATGTTAGTGTGCTCCAGGTCAGTTTTTTTTTTTTTTTGGTAACATGACAGCAGGAAATTAAGAGAGAAAAAGAAGGAGACATAACAACGGCTTCGTTCCTTAAAGCCTGTTTCTAGGACGAGAGCGCGGGTTGTCACGGCAACCGTCGGCAAGGGAGTGAGGGGCAGCTAGGGATGCTGGGACGGGACAGAGAGAGAGAGAGAG
>NW_023339696.1:21574247-21579800 GCF_004916995.1 Morone saxatilis | reverse complement strand
ACACCGGGCGATCTGATTGCCTCCACTGCTTAAATACAACGATAATCCTCTCGCTCCTCTTCTCCTCTCTCCTCCTTCCTTCTCTCCTCTCTCTCTCTCTGCTCCTCTCTGGTCCTCCTCTCTGTCCTCTCTCTTGTCTCCTCTCTCCCTCTGCCTTCAATTGTTGAATACTTTAGATTTTATAAAATAATTACAAGACGACTCAACCACACGACGGCCTCACGACACGCCACAGAATCCCAAGAGACGAGCGATTGGGGGGGGGGCGGGTGAAGGACATGAAAGACGGAAGGGAGCCTGCAGAGAAGGCAGGAGATAATGAAAGAGCGCAGAATGAAGGAATGGGCGTCCTTCGTCGCCTTCTTCCGTGTGTGCGAAGGGTGAGAGCAAGTGGACGATGACGAGAACACATCAACTCTGAGGACCAAACGTTCACTGTCTGCCTGATTTGGTGAAACTGGATCAGATTTTATGGAGTAAATATTTTCTTGGTTTTCCATCTGACGTCCTCCGTCTGCTCAGCTTCAACTCTCTGTGATTTACAGAGTTTCCTGATAGACAGATAGCTTAAGCTAAAGTAGCTAACCACTCATCAACTTCTGCTAACTGTATCTGCCGTCAGCAGGCGACAGAACCGGGCTCAGCAGCCGGACCGGGATCAAACACAGCCTCCGAGACCGACAGGGAATAACATTACAGTACCGAGGTAAAAAACACAAACAATTCCGTTTTTCTTGACTGAGCTGTAGAAAATTCCCTCCCATCCATTGCTTAAAATCTAAAAAAACACAGTTAAAAAGGGCATCTATTGGCCCCGAGTGATCAGCAGACGCAGCTATGTAAAGCTGAGTGTCATCAGCATAGCGATGGAGACTGATTACCTTTCCAAATGTCAGTGTGTAAAGGTTAAATAGGATGGAACCCAAAATTGAACCCTGGGGAACAACACAATTCATTTTATAGCTTTTATTTAACGTTCATCAATGCTGACAAAAAAAATCTCTTTTACTGTTTTTAATCTGTATAAATCTTAACGACAGAGAGGCCAACCAGAGTGGGAAGTCACTAAACAATGGAGTGATCTACTGTATCATAGCTCATTTAGGTCAAGAAAGGAGGAGGAAGATGAGGAGGATTTTGAGAGATGTCTCCTCCTTCACTTTAAAGTTCATTCTCAGTGGTCTGATGGATCAGTTATTTCCTGTTTTACTTTGAAAGAGTCCTTCCTGTCTGTGGATAATGCTCTGATTAGTTTCATTGCTGTCGGTTCATCCTGCTGCAACTTGCTTTGTTTCTGAGTTTTCTTTTGGTTTCGCTCTGTCCCCACACCTGAACCTGTCTGTCTGCCTGTTACCTGTCTACCTGCCAGAAAGATATTTTCATCCAGTGAACCACTGAAATCTTCCTGCTGCTTGTTTATCTGCATTACTCAAACCCCAAAGATCCAGCTTAATATCACAGAAAACAAAATTATTTAATGGATCTGTGCTGCAATAACAGTTGAGTAAGCCTCATTCAGCGTTCTGCTTTTACCTGTCCTGTATGTCGATGGTGCCAACCATGTACATTTTGGTGATGGAAAAACTGGCATGACCACGAGTCACCCCTTTACGCTTTTTTTACATGTGGTATCTTCGACACACACTTTACAGGACTGTAAATAACAGGTTGAAGTTAATCAGCAAAGTTGTGCATTTTTAAACTGATCATAAAATGTAAAGTGGTTGCTGGATCAAGGCCTCAAACCTGTTTTTTTTGGACATTCACAACACTCTGACACACCTTCGAAACATTTGTTGCCTTTAGTCTGTTTGTGTAGATTGATAGAGATAGCTCCAGTTGCGTGACTACTAGCTGTAAAGGTCAAGTCTATCTCATTGTTGGATCTTTGTTCTTGTGAAGGAGGCTATAAATAATTGCAACTTCAAGGTCCTGATGATCAACTCAATCATTCAAATTTTTGAAACTTGAATGATCGAAGCGTTGGATAGTATCAGCCATGTCGAAGGCAAAGAAAATTTCTTATGTAGCGATCTTTGTGATTGCTTGTTTGATTTTTTTTTTTGAAATTATGTATTGTATTGGCTATTATCGAAAAGGTGCCGTGGCTGCAGACACTTGGGATTGTTCACAGGTTGGAGTGTGAGTGCCATTTTACACTTTTGTTATGGTTATAAAAGTAATGTACATGGCAGCAAATTTGATTTGAATTGACACACGCTGTCTATTTTCTGTAAATGTTAGTACTTTTATCTTGGAGATCTGCTTAAACTGCATGAACAAAATGTAACTAAAAACTTAAACTTACAGAACTATTCTTATAACTGGGGTTGTCCCAAAGTTTAGCCTCTGATTTGAGTTATTTAATATTGAGTATCTGTCGATACAAAGTCCTGCCAATACTTTGTGCACTTTATGTACATAAAGTACATAAATGTTATGAAAATCAATCCAGTGTGCAGTCTTCAGAATAAAATAGCTCTGCATTGCATTAAGAAACAAAATGTATTAAACCTGTTCCTGGATGGTTTTTTAAATAGTTTTTACATGAAGTATAAAATAACAAACCTTCTGTAATCTTTATTGTCTTGTTGCTGTTTGGAGAGAGTTTCTGTCTCTAGTGTTTGGTGCTTCGGTGTAGCATTTACCTGAGTTACCTGAACGAACTGTATTTATCATTGAGATTGTTTCAGGACATCCCTACTTATAACTATAGTAAGATCTTGGTAATGAAGTTACCCCTTAAATGACTAAACAAATATGCATCATTTAGCATTTCAAATGAAATTAAATGTGTGACTGATTGTTGTGAAATGTTGCAGAAACATCCTCAGAAATGGAGGCTCAGCGGTAGATGCTGCCATCGCTGCGCTGATTTGCACCTCTTTCTTTAACCCACAGAGTATGGGCATCGGAGGGGGGTCCATATTCACAGTGATGGACAGCTCTGGTAACAGCCACATAGGTTTAATACAGTAGAGCTAACCTTCTGTGGAGACAAAGTTAAATAATAATATCTCCTCTTGTCAAAGGCAAAGTCACAATCATCAACTCCAGAGAGACTGTACCCAGGAATGTGACATCTGACCTGCTGGAGTTGTGTTCCAATAATACCTCAAAGACGTCAAGTACTGCATCAGTTCATCATCGTTATCTTTTCCTCATTCTTGGAGCCTTTCTTGTTGTTCTTGTTCTGTTTGTTGTGTTAGCTATTAGGTTGCTGTGTTAGCTATTAGGTTGCTGTGTTAGCTATTAGGTTGCTGTGTTACTGAGCTCCTACTGGAGCAGGAAGTAGGGGCAAACCTAAAAACCTAGATTCAGTACAGTTCACATGTGGAGAACTTTATTTACATAACAGTTAAAAGATTTATGTCATCCTGAAGATACTTTGTTGATATTTGTCCCACTTGCTTCCCATGCAAAAGAGTCTGGTTGTATACACACCAGGATAAGAACTGGCCTAAACTGAAGTAAGATGTATGAGTAAGAGGTATAGATCTTGTGACACACTTATTCAGGAAAGTAAGATCTGAGATAATGAGAACATTGTGAGGCAGGAAACCCTCTCTTTAGTGCACAGCATCAGTCTAATAAAAACAGAGTAAAGCTTAAAACGATACTGTTGTAATAATAGATAAAGATATTGGTATTGAAGAGAGTCCACAAATACAATAGCAGCATACTTTGAAGCTTGCTGGAAACACACTGGATACTAGCAGGCCAGAGTGAGGACTGGTGAATAACAGTTAACTGTAAAGTCCATTCTCAGTGTCTGCACTGGTTATCAGTGTTTAAGTTGTATACTGGACCAGGATGGACTTCCAAACTGTCAGAAATTAATGCTGGTAGGCCCCACCCTCTTAAAATCAGATGTTCAATGAGCTCAGAGCTACTTTCCACTTTTAGCAGATGAATGTGAAAACATCTTTCTAGTGTCAAACTCTGCACATCACACTGAACAAACACTGAGTTCTGATTGTAGGGACTTGTACAGACATTTAGTAAATGTATATACTTACTTTGACCTACCTTGCTATCTATCCATGCAGCTGGTAAATGGATTGGGGTCCCAGGTGAACTAAGGGGCTATAAAGAGGCACACAGGCGTTTTGGGAAGTTGCCATGGGCTGAACTCTTCAAGGAGACCCTTGAATTGGTCAAACATGGAATTCGTATCAATGAAGTCCACGGTGGATTTATCAAGGTCATTAATGAAAGTGCGGGCCCAGCACTACGGTATTAAAGACACCCACTTTTTTCACAGCAGCCATTTTGACATAATAGGGTAAAAGCAGGTATTACCAATGATACTAATTAAGATTCTGTGCTATTCAGAGTCAGGGTGCTTGTGCATGTTCACTGGAGAAGCTCTGCTGCACTAAATGGAGCGCAGCCTTAAGTCTTTACCCTACTATTTTGTGTCAAAATGGCTGCTGTGAAAAATATCTGACACAATGATGATGAGCAACATTTCAGTTTTCTACATTAAAGTGATTTTTTTTTCTATGTGTCCTGTAGAAAGTTGTATTCACACGAGAACGGGACGTTCCTGAAGACCGATGACACTGTGAAGTTTGAGAAACTGATGGAGACTTTGAAGATTATTGCAGATGAAGGAGCAGACGCTTTTTACAATGACGAAATGGCAAAGAATTTAGTCAGTGACATAAATGAGGCAGGTAAGGTCTTTCCCAACCATTCTACTCTTCAATTCTATCTCTGCCTGCCACAATTATCTGATTACAAATTAACAAATCAATTGGGTCTGTAAAGCCATGATCACTCACAGACTCAATGTTTTTGCTCAGGAGGAAATATAACGATGGATGACTTGAAAGAGTATAAAGTTTCCGTGACTGATGCGTGGGTTGTTCCTTTGGGAGAGTACCAGATGTACATACCTCCACCCCCTGCAGGAGGCGTCATTCTCAGCTTTCTCCTTAACGTCCTGAAAGGTTCCTGGTGCACAGACACTGCAGAGCGGCTACTCATCCACTTTCAAATCATAATTTTCAAAACATAATGAAGCTTGTTGGCTGTGTTCATGTTAAAACAGAGCCATGCCAAATAAATACTTTAATTAGTTGTTGCATATTAGTTGTTTACCCTAACAATGCAACTGAATTATTGCGTGGTGATGGAAACATCTAGATATTGCTCATCGTTGAACTGAGTTGTTTTTATTTACAGGCTTTCACTTCAATTCAAACTCTCTGGAAGGTGAAAGTAAGACACTGACCTATCATCGCTATATTGAAACTTTAAAGTTTGCCAATGGATTAAAGAAAGACATCCGTGATCCAAAGTTCATGTCAACAGAAGTAAGTTTCACAAAATTATGCAGTAAAAAATTTGCATATTTTCCTCTTCATCATTTATTTTTAAGTAGTTAAAGGTCTTCTCCAGGTATGAGGACATTTATACATATCTACTTGGAACAACAACATGTATATGTAAAGAGGGCCGTGGATTAAGGGGTGGATAAATTTATAAAAAACACGGGGGCCGACAACGCCACCTAGGTTTTTAGTGAGGCCTAGGACCTCTTAAAAC
>NW_023339696.1:21569676-21574147 GCF_004916995.1 Morone saxatilis | reverse complement strand
AAAATAAAATCAAACTTCCGCCCCATGACATATACATACTTTAATTACGGTTGGGAGCACACAGTTTATTGAGATTAGTTAATTAAACACTGATATACACACAGATCATAGAATTTTTTTCATTCAAACTCAATTCAAACCAAATTATGTTTCACATGTTGAACACATAACATTAATTTAACCTTTCAGTCATATTCATAGTAATTACACTCTTTCTCACCTATCCAACTAGGATACTCCTTTAGCTGATACATATTCAATTCAGTATGTCAGCTTCACTCCTAGATAGTAGTAAAGCAATACAATTTATTTTCAAGATTACACTATAATTTGCATCCATCCATTACTCCAGTACACCCACTTTCATATTCAGTTCTGAATTTAATCTCTTTTCCCCTGAAATGTGACAAAAAATGTTCCATTGAAATTTTTATTGCTGTGTTTTTACATTTTGTAGCGCTTACAGAGGGCCAAGACATTCACAACGGATAGCTTTGCCGACGATATCCGAAGCTTTATCGGTGATGAGAGCCAGTATTACCACAAGCCCCCATATATGGACAGCGTGGGCACCTCACACGTGTCTGTTGTGACAAAGGATGGATCTGCTGTGTCCGTCACCAGCTCCATCAACTACGTGTCAGTGTTTGATGCTTTCCGATTCAACCATCAAACATTATTGTCAGTTTGAAAATAGAAGATTAAGAATATTTAAGAGATTACATAACAAGTGAATTTATAAAGGAAACTGAAAGTACTCCAGTAATCACAGCTAGTCTACAGTATTTATAATGTTTATGTAATGTATGATATAAGTTTAATTTCTCTAGTATGCCATCAGAATATTCTTTTGACGCCTCACAGGTTTGGATCACGGATCTTATCTCCGAGCACCGGAGTCATCCTCAACAACCAGCTGGCCGACTTCTGTCAGAGAGTTGATAAATTCTCTCCTGGTAATAAGATCAGCATTCTCTTTGTTCAGTTAACCAGAAACTACCAGAAAATAGTGACAACTGATGCCAGCCTGTCGGGCTGGGTCAGTGTTTGAGGGCAGAGCGGTAAATGGGTGGTGCAGCTCCATCACGCCCAAATATAAACTATTTGGCGTTTTCAGCTTAGTTTAGGATAAGCTTGTTTGGCAATACTTGAATCTCCATATTCTATAGTGAGACATCAAAATGAATGCTATCGAAGAGAACTTCTGTAATTTCCTTGTTGCATGAGGGAGATGTCTAACCAGACTGCCCTTCTTGCCGATGGGGTGTGCTTTTGAGTTTTGAATGACTCTTTAATCCAAACTCCACGCTTCCTTTTTTGATGACTGGTGACTATTTCTGTCTTAGGTTAAACATGTTTCAGCAATAAAGCTGAAAAAAATGACAGATTTACAGTGGAATTATGACCAAATACTTGCAGAAAACCAAAGACATTCCCATCAGCCTCAGATGAATTGTGTTTAGTGCTAATGAGAACATGTTAGCATGCTAATACGCTAAAGTAGGATAATGGATGGTAAACATTCTACTTGCTAAACATTGCCTAAAAATTCTTTTAGGCAACTTCAAGTACAATCACGTCAGGCTTCAGAATACAATCAACTTTATTGTCATATACAATCCTAGACAGGATGGGTTAATGCAGAGATTATGTTCTACTAAGTACTAGGAGCAGTGGGCAGCTACTATACAGCTCCCGGGACTGAACTCCAGATGTAAGCCATTGCCTTGGTCAAGGACACTGACTTGAGATATTAACCTAACATAGCTATTTTGATGGTGGAGGAAACCGAGCACCCGCAGAGGGAGGACATGCAAACTGATGATGAGTCTGAATTGTAGCCGTTCGTCCTGTCAGTCACTGCGTTTGTTGTTGTTGTTCTCAGGGGAGCAGCCTCCCTCCTCCATGGCCCCCATTGTGCTGAAGTCGAAGTCGAAGTTACTGGTGATTGGGGGTTCTGGTGGGGACAGGATCACGACTGGGGTCGCCTCGGTACGTATTCCGGGCAATCACACAAGTGCCTTTAAGATGAACTGCTGCAGACTAATGTCTATCTACTGTCGTAGAAAGTGCCATCCTCGCGAGTGTCTCTCACTGTGTCCACAATGTATTCAGTAATAATTACTTTCCCAGCAGGTAGATTGCAACGTATTGTTCTGTTTCTCTTCCAGGTGCTCATAAACCACCTCTGGTTTGGAAAAAGTCTTAAACAGGCGATTAAAGCTCCAGTTGTTTTTGTCAACTCTGATAATGAAGTGGAGTATGAAAAAGATTTTGATGAGGTAACACACTAAATACTGAATGTGGGAATTTGCTAAAACAACACATCATCTTTGCACCATCTGAGCCTCTGCTCCTCTTTGTCCTTCAGGATGTAATCAAGGCTCTGAAAGCTCTGGGACACAAACAAAAAGATAAAGAAACTTACTACAGTGTGGTCAACGCAGTGGAGCTCGAGGACGGTTGTATCAGCGCCGAGTCTGATGAACGGAAAAAAGGCCAAGCAGCCGGTTTCTGAGACCACGAGTCAGTGACACTGTTTTATGCAGGAGGGCCCGGAGGTTACAGAGACCTTCCTGGCTAATAAGCTAATTAACTAGGGCTTTCCTAACATTAGCTAACTTAAAGGCCCAATGAAGTTAAAACGCTTAAGTGTTTTTTTTTATCTCCCTTTGTGCTGTACATCTCTTATACTCCAGTATCTGTATGCAATATTGACAAAAAGACTTTTTAAGGTGTTTTCATGTATTCTTAATGGTATTTTAGGGTTAGAAAAAACAATAAAAATAAGTTAATGACTAATCCTGCACTCAAATTTTGCATCCAATGAAACACTTTCTGAGTGTTTCTTAGGGATCATGTATTACAGACCTCTCTGGCCTCACTGATTACTGTACAGAAGCTCAACTTTATAACTGTATTCAGTGCTTTTTGTGAAACTGCATCAGATTTAATGGAGAAGAAAGTTTTCCCTCTGACGTCCTCCGGCTGCTCAGCTTCAACTCTCTGTGATTCACAGACTTTTCTGATGGACAGTTTAGCTAAAATAGCTAACTGTTAATTAACTGCTGCTAACTGTATCTGCCATTAGTGGGTGACAGAACCGGGCTCAGCAGTCGGACCAGGATTGAACACAGCCTCTTAGACTGACAGGGAATAACATTACAGTACAGAGGTAAAAAACACAAACAATTAAAAGCCAGACTAAAGATGTAAGTTTTGGGTTCGAGACTTTAGGATTGGTGTAATGTGCGTTCTCTTTCTCGTACTCGTCAAGACACGTGCAGCTAAGTTTTGAAGTGAAAGTTCTGTTCTTTTTAGGGAGAGCAAAAAAGTAGAGCTTCACAGTAATCAATCCTGCAGATAATGAAAGCTCTAATGTCTCTCTTGGCCTAAGAGGGAGAAACAGATTTAAGATGATAAAAGGTTTTAGTTATGTTTCTAATGTGGGGTTAAAAACTAAGATCGGAATCAAAGATAACTGCAAGGTTTTTTACTTGTTCACAGGGATTTAATGTCAGTGTCAGGACTTCAGTTTTGTCATGACTGAGCTGTAGATAATTCTCTCCCATTCATTGCTTAAAATCTAAAAAAAACCCAATTAAAAAGGGCATCTATTGGCCCCGAGTGATCAGCAGATGCAGCTATGTAAAGCTGAGTGTCATCAGCATAGCGATGGAAACTGATAACCTTTCTAAATGTCAGCATGTAAAGGTTAAATAGGGTGGTACCTAAAATTGAACCCTGGGAGACAACACAATTCATTTTATAGCTTTTATTTAACGTTCATCAATGCTGACAAAAATGTCGTTCAGATTTAAACCAATTAAAATCAGTATCAGAGAGGCCAGCCAGACTGGGAAGTCTAGTTAAAACAATGGAGTGATCTATTGTATCACAGCTCAGTTAGGTCAAGTAGTCCTAATACAGTCCTATACATAGTAGCTGTCAGATAAAACTAACAACAACAATTGATTTAGATAAGCTAATTGACTGAAAAGCAAGCTAACAATTGGTGTGGATTAGCCTAGCATGTAGCATATCGGGGCGGGGCTTATAAATTCAACTAATTTTCTGTCATTTGATCCCATTTCAGATCAATCGTTACTCAGTCACAGTAAGCACTGATGTTTAGTTTCATTGTAAATGAATTTGTTGCTTATGTTTATTAAATGTAATTACATGTTATTAATGGTTTTGTTATGTAAATACATACCTACAGGTTCAATATGAACCTCTTTCTTTCAGTCTGATTATTATCGTCCACTTGAGTCTGTGACGGACCTTTATATTTAATCTGGTGTACTGACACAAACATGGAGGTCAAAACCTCCGCGGGCGTCTGCGAGGGGCCGGAGGAGACTGATGGGCGGATTATAGAAGATAAAGTGAGAAATGTATGAGAGGAGACAGTTGGAGAGAATTACAGTCAACCTTGAAGGATTTCATTAGCCTCCGCTGACTGAATTAT
>NW_023339696.1:21562184-21569576 GCF_004916995.1 Morone saxatilis | reverse complement strand
TGTCCTGAGATATATTTTGTGATTTGGTGCTATACAAATAAAATTCGATTGAATGAGTTTTAGTCCAACAATATGACATTAACTGTCTTTCAAGTTGTTTAGACAATATTAATAATACCTAACGTAATGAGGACAGGACCAATACAAGACAGAGGCTAATGCTGTAGATACAGGGCATAGGTCAGTGCTGTCATTTGATTAATATAATACTAACAATAATGATTAATATTAACTTTCTTTTGTAGGTTTTGTCCAATAATTTGACAATAATTGTGTGATAGCTGCAAGCATCATTTTTTTAAGTTTACTATTCTGTATGTTTTTTGGACCGTTATCTCTTTTGGAACAGTATTGGAAGTATTCAGTTACGACTGATTATAGGAGGCATCTTCAGGTGTAAATCATGAACATCTTGCTGGGACTCTTTCAGAAGTTGTGTCTACGAGCAGCAGTAACAGGAAATTTTAATACTAAGGTTTCCTACTGTCAACCAATTCTAGCTGACTTCGTCTCTACTACTCTGCGCTGCTTGCTGCAGGATTGTAAATCAGAGCGCACTCTGCTGGATAAACCTTGCAGTAAAAACACTATATTATCACAAGCTTTTCTTTCTTCATTATATACCAGGGAAAAAAACTGCATTTATATCGAATAACACATACACAGATACCGATACCAGACCAATATGAGTGCAATAAGAAGGGATGGGAAAATATAGTCAGTAAGCTAATCTAAGGCTACGTTCACACTGTGCTGGGAGGGAGGGAGCAGAATTTGTCCTCTCAGCCACCTGGTACAGAAACCAGCGTTTGTAGCAGATTCCATATTTTCTAAAGTGTATCTATGTCCATATAAACACTTACTGAATGAAAAGTGTATTAAGTATAAAAGCTCCTGTGAGGGTTTGATGAAGTACCACAGAGACAAAGAGGTGGACAGCAGCAGCACTTTAATGGCTTCTTTATGTAGAAACAGCACTTAGGAAGACAGCGAAGGGCAGTCAGACTGTCCTGGTTTTATTCTATTGCCACTGCACACAAACGTTTAATATGTAAACATCAGTATTAACTGTTCACTTCTATTTCTAGAGGATATAGTGCAAAGCAGGAACAGAAATCTCTGGCTGTCAGTTTACAAACGAAGTCGTAGGCACAATTCTTTCAATCAGGACGTTACATGCTGGTTACCTGTCCAAAAGTAAACCTCTGAGGAGCTGAAAGTGCAGGTTAAAGATCTCATAAACACCATCTCACTGACCTCTAATACCTTCAACCACTGGAGGTGAGTAAAACACAGATTTAGAGCTTATGAAACATTATGATTATGGCTTTTTAATGTGTCCGTCGTCACAGTGTCGTTTGGTGGAAGGAGGTATTTATGTTCTCTTACAGATGAAGTTGGGTGATTCACAGTTGGAGAAAAAAGATCATCAGCAGCTGTGTTGGAAAATATCAGAAGAAGCCTGTGAACCTAAAAACTCCAACTCCCAAGATGCATTTAACTAACAAACATCACGTCACAGAGCTTCAGATTCTGTTGTTCTCAGCTGACGACGTTCACGCTGTGTAGGAAGCTGATGAAACGGTCTGATTCTGGATCAGTTGGAGATGAAATTAGTAACCATGGCGACGGGAGTTATGGCTTCTTCTCCATAGCAACCGCAGCTCAAACTTATGGATACTGTTGTAGTAGTTATGGGGTTTGTTTCCAAGTTGAAATGACTCAAATATAAACCAAAAGCATCATTAAAGTTACTAAGCCCCGCCTCTTTTCGCTCTGTGCTCCAATAATATTTGAGCAAGCCTCGGTCAACTTCCTCCTTTCCTGTACTTAGATATGCTATATGTTAAGCTAATCTATGTTAAACAGACAACCACATTTTGAAGATGGTTAAAAGATAAAAAGCATATATGCATTTTATCTTTTCTTAAGTACAGGGAAGGAGGAAGTTGAGGCTTGCTCAAATGTTATTGGAGCACAGAACAAAAAGGGGCAGGGCTTAGGAACTATTTTCTTATCCTCCACAGAAAGAATAAAATAACGATATTTTAAGTTTGAATTATTTTAACTTTGTTTCTGTCAGTTTTGTGGGCGGCTCTAAATACTACAATACCCATGAGCCTCAGTTGCTGTTGCCATGGAGAAGGACACAATCAGAAGTGTGACTCAGTGATTTTGTTGCAGTTGTGAACAAACCTCGTCGCCATGGTTACTGATTTCATCCAAAGCTGACCCACAATCGGTCGTAAAATCCTCTTTCAATTGGATGTTTGTTAGTGAAATGCATCCTGGGAGTCGTAGTTCGGTTTCTTTCCTTCAGTTCTTATGTTCAGAGGCTTTTGACTCTTTATCACAGAATCTGATATTTTCTCACACAGTTGTTAATCTTTAGTTTTGAGGATTCAACAGGAGAGTTTCAAAGTAGATTTTTAGTTTTTGAATTGATGTCGTGTAAATTCTGTGGTCATAAAACCTGGTTCCAGTCTGGTTCCTGGTTCCAGTTTTTACTTCAAAGTTACAAAAACATTAATTTTAAAGATGCACTGCCTGCTTTTGTTACAGAGCTATATAGTGGTGTTTTAAACCATTTACAGAAGTCTGGGAGGAAATGTTGGAGGCGCTTTAACAAACCCATTAAGTGCATCTTTAAATCTTACAAAAGGCACATTATCTTGCTTTAATATCGGCCGACAGAAACACTAAAGTGACTGTTTGTCAGTAAAATGAGCTTCTGTTGAAGTTTACTTTTGGACACTTCCTCCTCCTCTTCCTCCTCACTGGCCCTGACCCTGGCCCGGCAGCGCCCCCAGCAGGCCGTTGGCTGTGGTGAAGAGGTTGATGGGTGACGTTCCGTCTGTGATGAGGGTGGACTTCAGCCCCAGAGCCTGGAGCATTTTCACCTGGAGGACAGACAGACAGTTAAAGTCTGAAAACGTGACAAAACTCCTTCAAAAGGCTAAATATGAGATTTAAAACTGTTTTATTCTGTTTCTGTCCACTCTGAATGAAGTTACAACGTTAGGATGATCTGAAGTTAAATGTTTTTGTCTCTGGAGTCTGGTGGAGAGTGATAGTGATATTACAGCTCTACTGTAACATCCAGTTCGTATATATAAAGTTTAAATGAAGTCATTTCAGTGTTGTCGGTACAGTACCTGCAGCTCGGGTCCGGCTCTGGCGATCTCCTTCAGCGTGTCGCTGCCCAGACTCTGCACCAGCTGACTGAAGCGCTCGCTCTCGATATGAGCCAGATGTTTCTGCTTCTCCACCTCCAGATTGTCCATCTGCTTCTTATAGCTCAGCTCCTGCTCGCGAGCCTTCGCCAGGCGCTGGAGCTCCGCCTCCTGCACACACGCACAAAGTCGTGGTTTAACAAAGTGACCTGAACGTGTCTTTTTGTTTCGCTTTGCGTGTTATGTGTATGTGTGACGTACCGCCTCGATCCTCTGAGCTTCAGCCTTCAGTTTGGCCTCGTTGACCGCCGCCTCTCCCTGAATACGAGCCGCCTCCG
Source organism: Morone saxatilis (assembly GCF_004916995.1). Classification (NCBI taxonomy): domain Eukaryota; kingdom Metazoa; phylum Chordata; class Actinopteri; family Moronidae; genus Morone; species Morone saxatilis. Next base: position 21,566,065 of record NW_023339696.1, on the reverse strand, counting down.
CCCGAGACTGAGCCTCAGCCTTGGCGGCTCCTGTGCTCTCCACCGCAGCGCTGAAACACACAGAGGCTGTTAGCGGGAGGACTGAGGACCTTCTTCCACTGTAATAAAACGTGAGGCTGTCTGGCGCTTTTACCTGAGCGCCTCCAGCTCCAGCAGCTCCTTCCTGGCTCTCTCAGCCTGGGCCTGGTCGGTGATCCTCTGCCTCTCCAGCTTTCCCCGAGCCTCCTGCTCCAGACGCTCCGCCTCGTGGCTGCACACAGAAAACCTCATTCAGTCACTGTCTTTCTACAATAAATAATTCCACAAGTAAAAAGAACAATTGAAGGATTTTTTGGGGGGGAAATTCGTTTCCAAAAAAGTCCACAACTGATCTGCATCTCGTTAGCTCGAGTCACCGATAAAAATGGTTGTTTCGAGTTGTTGCTCAGGAGCTAAAAGCTAACGCTATGGTTACAGTACTAATAACTGAGTTAGCTTCTAAATTATGTTCTGATTCTTCTTAGTTTAGGATTAATCTCTTTGTCCACTTAGCTTAGCCTACGCTTTTAGATTTCTTTTGCTTTTTTAGTTTTGTAGTTTCTGCTAACTTTACGAGTATAGTAGTAACAGTAGTATTTTATAGTCCTTTGTTTTGTGGGGCAGAATATATGGAAGCAATATTACAGTCAGTGCTTTACAGGAGGAAACGACCTGTGCGTCATGAATAAAAAGTCGTTTGTTGAATATTTCATTGATCATATTTTTGATGATCTCCTGCAGGAAGTTCTGGTGTGTGTATTTTATCGCACCGTGCAGTGGCCTCCTGGGAGTTGGTGGTAATCTCGATGGCGAGCTGGACGCTCTTCTGCAGGGCGTCTCGTGTGCGCTGGTCGACGGGCTCCACAGACTGGATGTCCACACTGCTGATCACCAGGTTGTTCTGGCTGAAGCGAAGGCTGGGACGAACCGCCAGCTTCTCATCGAAGCCGAACACCGCCGAGCAGATGATCCGGTTCGAGTTCTACAAACGAAACACATTTTAGACTAAGAGATTAATTATTGTAATATTTAATGTATTAGATTAATTAAATACTTCCTCCACCAGTAGTAACACAAACGCTTCTTTTACAATATAAAACTGAAATATTCGAACCTTGTGGAAATCGTCAAACTGCACGGAGGCGACGGCTCCTCTGACCCGCGAGGCGATGGCTTTACAGGCGTCTCCGACAAAGTCCGGGACTGAGAACAGAGCTGCTGCCTCGGCGCGGTCGGCTGGAGACTTCATATCAAAGTGCCTGAAGAGAAATAAACAGGAGAGGAAGAGGGATCAACTGTAATGTGTTATACTGACCGGTGCTTCCAGTCCACCTCAGCTTACCTTAGTGTTAGCCTGCAGTTCCCTTTAACCTTCAACAACTAGTTTAACATTAGTTTCAGTGCCAAACTCGTACAAAAAAATGAAATAAATCAGACTTAGAGGACTGAACTCTGTATGTTTAGAGGTCTCTCCACACCTGAACCTGCAGTATCTTTAATCTGTTTTATGAATAACATAACTGAGCTCTTTAACCAGCCTTTATTGATCAGACCCTGACCACAGCCGTTCTCAGTTACCAGTTGTAGGAGAGCTGCAGCTGCAGGCGGGCGTGGTCCGCCGTCTCGATGGTGATGATGTCGGTGAAGAAGTCCGGTCCCAGCAGGAGGCAGACGGCCTTGATCACGTTGGCCCTCTTCGGTTTGTCTCCGGACAGCGACAGCACGGTGAACTGCTCGTCGGGTCCCAGCATCACCATCTCTGGTCCGAACACCACCCTGAACACAGAACCACAACGTCAGACAGTTCCTTCCCCCTCCGCAGACCAGATCAGGACAGGAAGACCCACCTGGCCTTCTTCTCCCTGTAGTCGTAGACCTGGACGGCAGCGTTGTGGGGCACCCTGTAGGAGACCACCTTGGTCTTGTCCCTCGGCCCGACCCCCTCGGTTGCGGTGCGGTCCGAGCGGTCGGCCAGCGGGTCCAGACGAGAAGCCAGCAGAGCCTCGACGTTACGTGGAAGCTCCTTCTGCCACAGCTCCTCGTCCTGAGTCAGCATGTAGGTGTGACCGATCACCGCTCGCACCTGAGAGGCAGAGAGACGCAGCGAGGTTGATCGTATGCTGGAGGCCACACCCACTTTCACCAATCAACACAGCTCTTCAGATGTTAGTTTAATATCTCTAAGCCTCGTACCTTTCCAGTTTTGATGTCTCTGACGTAGATTCCCTCGTTCTCGTCCAGCGGGATCGCCTGTCGTCTCAGCATCACCTCTACGGTGGCGGGGGGGACGTATTCGATGGGACCGCGCAGCATCCAGCGATCTCCGGGGCGACGGAGGACGCCGCTCCTACGCGAGCGCTTCGCCCTCTCCTGCATCAGCTCCTCCTCTTCCGCCTCTTCCTCTTCCTCCTCACGCTGACAGAGAGAACGGGGGAGAGAGAGGTGGAGGAGGGAGAGAAGGGTTAACGTGGCGATGCATTGGAGCGGTGGAGGAAGAGGGGGAGAGGGAGGAGGAGGAGGAGAGGGGACTGGAGAGGAGCACTGAGAGTAAAATGAATGTTTAAAACAGAAAAGTGAAAGAAATTTCAAGAAGAGGAGGAAAACGTAAAAGGATGGAGCGAGTGATAAAAGGAGGAAGAGAAGAAGAAGAGAGTCGGGGTATAATGGGTTAGCAAGGTTAGGAAGGGAAGATGGAGCAGTGGAGGACAGAATCATCTCCTGAGGTAAACCTGCAGTCCCTCTACCGGCCAGCAGGGGGCAGCTCCACTCTGACAGTATTGAGTCTTATGGAGATTTATTATCTCAGTAAACAGTTTGCTGATGAGTTTATCTACCCGGCTGTGAAGCTCCTGAAACAAAGGTTTTGTTTTCATTCAGTGTTTTTCTAAAAGTTTGAAAGCTGCGTTTCCTTTAACACGTTTAATATCGCCGCCCGCAGACTCTCCTCCTGTCAGTCTGAAAACCAAACACTTCCTGGTTTTGCTGCTTCATAATAAAAGCGTTTAAGTAGCAAAATATTCAGAGACTTTTATTGTGAAGAATTTATCATCGTAGCAGCGATCTCTTTTCATTCACTCCTGAGCTCTCTCGACCATTGCGGCGCTCTGCCTGTAAGGTTGAACCAAGCTAACACAGGTGTATTTAAAACCGCCACTAGTGTGTGTGTGAGCACGAGAACAGGAAGCTTATAAATAAAAAAACAGCTCCACATTGCTACTAGTGGTCAGAATCTCTGCAGGGAGCCTTTAATGTTGCAGGAAGGTGAAACGATCAGAAGTATCAATATTTAAAGCTGATCACCTTCAGGAGCTTTAATATGTGTAAGGACCCCATAAACCCGCCCACTCTGTATGACAGGTTATCAGTGAGGCGAGGTGTGGTCCGACCTGCAGAAGACTTTAAACCTTCAACCTCAGAGACACACCTCTGTTTCCACAGCGAGCTGAAAAGATCTGCGGTAAGAATTCGTCCCGACACACCTCAGTACAAAGAAGAAGTTTGCTTTAATGATCTGTTTCTCTGACCGACCGGTTGCGCAAGCTCAAACACACAACGTCTGTTATTCCAGCTCCTCCCTTCATTCCTCTGAGCTCCTACTCCCACACTGAGAAACATTTCAGGTTAAACACCGACTGCAGAAAATATGTCCTATCAGGGCTTTGTATTCTAGTTATATTTATATAGATATATAATACACAGCGATCAGCCCTAACACAGTGAGCTCTGCCAGCAACACTGATTATCTGATTATCAGGGCTCCCCGTCAGTGGGGGGATATATCAGGCAGACAGTAAACATTTGGTCCCGGTCTGCAGAGGTCAGTACCCATCAAAAGTAGTCCAAGGAAGGAACAGAACCGGAGA
>NW_023339696.1:21545031-21562084 GCF_004916995.1 Morone saxatilis | reverse complement strand
CCCTGACTGAGAGTTAGAAGTTACAGCAGCAACATTACGCTCTACCTCCATTATGATCGACGTTAACGGACGAATATTTAATTATTTATGCATTAATGCAGTCGTTCACAGCCTTTTTTATCATTTAATAAACTGACTAAATGACATATTTTGTGGATATTTCATGTTAAATTGAGTATATAACAATAACTGTACAGTGAACACAAATAGTGAATTCAGTAACTGTAGGAAGATTATGTAAAATGAGAGATTTGGATGAATTTTGAGCAGATTATTTCCTGTGAATATTGATCAGAGTTGAGTTTTCCTGATATTTTTAGTAATTTTTATTACAATTCTCTGTATGTAATATGTATTTTTTTTAACAACCATAAATGTGTAATAGGCTTCTTTTTTGACAAATTCTGTGTTTTCGTCTCATTGTTCTAATGCAGCTTGAGGCTGTTTAATAGAGAGTGAAGGCTCCTTAATATTACAAAATATTACATTTATATAATGTTATTATATTATTATTACAACGTTTAGTTTTCTTCACAGAACTGCTATTGGCCTCCTCTGTATTTAAATAAAAAGATTTCTTACTTCCTGTAAAATCAAGAAGGCCACGCGACCCCTAGTGGAGGTCCCGACCCCCAGGTTGGGAACCAGTGCATTAATGTATAAGCATCATTAATGGTGAAGCTGAAGGTGAAGATCACTTTAACTATATAAATATTATATAATATAATATATTTAACTGTATATACTTTGCTGAATCTGTAATAATAAAATCTTAATTTTATTAAGATTCTTTTCATGATACTAAAAGACAGTTCACATCAATTAAAGAACAAGTATAGCTGTCATATACACCGATTATTATGAGCACTGACAGTGAATAACACTGATTATCTGGTTATCAGGGCTCCTGTCAGTGGGGGGATATATCAGGCAGACAGTGAACATTTGGTCCTCTAGTAGTTGATGTGTTATATGTGTCATATTGTGATGTGACGACTGGGTCAGAACATCTCCAAACCTGCAGCTCTTGTGGGAAGTTCCTGGTCTGCAGAGGTCAGTACGTATCAAAAGTGGTCCAAGGAAGGAACAGAACCAGAGACAGGGTCATTGATGCAGGTGGGGAGTGAAGGCTGCCCGTGTGGTCCGACCCAATCTAGACGAGGGTAAACAGGTAGCTCAAAACCTGCTGGAAAATGGTTAATGCTGGTTCCTGATAGAGAACACACAGTGCAGAGCAGTCTGTTGGTCTGGGACCAGTCAGGGAGTCCAGTGCTCATAATGTTAGTGCTGATCGGTGTAAATATATAACAGAGCAAGAGAGTATTTTATCATCTATGTCGGTGAATTAGTTGTTTCTGTGCAGTTCTATAGTGTTTTAGGTTAAATCACTAGTTTTTAGATGGACTCTGGTGGGTTGTAGCGCTCATTGTTTTGGTCTGAGATGTTGGTGCTGTAGTGCGACATCCAGCAGCAGTGAGTTTCGTATATAAAACCTTTGAAAGCCGGACTTGTAACTCTATCTCTACACTGTAGTGATACTACTTTTCCCGCCACAGTACAGCAGCAGACCGTTTCCTCCTCACCTCCTCGGTGTCGTTGAAGGCCTCCACAGCTCTCAGCACCAGACCCTCCTCCTCCGACAGCACGTACACGTCCTGGATGCCCTGTTCAAGGTGCTCACCCGGCTGCAGGAAAAATGAGCGCTCGCCCTGACGGAGAGAAAAAGTCCAAGAGAAAAGGGAAGTTAGTTCAGTTAAAGGAGATTTCAGTGAAAGAAGCTGGAGGATGGACGGTTCTCCTCACCTTCACCACCCTCTTCTGCCCCAGCTGAGGTTTCCCGTCGGGTCCGACCGGGTCCAGGACCACACAGTACTGCCTGCTGCTCAGAGTGGTCACATTCACCACCCCGACCACCTCCTCCGACACAGAGGGGATGTGGGCCTCCCTGTCGGCCATGGTGACGAGCCACTCCTCGCCCGTACGCCGGTCCCGCCCGCCGGCGTCCTTGAAGGCCCGCACGGCGCGGACATGAAGCGCTTTCTGAGGGCGACAAGGGAAACGTTTAGAGCCGATGTGCCCGATGTAAGACGGCCTCGTTGAATGTATCATCACCAAATGAGTCCTAATGATGATAAAACTGTTCCTGTGATAGTTTCAGCTCAAATTAAATTACACCAATTACAGTTCGCTCATATTTTATACTTGTTTTGTTTAAATTTGTCCTGTTCACAAGGATTGTGGTTATAATCATTCAGTTGTTGTTAAAATGATGTTCCCAATCTTTATTCTTAAGGGACTCAACAGTGGACCTTTGACTTAAGTAACATATTTTATGGATATTTCATATATTCAATAGGATCTAGATGAATTTTGAGCAGATTAGTTTAGAGATGAGTTTTCATGATATTTTTATTAAATTCTTTGAATTTGTATTTGTATTTGTATTTATATAATATATATATATTATACACATATACACCATTTACACATAAACACACACACTAAGTATTTCAGGACTGCGGGCTGGTTTATCAGAGTGAAGCCTCTGTCAGTATACTCTGTGCCTATATCTCAGCATTTTGTTCATTATCTGTGAATAGGTTTTCTACGTATGTGACCTATGCCGTAGTTCCTATAAAGCCTAACGTTAACTTTTTACTGCTAATAATCACATTTACGCTTCAAAACTCATAAAAGGGCAGTCATTTGTGAAGATTATCACAAGTAAGCTTCATAAACCTTTGTTCCCACACAGAGTTTATTTTCTACAACGATCCAGACTCACCTTGTCAGTCAGGATGAAAGCATTTACAATGTCGATGACCTCCTCGTGAGCTCCTGGAAGGTACGCTCCCACCTTCCTCACCAGCCACTCCTCACCTGATTAAACCCGAAGTAACAGATCAGATCAATTCCAATTTATTACCCAACAACTATAAATCTAATAATTAATATTATCAGATAGCATTGCAACTTGGTTCCTCTGAGTTTTATTCTGTTTCTGTCCACTTTAAAGTGTTTTAGGTAAAATTACTGTTTTTTTAAATGGAGTCTGGTGGGCCACTAGTGCCAGTGAATTACATATATATAAACTTTTAATGCAGTTTTACTTCTAACCGTATTTCTACACCAGTATTTGATTTCCCAGGTTTTCCAGGACAGGTGGGAGCCGGGGCGTGTTACCTGTGACTCTGCGGACGCCTCCTCTGTCCACTCCCTCTTTGCGTGCTCTCAGTCTGATGGCCTGGTTCTCTCTGATCACCGTGGCCTTAATGGTCTCCAGCACCGCCACCTCCTTCCTGGGGATGTACGTCCCTGCAACAACACCCCTTCTCATGAAATCATCAGAACTGATTCACTTTCAGATGTATTAAAGAGAGCTTCCTCTACTGATAATCCGTTCCTGCATTTTTAGATGTTTTAGTGAAAAACCAACCTGGTCCTTCAAACAGCCACTCGTCTCCAGCGACTCTCTTCTCTCCTCCCCGCTCATCGAAGTCCAGCAGAGCCTGCAGACGCAGTGCCGTGTCCGGATACACGATCTGCAGCGGAGTCACGTCCTGGAACACAAATCCTGTTCGTTAATACTCAACAACAGCGAATGACGAAGTATCTTGACATCAGACTGTGAATAAACCAGAGGGTCACTGACCTGCTGGATCTCCTCCCCGGGGTACAGGGGGAACGGGTCCTGGGTCAGACGGATCTCAAGGTCGGCGTGGCGGAGCTTGGCCTGACCCGACTGGTCGAAGAGGACCTGCTTATCATCGTCGCGGGCCACCGGGTTCAGGACCACGCAGTAGTGGCGCGGCGGCACCATGACCATACGGACGGGTAAAAACAGAACCCTGAGGAAGAGTAAAGACCGGATTTAAAGGGCTGTTACTTTAATGGACACTAAATAAATCAATAATCAATAAACAATAAACAATAAACAGGTAAATATATTGTGTGAATGTCCCTTTATTACTTTAAAAAGGTTCAGTGTGTACTTTCAGCTTTTGGTTTGTCGTTTAACTTTTCTCTTTGTTTCCGACAGCGAGATGTTCTCATGACTGTACAGTACAGAGCTGGAGTCAGGACGTTAGCCTAGCTTAGCATACAGACTGGCAGCAGGGGGAAACAGCTAGCCTGGCTCCAGTTCAAGTACCCCAATGAACCCCTCAGTACCGTCATCATACTAGCATGTTAATGCTATATCTAAACATGCTAATGCTAAGTGTAACAAGCTTAAAGTCAAGTATGTTAACGAGATCTAGAAGAAGAGGATTTTAATTAAAATTAGAGTCCGGCAGGTTGTGGGGTTTTTTTTTTATTGCAAAATATTTTAATCAATATTGATTAAGAAGCAGTTATCGTGAATATTTTTACACTATTTTAAGGCGAAATGATGAAATAAAATAATAATAATTGACATATTTACTGACATATAATGAAAATAAGTTGCAGCCTGACATTTTCTCTGAATGAAATTAATAAAATGTACAGATTAGAACACGCTCTTACATCAGTAAACCTGTACTTTGAGTTAACAGTATCTCTGAGGCTGAGAACAGTAAATGTATTCGACCAATCAATGATGAAATCAATACTCCGTCACATGATTTGCTTACAGTGGTGTCTTTTAAAAACCCCTCACTCAACAAGATCTGCCCGAGGGATACAATCAGCGAGCTCCTTAATATTTGATATAATATATACACAGTTAATGTATTTCCTTAGTGTGATCAGTTGTACGGATGGTTGCAGACGGTTCAAGCTTCCAAACAATAAATAATATTTATCAATTCTATTTAAACTAAATTATGTTACCGTTCATTGTCCTGGCGGATGTACGTGAGCGGTCCGATCTCCACCCGGGCGATGTTGGTGTTCTGGTCCAACACGTGGATGTAGTGGTGGGGCGGGATCCGGATGATGGAGGCCTCCACCATCCCTTCGACCTCCGGGCCGCGGTTTCCTCCTTTCTTAGACATGATCTGAACTCAATACTGCAGAGAGACCGACAGTGACGTCAGACACTAAAAGATACGAGACTTCTTAAAAGAAGTCTTAAAACTGTCAAGAAAACTCAACTAGAAACTAGAATTTAAACTCAACTTCCTGCACTAAATGTTTCACTTTAAGTTTCGAAATAAACAAAAGTGATTTTTTTTCTCACTGGAACAAGTAAGGATGGGACTTGATACCATTATTGAGTCTGCTTATCAGTCTGATTAGTATTTTATCCTCTTATTGATTCCTGATCAGTTTTCTGTGTGGAAAAGAGTCGTTCTCCGCAGGTTTTCAGCGTCAATGCTGTTTAATTATCTGGTTATATCGGTTTATAATGGTTGGAAATGTGCCAACTGGCAGGAAAACATCCTATTTTTTATAAAAGCTGCTGTGAAAGGAAACAGTTTCTGTATACGAACACATCAGTCGATTCCTACGTCGAATAATTGAATGATCGGAAGGAATGAAGCTCAAAGTTGAAACATGACCCAGAGAAAAAGCTGAGCGTTAAAAGCACAAAGGAACAAAAGGAGACGTGTTTTACTCTGAAAGGTCGTATGAGCTTCGAGCTGCTGCTGGGAGATAAATGAGTTTCTGTGAGACGTAAACTGGCTGTTAAACATCAGGAATGAACACAGACACGCCTGCTACACAAAGTACAAAGTCTCCAGTCTGTCACTGTCAGTAACCGGTAACTGAGACATTTACTCGAGTATTCAGACTCTAAATACTCGAGTAAATGTCTCAGTAATGTCTCAGTCTAAATTTTAGACACTTTACTGGAGTCTTTCTTTACGTCCAGCCAGAAATATTCTCCTTGTTTATCTGACAGAACGTGAAATATGAGGTTTTATTATAATAATAATTGTTTTGAGTGAACTTAATTTTCTTTAAGTTGATATTTTTTATTTTTTTTATTTCAGTTGATTAATAACCATAAACCCAAATATGCATCCAAATAATCCTGATTGATCCCCAAAGTGTAAAGATTTGATGTTTGTCACATAAAAAATTACAGAAAATTAATCAGCTACAACTTTGATAATTAATTAATTATAAATTGCTTTTGTTGTCCGTAAGCTGTTTGTGATGTAATAATTTGCTTTATTGGAAAAAAACTGAATAAATGTAATATTTATATAAAGAAGATTCATTTAAGTGACTTTATTCAGATAAATTCTGTTGATCATTTTAAATAAGTTTGGAGAAACACTCCATATGAGTTTAACTTCAATTAACTGAATGAAATTAGTACAATTTAACTTAATTTACCAAAGTTAACTAAAGAATAAATACTTGAGTTACTTCTACTCAAATAACTTCATTCAGTTGATTGAACAATAAAACTAGTAAATATAAAACATTCACACGCAGCATTTCTCTCAATTTATGTGTTATTTATCTTAATAAAATAACTTTAATAGATTTTTATTCTTTATACAAATGTTACCAACAAACTGAGATTATATCACCAAAACTTAAAATACTGCACATTTAAATTCACTGAAACCTGCTTCAACAAGTCTGTTAGTAAAGTGAGTTTAATTCACATTGAACAACTGCAACGGTTAAGAACTCCCATAATCCCACGCTGCTTCACCGCCTCATCAAACTGTTGTTGTTTGGATGTTAGTGAGTCTCTAGCAGCAGAATAAACTTTAATATATAATGTAGATCTGTTGTTTAGAGACACTTTAATGTGGAAATGTTACAGATTGTAGGTTGAAGCAGTTTAAATATGGGTCAAACTCAACCACAGAAATGGAAACTGTGATTCAGGAGGAAGATGAGGCCTCTTCCTGCTTCTTCATTACAAACAATAAGGACATTAAACAGCAGCTCTGAGCCCATTCTGTAGTCTCAGACCGTCTGGACTGGTTCTCACTGCGGTCTGAGCTTCACTTAAAGCACAAACAACAAACATGACAGTTAATTACCTGGAGACTGCACTTCCTGGTTTTTCTAGACCTGGACGCCCTGGCAACCTCTTGTGTTTAAGGAGAGAACCTGGCACCAAACTCCCTTTACAAATCTTATATATTTAATCTCACCCCCTCTGTTTAGGCTGTGCTCACACCTCGCAGTGCATTAATATTATTATTAAAGGGATGAAAAGGAAGCTGTGAAGATTTCGGCGTCACTGATAAACACCAAGAAGTCCTAGTTTCAGCATATACTATAAAGTCACTCCCTTCCACTGATAGACGCTGTTAGCAGAAGAAAAACAGTTGTTAACGCTGTTTATTTTTCAAATAAAGAGCATAATGTGTGCCGATTCAAAGTTCAGCTCATATTCATTTAGATGAACATATTAATAGGTATCATATCGTGCACAGATATTCGCCCATAAATAAGGAAGTTGTAAATTGTGTTTTTTTAGAGCGCAGTTCTGCCACCCACTGAAGTAGCTCCTGGTTTCTAGCATAAGACAAACAGTTGTTAAAGTAAAGCGTATGATGTCAGCCGATTTAAAGTTCAGATCATATTTATTCAGAAAAACATTTTAATATGCATCATACCGTGCACAGGTAAACGCTGATAAGTACGGAAGTTTTAAATTGAGAGATTTCCAGGTGGAGTTCTGCTGAAGCAGCTCCAGAGTTCTTACCTCGTCCCCGTGAGGCTGTGGAGCGGTGTGCGGGAGGCAGGCAGCTCAGACTGGGTCCTGACTCACACTGGGTCGGTGTCCAACCGCACCAACATCCAAACAGCTGCAGGAGGGGGGGGGGCGTTGACTGATCCCGGAAAATAGATCAGTGTCACGTGGTTTACCGACTGCAGCGCTGCGTCAGACCGCACGTCACAGTCAGGAGGGTGTTAATCTATACGTTTATTGATCTATTATAGCTCTATTATACATCTATAGGCAGTGACTCATGTACTTATCCTTTATTTACGTTTAACGTGTTGGGATGACGTAGGGAATACCGCCTCTGACGTGTGATGCACAGAGAATGACGACATCTGCTGGTCTCTCATGGATGAGTAACATAAAGTTTATTCACGTATTATTTATTATATTATCTTATTATTATTTACTTATTTACTAAACTGAGTTGGTCACCTGATTATGGAAGCCCAATGCTGCCAATGGGCTCCATAACTTCATCACTATGAAGCTTTTCTGAAAGAGAAACCATCTATGTAATATAATCCCTAACTAATGTTAGAATTAATAAAAGGGTTAAAAAACATCATTAGACTACGAGATTAATATGAATTTACTGTAATAAAAAAAACCTCATAATTTAAAGGCAAAGACTGGAAGAGATGAAAGGTTGGTTTCAGTTTCTTTGTGTTTTAATTTCTTTACATAAAGGGAGAAAAAAAAAAAAACACATTTTGCCATCCTGTTCAGAGATTATGTGACAATTTCAGAAACAAAAAATTCTGAATTTCAAAAAAACTTTATGTTTTAAAGATTTATGTTTTTTAAAGAATAAAAGTAAAAAAAGCTGAGAGAGAACTGTCTACAACAACTTACATTCAAACTCCTTTAAGTTTTTAAATAAACTGATATTAATGATTATTTACTTTTTTATTATTATTATTTATTATTATTATTATTAAAAACACAAATCTTTAAGTTTTAAGAACAAAAACTTTTTATTTAAAAAAATGTTCAGAAAACTCAAAGTTAAAAACGGTTTATTTAATATTTTCAATTGCAGCTATTTAATTATTAAAAAAAAAGTTTTTATTTGTTTTTCTAAAGAAGAAAAGTTATTTTAAGTTATCTCAACAACAGATTATTATTATGTCTGCAAAACATTTTTTATTTCAGAACTTTAAAGTTCGTTTCATTTAAAACTAAAACATTTAGTGAAGTTTCCTTTAAACTTTGAGTTTTATCAACTGTTTTTTGGTGCAGAAACTTCTTCCTGTAAAATATCTCATAATTCATTCATCCAGATATTAAAGACAAAAAGCACAAACACTTCTCCTTTTACCAAATGTTTTTCATTTAATTATGACAAAGTAAATGCATATATTATACAGAAATACATAGAAGAATGTTTTAATTTCTTTTTAATGCTGCGTTTTATGTCCTCCGGCACTGCGAGGACGAGCCGACGTGTTCGGGTCAGGAGGGAGTTTTCCTGAGAGGTCATTCACACAGAGCGAGGTCATGCTAAATATGGATCCAACATTAATCAATACAATAAACAGGAAGAGTTCAGGGGTTTTCTTTAAAGGAAATGTTTGTGAAAATATCTGAGGAACATTTGTACAAAGACTTTGGTTGAATATCTGCTCCTGTATATACCTCTAGTGTACAATATACATATTTAGATAACTCTAATTTAAATACTAATTTGGCTAACAATGAATATCAAAAAATAATATGTATATCGCTGACACTGTCTTCCACTGTACACTGAGCTGAACATGCTTCCCTTTGTATCTCTGAGCACTTTTACAGCTTCATAAACACTTTGAACAACACGAACACGTCGTCGCCGAGCCGAGTGGAAGACTGACTACACGTGGTTAAGATCACTTGGTATAAAATAGATTTTTTTTGTTTTTAAATATTACAAAAGGTAAAATTTGAAATGGTCAGACACGATGAATAAAGAGCCGAGTCCAGGTTCTGTTCCACCAGGAGGAAAAATCACATTTATGACACAAACAACTAAAAATCAGCTTCGAAACGTAACTGCGGTTCTCTGTTTGTATTTTATATAATAATAATAATAATGATGATATAATAACTGCTGCCTGTGGACTGATTTCTATGTTTTCTGGTGTGAGGGATGTAGAGGGGTCAAAAGGATGTGACCTTTAATGGGCTCCCAAGTGCCTTCTCTCTCCAACTGAGTGGGTCCTGTTAGCTACAGTTTAATGACATATAAAAGCTTTAAATATTATTTTAAGGACATTTTGAACACTAGAATACTTTGTAATTTGACAGATCTACTGTTTTCCTGGTGATGAAAGGATCATTTAAAAGCTACTATGAGTTTCAGAGGTTTGTAATACTGATATCATAAACTTCTATGTTCTCTTGGATCTGTTACTAACACTGGACTTCCTGGATTGTATTTCACTGTCTCACCTTTACCTGAAACAAAACAACCACAACACATTTAGTTTAATACGGGAGAAACAACAACAAAACTGCTGGAAGTTGACATTTCTTACAGGCAACGTAATTAATAGTTAAATGTACTTTTAGATATTAAATAAGTGTTAAATCCAGGAACAGATTGAGTTACAGACGTTAGTGAAACAGATGCTGGACAGGAAGTGAGGTCAGGACTCGGCTCTGTATAATGTCAAAAAGATAAAACTTCATGTTACAATATTAGTGTATAACAAGAATCATAATAATCTGTGGGCTGATAACAAACCGCTGGTCCAACTTCTTCTTCTTTGTTTGGTTCATGTTTGATAGGATACCACAACACGACTTAAAAAGGTTAAAAAAGGGCCGTTCATCCGTTCAGTAACCAGATTCAACTGTCTGTTAGAAATGTGAGCGAAGGACCTCATGGAGGAAGCACAGCGGAGGTTAAGTGCTGGTGTTCGGGCTGAGAAACCAGACGAGTGTTTTCGCTTCTCCGACCGCGTCCGTCGTGTTGTTCAGAGCAGAGGGGTGAGGACAAACAGCCTGTTTCCCCGTTTTGTCTGTCTCTGTTTCACTTCCTGAGGTTGAGGGTGAATATTCTGACTATTCAAAAAGTCTTCAGTCCAACATGGCGTCCAGCTGGTCGGCCAGGTCGTCAAACATGTTGCCGATGTCGTCCAGAATTGTCCCTGCGGACTTCACCGTGTTCGGCCCACTGGTGGGAAAACAGGAAAATACATATTAATACAACATTACTGAGAGAACGTGAATATTACACAGCGAAAAAGTGACGAATCACTCGAAACAAGGTCGAGTTTTCTGAGAATTTGTGACTAGTTCGTGAAGAGTTGCTGGTCTATCGCTGCCTTGATCGGTTGTACCAAAGATTATTAAAGAGATAAAGTACAAACTCAGTCTTGGGAATATCTTTTTACGTCCAAACCGAGAGCATAAGCTGTGATGAAGGGTCGTAACAAAGGTTGAGAACCGTCGGTTTATCTGAGGAACCTAAAGATTCGTCCAGATGTGATCACAATAATCTGTAACCTGCCACCAGTTTTTAAGATATTTAGTTTTGAAATAAACTGTTGGATGGATATCAGCATCACCCGACCAAGCAGGTCAACATGATGAAACACCAAACAACAGAGGAACTTAAAGACAACAAGGTCTAACCTGTCTGAGTTGTCTTCCAGGTTCAGTTTTCTTTCGACGGCCATCAGAGCTGCTTCCAGAGACGTGCTGGTCTGATCCAGTCTCTGCTGAACCACCTCAGTCCCGCAGGATGACTCAGGGATGAGACCCGGACCCACCACACACACATGAGGCATCGCCGCTCTCAGTGAGGGACTCTGAGGGGCCTGAGGAGCCGGAGCTGGAGCCAGGGGCCCGTGAGCGGGAGAGGACGGAGAGCTGAAGGCCACACTTTGAACCCCGGTGACGGTCACAGATGGAGAGGAAGTTCCAGCTGCTGAAGAGACAACAGCAGGTAAGAAACCAACAAGTCCAAGTCAAACAATAATAATCGTAAGTCCCAAGTCAAGATCAACCCGTTCCAAGTTCAAAGTCACGTCTCAAGGCAAGACCAACAAGTACATAGTTAAGAGTAACAAGTCCCAAATCAAGAAGCTACAAGTTCCAAGTCAAGAGTTAGGGAACTTTGTCAAGTATGTAGTACTTGACAAAGTTCCTTCTCAAAACCAAAAAGTCCCAAATTAAGTCTAAAGTCAAACCACACAGGTCCCACATTCAGAGCTCAAAAGATAGAAGTCCTAAAAGAAATACATCCGACGCCAAGCAACAAGTCAAAGTTCAATGTTTGGTCAAAAATGGAAATTGTTTTTCACTAAAAAGTCCTTAATAATTTTAACCTGCTCTAGTCAGATACTGTACAGCCATCTTTGGTTCAGGTGAGGTGGAGGTTCAGTCAGAACTAGTGAGTCCTTTTTATCAAGAACAAGAATTTTCTATCTAAATTGTCTTCAAATACACATCAAGACCACTGTTAGTATCTCACCTTGTGCTGCCAGCAGACTGTGGCGGACAGGTTTTGGGGCAACAGCAGGAGGTTTTGGAGAGAGGGGAGGTTTAATGGGAGATCCTGTTGCTGGACTGGCTGGCCTCTCCAAACTGGCCTCACTGATCCTCAGACTGACCTCCTGGCTCTGGGACGGAGGTCTGCTGCTGCCGGACTCTGACTCAGCTGCTCCCTCTCTGCTGGGGGAGCCTCCTCCCTGTTCCTTGTCTTTAGGTTTGTGCCGGCGCTTCACTGTGTCCGATTCCTTCAGGTTAAACTCGGGCACCTCCAGGTTCTTGGCTGCTGGTTTCTCTAGAGGCTCCAGCACAGCCTCGGCCCTGGGTGGCCCCGGAGCTTTGGGTCTCTGTTTGATGGTCAAGTTGCCCTCCTCAGCGAAGGGGATGCACTCACTGGAGCTGTTCTGAGGGGATGAGGAACCCTCCAGCCCGCGACCTTTTGATTCTTCTTCCTCGGAGTCAGACTTCACTCCTCGATCTGGTTCAGTGCTGCTGCTGATCTGGGTGGGAATGTACTCACTCTGCACCCTCCTCCTCACCCCAGCAGCCTCTCGGGGTTCCTGCCCTGCAGGGTTGTGGGAGGGGGAAGGCGGCTCCTGCTGAATGAGATCTGGTTTAGGCCCTGGTGGGTTCTTCATCTCTGTCCTGCCTTCTAAAGAGGCTGCGATGCTTCTCACGCTCACTGGACTGTCTGTGACCGCCCCGCAAGCAGACGACGTTGTGCTGCTGTCGCTCAGCTCCCCGCTGGTGGTGCTGCTCACTGAGCTCAGCCTCTTTGGAGGAGGAGGAGGCGGACCTTTTTTCCGGGCACGCACTGCAAAGGACTGACTGCGTCCCACGTTGCCGTTCTTTTCTGGACTCGACTGTAATCGGGCCAGCTGGCTGCGACCAGGTTTGCGGGTCAAGGTGGCATAGGACGACAGGTTTCCAGAAGGAAACGCCGAATCGTCGTCGTCCTCATCGGGCTCTCCATCCGACAGAGCGTAGCGGGTCATGCTCTGGGTGCGCTTCTTGGGCGGTGTCAGAGTCATGGAGTGGCCCTCAGGCCTGGACGATGAGCTCAGGTCTGTGGAGCCACAATGAGAATGCAGGTAGCTGAAACCCTTCAATGCTGGGGAGCCATGAGGTGAGGGACCGCGAGATCCAGACAGTTTGGGCTTGGCTGGGATTGCCGGGTACTTAAATACGGTTGCTGTGCCCAGAGGCACCTGCTTGGGCAGCGGCTGCTGCTGCAGAGGCCTCTGGTCCCAGCCCTCGGGGAGGTTCCTCTCCTTGGCGGGGCTGCCATCCAGACTCTCCTGAGACCAGCTGTGGGGGGAGATGGAAGCCGTGGGGGGCTCCTGGGAGCGCCCAGAGCCTCTGGACCGGGTGTCAATGCTCTCCTGGCTCTGGGACATTCCCACAGCGTTCTTGATGGCAAAGCCTTCCTCGCAGCCTCCATAGTGGCTGGACATGGCCGTCTGCAGCTCAGCGCTCAGTTCGCTGTCCTGGAAGGTCAGCATCTTTGGGGTGTGAGGAGAGGAGCATTCACCTGTTGTGTCAGGCGGCTCAATGGTGACCAGGTGCAGGGCTCCGGGGCCTTTGCGACGCAGCGTTCCTTGGCCTGATTCGGCCTGAAGGATCGCCCTCTGGATGTCACACAGCTTCTTCACTGCCAGCATCAGCTTCTTCTGGTGGCCTGGAGGGAAAATTCAACCATAATACCAACGTTAAAAACACTGGTCCAACAGTTAGACTGCCAGAATGTGAACATACAGTGAGTCCTCACCCAGCTTGGTGATGCCGATCTCCTGCAGGTCCTCCCATGTAAGGTCTTTGACAATGCTGATGGAGTCGTAGCCGTTTTCTGAGAGTTTTTTGTGGTACTGCGGGAGGCCGATGGCACTGAGCCACTCACCCAGATCAGACTGTGGGAAAGAGCAGATCACTCAGTTCAGTTGGTATCACAGAGTTTGGAGGTCAGTGCGTTCAGCTGTAAACTGTTGGGAGTCTTACTGGGATGTACTCGGGCAGCCACTCAGGGATGTTCAGGTTGCTGATCTCGATGGAGATTTTCTTGCGGTGGCCTGGTTTGGTCACTCCGATGGCCGTCAGATCCTGCAGACAGTCAGCACATTACTCTTCATATCAGATCAGTTTTACACAGTGGTTTACAAAAACAGCTAAATTAACCCAAAGAAAAAAAAAACATTATTACTAATGAGGTGGAGAATAATTCAGGGGCTTCACTTTTACAGGTTAGTGTTTAAACCACAACAACAAGAAACCAGTAAAACACAATTTACACTCTGCTTTGCTAGCTAGCTAGTTTATTAGCTGACACATGAGCTAATCAGAATTTTCATCAAGAGTGTCAATGAATTTAAAGATCCAGTGTGTACGATTTAGTGGCATCTAGTGGTGAAGTTACTACCTAGAGTCAGTCTGGGCTGAGCTGTAGAAACATGGCGGACTCCACCAGAAGAGGAGCAAACACAATGATTCTTATATTCAGGTGATTAAACACTAATGAAAACCTACTTATGAATATTATATCATCATTCTGACTATAGAGCCTCCTCAATGTTACCCACTGGACCAAATCCAGCAGTCTTTACCTCAGGAGTCATCCTGCTGATGGTTGGAACATCATAACCAGCGCTGATGAAGTTCCCAGTATACTGCTCCAGCTGGAACTCACTCAGCCACTGGTAGATGGCCTCAGCATCCTACAACACAGAGTACAAACACACTGTGGATGAAACTCTGCTCTGCTCAGTTAAAAATGTGACAGGAAATTATAAAATAACCTTTCTTTGGGACTGAATTATTTGTAGTTTGTTTGTAGTGGTGATAGAAATGTTTTTGAGGAGTTCTGGACATTGTTCTATTATCATCAACCAGCTAAATGTTTCTATTGGCGGTTAAGGCAGAGTGGAGGTCATGTGGCTCAGGTTCTACCTATTAGGCGACTTTCTGGCGTTTTACAATTACATATATGTTTATCATAATCTGTATATATAGTGATTATATATTGTGATCCATTCTGTGGTTCTTCCTCTTCAGGTCTCCATGGTGGAGTACATCTCACTCTGTGACACTTATATGTGAACATTATAATCTTTATGTATCAGAAATTGTGTCATCGATATGTGTATAAAATGTGATTTTGTTGGTTTGTTCTGTACTCTGTATTTCCTGTCTGTGCGTCCTCTGTGGTTTCTTCCATTTTTATCCACATTAAAAGGTTTTTTGGGGAGTTTTTACCTGAATTGAGACTCTGAGGACAGAAGGTGTTGAATGTTGATGGATTTTGGCTGTGTAAATAAAATTTGAAGTAAAAAGCGAAAGATTAATCAAACAAAAGTCAGTATAAAGACAGAAGTGTACCTTCCCCTCCAGCAGCTGCTGAGGACGAACAAACTGCTGGGAGAAACTCTGTTCAGCGGGTCTCTGCACCGTCACCGCCTGCCTCCGAGGAGTCCCACCTGCAGGGACGTCACAACACACCTAAGCAGGTGAACTCGAAACCAGTTTACAGATTATAAATGTTCCCTCAACAGGTAAAGGGATTTATTTCAGCTACAATACTTTAAAAGAGAGTTGCAGATAACCAGAAACAGATGTGATGGTATAAATAAATAAAGATGTAATAATAAAGATTTCTGCTGTTTCTGTTGTGATTCAACAGGAGATTAAATGAAGGGAGAAAATGAAGGAAATTTAACAAACACAATCTCATTTTGCTGCATCCATCACTTAATCTCCTGTTAAAAGATTATGTGTTGTTATATGATATTATTGATGATATGTTTATGGGAAGAAATAAAGAAATCAAACACTGATGTCAATAATCAGTAACAACAACTCTAACACTGTAAAAAACAGTTCAGAAAACTTTTTAAAAAAAAATTTAAAGGCAAAAGCTTTAAGTCAAACTCAAACTTTTAAGTTCTGAAATAAACTAAAACGACCAAATAATAATCTGTTGTAGAGGTAAATTACTGAAAAAAACTGAAATCTAACATAAAATTCTGCGTTTCAACAATTGTTCACAGTGAATTTTCATTATTTGCACTGTAAAAAAAAAAGGTTATCTTTAAGTCAAACTTAACTCTTAATTTTTTTAATAAACTAATAACTATAATTGACTTTTCTTCTTCAGGAAAACATGAATCTTTGAGTTTTAGAATTTAAAACATTGTTCAGAAAACTCATAAAAGTTTTTAATGAGTTTTAATGAGTATTATTATAATTAGTTTATTTCAGTTTGAGTTTGACAGTTACCTTTACACCGTTTGTTGTTAACTGTGCTGGTGGACAATGTGTCAGTGATGTAAAGGAGCATTAAGGAGAAAAGTTACCTGCAGGATGATCGAGCTGTGTGCTGAGGTCAGAGTGTGCAGAGTCAACAGCAGGGGGCGCCGGCTGCACACAAACACACCACAAACACACTGAATATTTATCATATGAGCTTTATCAGCAAGCTGCTAACAGATGATTTTATAATCTGTTTATACCAAAATATCTAGAAAATGACAAGAAGGATTCATTCTGTGCAAGAAAACAACATTTTGTACCAGATAGTTTTTATTTCTCATTATTTTTCTATTTTTCGTCTTCAGTTTCAGTGTTAGTTTTTTTTTTCATTATTCATAATAATTTCAACAATTCATATCAATTATTATAATGTTGTTTATAGCCGCCAATTTCATTAACAGAAGTTATCTCAGGACAACCTTGTTCAAATAGAGCAGTAGGTAGACCGAACTTATAACATTGTGGAGGGTATCAGAAATTAATGTATTATGAATACAGAAAATCTATCACTGACTCCATTTGGTCACAGTAAGGACAGACCAACTGGCCTTTACTCGTGTTTGTTGTTGACAAATTATGACAAGTAATAAAGGAATATTTCCGTTGTAAATATTTTTATATTGTATTTTATAGTTATTGTTTAATATTCTGTGA
>NW_023339696.1:21544674-21544931 GCF_004916995.1 Morone saxatilis | reverse complement strand
GGCCAACAGGGGGCTGAGGGGTGAGGGGCTGGGGGGTGACGACTGGAGTGACGGGCAGGATGCAGGTTTCTGGTATAAAAGCTGTGCTGTGGCAGAGCGGGGGGGAGCACAGCCGCAGGCACGAGTCCATTAATGACCGTTAATGTAGCATCAGGCTTAAACACAGAATACGACTAAATACACAGTTTCTGTTGTTACTGATTCTAAATGCAGGTAAAAATACAAATGACCTGCCCTAAGTCCCGCCCCTTTTTGCT
>NW_023339696.1:21543163-21544602 GCF_004916995.1 Morone saxatilis | reverse complement strand
AACTTCCTCCTTTCCTGTACTTCAAATTCTAGCTATCTAACGGTTAATTAACTATCTAGTTATCTAGTATTTCCTAACGTTAGCTATCAGATATAGCTAACTTCTGTGAATATATAACTATTTTCAAAATGTGGTTGTCTTTTCAATATACATTAGCCTAGCATATAGCATAGCATCTAAGTGCTCAACTGTAGTTGGAGCACAGAGCAAAAAGGGGCGGAGCTTAGGAAAGGTCAATTATGGTTCTGTATAAACTGCAAAAGCCTTAAAGATGATCATCTGAACTGACCTGAATTAATCCGTCCCTCCAGGAAGTTTTTCTGTTGTAGTTGTGAACATTTACAAACTGTGATTTTATTCTCACTGACCAAGTTTCCTTCGAATTTTAATATACAAAGAAAATCATCAACTATTTTTTACAAGTTTCACTTTGTCCTCCGAGTTCATTGCAAAAAATGTCTAAAAACATTGCGACATGCTGTAAAATCTTGAGCTGCAACAATCCACCAAAAACCTGCTAAATCCTGGAGGGACTGATTAAATAATGATATGAATGAGTTAAAACAAGAACAAATCCCCAAAACTAATTTTTAAAATAAAATAAGAAAGTTCACAGCAAAAACATTATTAGCTAAAACCCTTTAGTGAATTCATGAAAGCCAGCTTTTAAAGCTTTGTGGGAAATGATGTAAGTTGGAGGGAATTGGTTCTGGCTTTGATATTTGTCAAATGACATGCAACTAGATAAAAACAGCTTCATAAAATCTTTATGGATAACATAAAGAATCTCTGACAGATTCTACCGCTTTTATCAGCTACATCAGAGGATCCTGACTTAAATCACTGAGACTCACTGAGCCTCCATTAGGCTTCTGCTGTGTGACAGTTTAAATAATGAGAACAGGGATGAACCAGTGTCGTCCTCCTGCAACAACAGATAGTCAGACGCTCTGACCGATAGTTCAGCCTAAAGCAGACGATACAGTGAATCAGAGCTTGGACCCGACACACCAAGTTGGCTGTCAACCTCAGCTGTCGTTGTGGCTCCATCAGTGACCTGATTTAGCCTTTAGGTGAGTTTGTGTTTGAGACATTGAGGTGATGAGACAAGATGAGGTGACACAACAAGGAATGACAACGTGAAGCAGAGTGAGGCAACATCGAGTCGCTGCCTCACGCCGCTACAGTGATGTGAGGCGATCTGATGTAAAGTGACAGGAGCTGATGGGAGGCAACTAAAACTAACTTGTGACAACGTTTTGTGATCTGAGGTGACAACAAGTGACAAAAGTGACCAAGTGGAACGAGATAATGTAAAGCGACGTGAGATAATGTGAAAGAACGTGAGATAAACTGCAGCGATATGAGATAATGTGAAACTGAATAAGATAATATGAAGTGATGTAAGATAATGTGAAGTGATGTAAGATAATGTGAAG
>NW_023339696.1:21542622-21543084 GCF_004916995.1 Morone saxatilis | reverse complement strand
TGTTTTAGTCGTCTTGGTGTGTCGGGTCCTGATGCAGAGCGTTGAGCGGGGCAGCGAGGCAGCTTCAGAACAGCCGGGTAGGAGAAGCTGTCGTTCGGGGGCTCTTACCATTACATGAGTCCCTGAGAACCCAGATGTCCTCGAAGGGAAACTCAGACTGAGACAGGCGGCTCGGAGACAAACCTATCGGACACAAAGACTCTGATGGACTGCGTTCTGTGAGGGGGGCTGACTGAGGATAAAGATTAGATAGAAGAGGCTTTGACTGGGTCTTGGCTGAAGAGGAACCTGTTGGAGCTGACCTTTGATTTGGACCCTTACAGTGGAAATGAAAAAGAAAGATCCTTGTTCTTCATGCAGATCAGTGATGATACTTCCTGTTTATTATGGATATCATAATCCATAACTCGGATACCAGCGTAGATAAACTCATGATCATCAACAACATGATTCCACATTCGT
>NW_023339696.1:21542365-21542591 GCF_004916995.1 Morone saxatilis | reverse complement strand
GTGTGTCCTGAGTGTGTGTACCTGTGTTGGTAGTTAGGCCGTTGGCTAGCGGCAGCACCACGTGGGTGGGGGGTGCGTACAGAGTGTAGGAGTCGTCGGTCTGAGGGGCGGAGCTGAGGCTGGAGGAGAGGGGGGCTCTGGACAGCAGCTGCTGGCGCTGGGTGGGCAGGGAGGCGTGCCGGGATAGGGTGCCCCCTACAGGGCGAGACAGGGAGGAGGAGGAGGA
>NW_023339696.1:21542029-21542265 GCF_004916995.1 Morone saxatilis | reverse complement strand
AGGAGGAGGAGGAGGAGGGGAGGTTATCAAGCTGATGGTTAGAGGTGGAGGTCAGTCATTACGTGGTATGGATGGAGATGGATGCAGGAGGGAGGAGAGAGGAGGAGGAAGCATGGGATGGTCTGAAAGCAGGCGGATTAGTTTCTAACTCAAATGGGTTTCCTGACCATCGAATGGACGTACTGATGAGTCCAAGTACACAAAATGAAAGTAGAAGTCTGGTGATATTCTACATT
>NW_023339696.1:21535741-21541919 GCF_004916995.1 Morone saxatilis | reverse complement strand
AAGGTCTATCTCTGTAGGGATCTTTTCATAATGCTGTCAGACACTGACAATAACAACCTGAGTCTGTCAGTGAGAGAATCTACTACTTTAATTGGAACAAACAACAACTACTGTACTCCACTTTGTCCCCAAGAATTATCATTAGCTTATTTTGGGTTTATTGCAGCTCTTTTCAATAATATTTTCATGTCTAACTCTGTGAATTAAGGATTTATTTCAACCAAACCAGAGTTGATGGTTGTTGCAAAGACTAACAAAGACAGTTTGGTGAGTTTTATTTTGTTTCTGTCCAGTTTCAAGTGTGTTTTACAATTGGTAAAACTATGGGTTTTGTCAATGGAGTCTGGTGGGCAGTAGTGCCCATTGTTTAGGTCTCAGATGCTGGTGCTCTAGTTGCAGTGAATGTCGTATATATAAAACCTTTATGGGACCAGATCCAGTTTAACTAGTGTTTCCAGCTGGATGTTTTAATGTGTGATCTGAGTCGTCCTCTCTGTGTGCGACTGACCGTTGCGTCTGCTGATGACCTCTACGATGGACGGAGGGAAGAATCCCACTCGGTCCGTCCCTCTCTGGGTGTCGTGGATGTGGCCCTTCCAGCGTCCGTCCACGTGCTGTTCTAACACCTGCAGGGGACGAGACGGGTCACTACGGGCCGCTGGTACCTGGTACCAACCCCCCACCCAAAATGCATGAGTAAATATCAGCTTCCTTTCTGTCTCCTCACATGTTGGAAATATCTTCAGGTCAACTGCCACAGGAAGTAAACAAAACACAGCTGCCTTCCAAATTAAAAGCATACTAGGTAGGATTGTCCTATAAAACAATGTACTGTAAACATAAACCCTCTCAATCATCACTACGACTAGCCTTACTCCCTCTCCTCATTCATTCTCTATGTAGCTCCACCGAAGCTGCTAACTGACCTGATCATTCACTGTATGCCTTTAACTCAACACTAAATCTTTTTGAAGTGAATTAAACAAAGTCAGTCCGAAGAAGAACTCAACATCTACTGACTCAACGTCTACAAATAATTGAACAACATGAAACGATTTTTCCATAAAGAGCTTTTGTGATGTTTCATATTCAGTACAAGTCCCAACATGAATCCACAGACCTTCAGCTTTACTCACTGACAGGAAGTCTGACCTAAGAACAGTTTCTGATGATTTACAGTCAGAAGTGATTCACACTGAAATATAATCACTCACAGTGGAGGAGAGTAACTAAGTACATTAAATTAAGTACAAATTAAAGGTATTTGTACAGATACAAAACACAACTTAACCCACTTCCTTTAGTCGAGCTACAAAATAACCCTCCAATAATTAATATCTGTTGAATGTATTAATGCATTATCCTGGTAACATATCAATTAAACCAACATACATTTAAGAACAAAACTACAAAAATAAGGCCCAAGTTGAAATGATTTGTCTTTGTTTAATGAGGCTGAATTCTGGCTGACTGATCTCTGAGCGTCTCACCATGATGACGTCTCCGGCTCGGATGTTGAGGGCGGTCGGGTCGTGGAGGTTCCAGTAATCCTTCAGAGCTCTGACCTGCAAAACACCTGTCGCATCTGTCGAGGAAATATTCACAGAACATCTAAACTCCTTCTTTTACTGAAATTAGATTATTTTCTTTACAGAAACAATATAATTAATATAATGAGTCCAAAAAACACCAAACATTCTCCAAAATCCTCCATTATCCAGGATTTTTAAAGCACATTTGTTTTATTGTTTCAGCAATAAACAGATTTGGTTAACAAACAGTTAATAAATACATAAAGGTCTTATAATTAACAGTAGGAATCAGAAACAGTGAGTAACATCCTCTCTTGCTTATCGTGAGTAATTAAATATTGTTCAAACACGTCTTAGAAGGTGAGTGAATCTCTTCTCTTTGTTAAATTATTCTGAACCAACTAAACTGACATTTAATATTAAAAACAAAAACAAATTGCTAAGTAAAAGTGAAGATCTGTACGTTAAAGCTTCAGTGTGGAGGATTTAGTGGCATCTAGTGGTGACGTTGCAGATTGCAACTAACTGAATACAGCTCAGCCTTCCAAGTGTATAGTAGAACACTGTAAAAAAAACAGTATCAATTCATTTAAAGGCAACTGTCTTCAATTATATAAGTGTTAAGTCAAACACAATATTTGAAATAAACCAAAAAAATATTTGCTGACCTAATAATAATAATCTGTTGTTGAGGTAATTTACTTTATCTTATTTAGAAAAACTTTAATCTTTGAGTTTTAGAAACAACCTGAATTTTCATTATTTGCACTGTAAAAAAGGTTGAGAAAACTTCAAGCAACTGTTTCATTACATTTGTTTTAGGTTTAAGTCAAAGTTTTCAAATAAACTAATGATAATGATGATTTACTTCATAATTTACTTTTCTTCTATAAAGAATAAAAGTAAATTACCTCAACAACAGATTATTCATAGGTTGGCAAATATTTTTTTTAAGTTTATTTCAAATATTAGAAGTTAGAGTTTGACTATATGACATATATGTATGTCTATATCTATATAATATATATTTGACTATAAACATTTAATGAAGACAGTTGCCTTTAAATTATGAGTTTTCTCAACTGTTGCTTCTTTTACGCTGTAGAATGAGACATTTTTATCTACAGAGGGAGCTGGTTCTCTTCTAGTGGTGGAGTCCGCCATGTTGAACTGCCATGTTTCTACAGTAACCCTGAACAGACAAACCAAACACTGGCTCTAGATACGGTCTTTTGTGTTATTTCGCGGCCACCATAGTTTCTCCTCACACTGGCCCTTTAAACCTCGCGGCCTGATCCTCGCCAACTGTCAGTTAGAGAAGTGACGGCTCCATGAAACCGCTGACACGACTCGTCAATAATTAATGAGCGTACGAGTCGTCTCTCAGCCGTAAACAAGACGAGAAACTCTCTGTTAAATCACTTCTCGAACGCAACCGCTCATTATTCCCTCAGTCTGTTCCCACAGGGACTTCAAACGGCTGCAGGATTACAGACTGTATATATACAGCTCTGTTCAGTTTGAGGCTGGATGGGAGCAGTCTGCTCTTTGAAGCTGTGGGAGCTCACTGATAAGAGTTACATAACCCAGAATTTAAACACAGCTGCTGTTTGAAGGAAGTCAGGTGAAGACAGAGAGAGACAGACGGAGGGAAGAGAAACAGTAGAAGGGAAGAAGTGCTGGACTGACCTCGGAGCAGCTGCTTGATGTCCCTGCTGGCGTGCGACGTGGTGAACTGGTTGACGATGTCCAGCGCCGTCTGGTTGTAGGTGTTACGGATGTTGACGTCCACTCCGGCCTGCAGGGACAAAGACACCAGTCTAACTAATCAGGATGAAACTATGCAGTTTCCCCTTCGGGGTTCTGTTGGAGGTTGATCTGATCTTACGTCAGCGTTGGATTGAAACAGGAAGTGTTGCTGCAGGGCGATGGAAAGATTAATGAACCCACAGTGACATCACTCATAAAGTTAGACAGTAAATGTGACGCAGCAGCAGCTACGCTGACCTCTTTAGCAGCCGCCATCGTTATCACACATCACGAAAATACACCATCTTTATGATTTTGTCGATAAGTCTAACTTTTGGGAGAAGTTTATATTGTCATCTCTTGTCATCATGCTTTAACAACTACAAAATGAAACCACCATGTAATCATTACTGAGTTTGCTTCATATCCTCCGTTAAATATAAAAACTAAAATTCATAATGGTCTTAAAAGGTTTTAAATGTAACCTTGTCAAAAACCTGTGTGATGGACTTTTCTTTATTCGGATCTGAGCTTGTGCTTTAGACTACAGGCAGAGGTCAGAGGATATTTTATTGCTGCCAGAGTTTAGGTGTATGGGTCCCCTTGAAATCAATGAAACGAGGCGGTAGAAACACTTCTTCCCTCCATCCACTTCAACCTCGTCCTCATGATGTCTGAACGTTCCTCAACTATAAACTTGTTTCAAGAGATTTGTAGGAAAGACTGAAGGTCGATTGCTGCACTAATATAAAGGAAAATGACTTGACTAAAAAACTAAGAAACTGACGGTTTGATCATTGTAGACTTGATGACATTACTTCTACCTGTCCCACAGGTGACTTCTGACCTCAGTACTGTACGTTCTGTATGTACAAACTTACGTCCAGCAGCAGTCGGACCACCTCTGTTTTCCCATACAGAGAAGCTTCGTGCAGAGCCGTTCCGGACTTGGTGGTCTTGTTGATGTCGATGCCGGCCTTCAGCAGCAGCCTGCAACAGGTTACAACAGGTTAGTGGTTAAGAGAAATCAGTTAAAATATAATTAATGGTTTTAATTGTCTGGAGTCGTCCTGATCACACAGACACAGTCTCTTAACAGGGGGAGGTGTCTTGCTATCGCTACGGAACAGCACAGTCGGCTGTCAATCACTAGTTATTGATCACATCTAATGACAGCTCAGCCTCATGTTTGTGTTTATTAACTGTCTGATCAGAAGGTTCTTTAAAAATACTTTTTTCACATTGTGACGTTTGATTTTATGCGACCACATGGTGAAATCACTTTGATTATCTGATTATCAGTCTCACCTTGAACACACCTACATGCCAACATTCAGTCACACTCACAGCGCCTCCTGCTGGAAAGACGAAGTAAGTATTGCCTATCTATCATTTGCCTGATCCCGAAAACATCGCAAATAAATATTATATCACAAGAAAATGCTTAAAACTCTTTGGAATAAATTATAAAAAGGAAACCTTCTGCCACTGATGCATCCGATGCGATATTATTATACATTACACACATAAAAAATCTGAAGGTTTTGGGGGTTTTTCATCTTTATTTTACAGATTCTTTCTGTATTTTTCAAATACCTGAAAATATTGATAAAATTACAAAAATATCCTGTTAGATTTTTCACAGTTTTATATCTCACAGTGTATATCTCTTATTTGTTTAAATGATATTTAATGGAACTGCTCTGCTTTTATTACACAGCAGGTAAAAGTCTGACTGGTAGCTTCCACTCACACACTCAGTGACACACATGTAAGAGGGATAAGAGCGCAGTGAAACTGGGTCAGAGGGATGCTGTAGTGTATTTCAGAGCCCTGCTGGGAATGTGAGGCATGAAGAAGAGACAACATTAGAGACAAAACACACACACACACACAGAGGGCACACACGACCAGAAACACGGCCACACACCACACCGACACACCACACAACAACCACCCACACACCACACCACCACCACCACACCACACACACACACAGGAGCAGTTCATGCTCCACATCCCCCCACTGAACGTGCCGGCTCGGGTGGGTTAACCAACCACAAACCGCAGGAGGCTCCGCCCCTCTGCTTCAACGCCATAGAGGAAACACAGACTGTCAATGAAGTCGCGACCTCATACAAGGCAAAACAATCACCACTCGGATTATACCATGAATCATTCCACAGTCTCATTAAAATAAAGTGTCAAAAAAGTCACGCTCGTGAATCGATGACATCAGCAGCGAAACCCCTGTCCCAAGTACAACCTTCAGCCATACACGCGAGAAGACACTAGCAACACACTGGAAGTCTTGGTGATGGTACGGGACAGGCTGCTGAAGGGCGACAAATCCTGGCTTCCAGCAAGTTTTGAAAGACAAAAAACTACCTAAAATACGGTATTATAGTAAACTCATCTGACAGGTGAATGGGGTCAAAGTTTAGAAAAATAACAGAATATCGTGTCAAAAAAGTCACGCTCGTGAATCGATGACATCAGCAGCGAAACCCCTGTCCCAAGTACAACCTTCAGCCATACACGCGAGAAGACACTAGCAACACACTGGAAGTCTTGGTGATGGTACGGGACAGGCTGCTGAAGGGCGACAAATCCTGGCTTCCAGCAAGTTTTGAAAGACAAAAAACTACCTAAAATACGGTATTATAGTAAACTCATCTGACAGGTGAATGGGGTCAAAGTTTAGAAAAATAACAGAATATCAGCATGAAAACTTCCCCAGATTTCTTACATTATGACGATTATTTTTTGTAATCAATTAAGTTTTATGAAATCTTATGTATAAAAATGCAAATGAGGCATTATTTAATTAAAAATGTGATATGTGATGGAGTTCAAAAGTCTTTGTTTTGTTGACATTAGAGTCAAAGGTTTTTACA
>NW_023339696.1:21525240-21535716 GCF_004916995.1 Morone saxatilis | reverse complement strand
GAAATCCAAAAAAACAAACAAGCAGCCCAGTTTTTTTATGAAAGCTGCATCAATCCGTACATGCCAAAGGGCGCTGTAGTTTTGTAGAGAATGACGAATACAGACACCGCGCACCCTTGTCGGTATGGAAGTTATTACCTCTGGCAGCAGGCCCGGCAAGCAACATAATGTCCCTAACCCTCACACCCCTAATATGTGCCAGTTGGTCGTTCGCGGTAGTCCGGTTTCGACTGTGTTTAGTGTCCACTTTTTGGCTCGTCCCCCCTAGCTTCTTTAAAGTTTTAATTGACAAGTAAAAGTACTTTAAAATCCCATCCAGGCAACCGGCACGTACTGCAGGGCCGATTCTCGTCCGTCCTGGTATTTCATCAAAATCCTGGCTGAATTACATTTTCAGTAATTTCTGGTACAGACCAAGAAGTTCTTGTGAGCTAAACAACTTGTATATAAAAGTGTCAGAATTTCAGCAACATTCGGAGCCACCTATAAGCGCTCCAGTTCAGCTTCCATGCGACTCACCACGTATCGGATCTCTCTGGTGCTCCGCCGTGAGGCGCGCCGAGCGACGGGCCAGCGCCTGCTCGTGAAGGCCGAGCTCCTCGGCCCTCTTCTTCCGCTCCTTCCAACAACGCCACGGCCCATGTGCTGAACCGCCACAGCAAGCCAGGCTGGCACTGTAGGCGGGCGGCGGCGGGCGATACCAGAGAGACCCACAATGACACACATCTGACGCTGCGCAGGAAACCTTGCCAGACCAACCGCACGGGACCGCCAAACCCACGTCCGTCCAAGACGACCCTGCAGGTGAATGGAGGTAATACCTCAGTGACAACAACACCAGAGAGGACTCCAGAATGTTTGGCACACACAACCCCACTGAAGTCACAGCTGAAGTTACAAATTCACTTTCAAAGTAAATAAAAATGTCAGCTTTAAAAAAGAGCGGAGCTTGATACATTGTTTTGGAAAACATTTGCGGAAATGTCAAGAAACCAAAACAACATATACGAACATTCATTCATACACCCTGTTCTAATGATATAGATTATGATTGACATCACTACATAGTAGAACACGAGAGGCCCAATTCAATTCCAATTCAATTTTATTGTATAGCGCCAATTTCCAATACAGAAGTTATCTCAGGACACTTTCAAATAGAGCAGTCTAACCAACAAAAAATTATAACATTTACAGAGACCACAGTACGCCACCATGATGCAAGCAGCTTGGCGACGGCCAGGAAACTGCCTTAAACGGCATAAACCGTCGGACATGACGCCTTTCGCTCAGGTGGGTGGTCAAATCTCCTTCCGACCAGTGGGGGAGAAAGAGAGAGAGAGAGAGAGAGAGAGACAGAGAGAGAGACAGAGAGAGACAGGAGAGACACGAGAGACAAACAGATTAAGCACAAAACAGAAGCAAAACTACATTAACAGTAATGATCATGACACACACACACACACACACTGACACACACACACAGACACACACACAGATACACACACACTGCTCACACACACACACACACACACACACACACGTCATGTGATAGAAAATGAAATCTGCTAGCAGCACCAACCGTTAAATAAACTGTTTATTGGTCGATGAGGATTTGATCTGATCAGGAGTTGAACATTTTAAATTATTACTGGAGCCACAGATGTGTGTCTGACACACAAAACATATTAATCATAAAACAAGTTCCTCTTAGAGAATGTTTATAGTTTATAATAAGTGTCTGTTGTTCCACATCTGGCCGACTGCTGAAGGCTCAATACGATACTGAACCCCATAGTGAGTGAGGTTGGATAGGAAGCACTGTGTTGTCTTTTAAAGCTCTTACAGTGGTTAGTAAACCAGCTAATTTACATCAGTTTACAAAGACCAGTCATATTTTATTTTTTATTAATACATTCAGGTTGATACAGGTTCTGTCTTCCTTTGTATTCTCAGTAAGTTTCATTATGGACAATCTGTGTGTTGAAAGGAGGAGAAAAGCCTCAAACACTGAAGGCTGCTGCAGAAACCGCTGCTCACTGTAAAAATAACTTCACTGATATTATAAAACATCCAGGACCTGTGTACGTTTCAGGTGCAGCACTTCTTCCATTAAGTTCTTCTGATGCTGATTCGCATGGGACTATTATCACTGTGTTTGGTGAAATATGGTCCGTAATGGTGGAATTCTTACTTTACAAATACACACAAGATTAAGATCAGGTCATGAGGTCGGTCCCATGT
The DNA here is from genome assembly GCF_004916995.1 of Morone saxatilis. Taxonomy (NCBI): domain Eukaryota; kingdom Metazoa; phylum Chordata; class Actinopteri; family Moronidae; genus Morone; species Morone saxatilis. The sequence continues at coordinate 21,533,472 of NW_023339696.1, read as the reverse complement.
GTACTGGGCTTTACCCGCCAGGAAGGTGTGTGTGAGTCTCACCGTTACTGTCTTTGACATCCACGGTGGCCTGGGCCTCCAGCAGCGCAGACAGCAGCTCTGTGGTCCCTGTGAGAGCCGCATGGTGCAACGCTGAAAACCTGAGAGGTCAAAGGTCACAGCAGAGATTAGGAGAGGACGAGAGAGAGAGAGAGAGAGAGAGAGAGAGACGAGGGACGAGAGAGCTGAGGAGAGAGAGAGAGAGAATTATAAATTCTCCAGTGTTTATAAAATGTTTTTAACCTACAACCTCCATGACAGATGTGTCCAAATATGGCGTCCAGTGTGAGGCACAGTGGTCTGAACTTTACATAACTGATTACAGCAGAACTTAATAATCTGAATGTATTCAACCTGGTGGTGTGTTGTTTGCTTGTTTTTCTGTTGTGTGTTGTGTTGGTTAAGTTGTGACCCCTGCTGTTTTAGGTTTTATTAAGATAGTGGTTCTATACATATCTGGAACTGGAGTACATTTAATTGTTGCCAGAACCTCATTAAACAAACAAAAAACAGAAATAAAATGGGTTTTTTTAACAAACGTTGACAAACAGCTATCCGATGTTTCACAGTGTTTATAGCAGATGCTAATTCGTAACACCCGTCCCTTTAAAGGCCTTTAATGAAGAGGTTAAGACAGGAAGGTAAAAAGAGAATAAACTGAATAACAAAAACATACGTAAAACACCGAATTAGAGACGACACATTTAAAAACAAACTTCAGATTCCTGTCGACCGGTTTCACCACCCAGCTGGATCGGTCCCCACAGAGACACTAAAACACACCACATCACACACACTGCGTCTCATTAAGAGTCCTCACAGAGACTGTAAATACAGTTCATATAAAAACACATCAGAGTCTGACGTTTAACAAGAGAGTTTATGGAAAAGACTCGAAATTAAAACTCAATATGGAACAGAAACCCCCTCTCTCCTCTCTCCTCTTCCTCCTCCTCCTCTTCTTCTTCCTCCTCTGAACCTTGGATCAGTTCTGGGTGACACACAGTCATTAAATATGATTAATTAATAAAAATAAGCCGTATTATTGCAGATCTACGGAGGAAGTCACACTAAAGAATGTGTGTGTCTGAACATGAGGGAGAGTCAGAGTGAGTCAGACGTCGACCTGCAGCTACAGGTAAACCACAACACCTGGGAACACATCGGGGCCCCAGTCACACCCTCTGGAACCAGATCTACAGGATCTGTTCACATGTGGACCCTGTGGTCTCCGTCCGGGAGCGGACCAGTACCAAAGGAATAATCGTTAGCTGCAGCCCTAACTGATAATAATTACATATACAGTTATGCTGAAACAATTAGTCGATTAATAAATGAACTAACACTTTTAATAATTGATTATTGAAGTTACTGATGACGGTTCGTTATATGGATGAAGATCTCATTCAGATTTGACATATTAAGACTTTTTACGATAATATCCAGAAATAAACAGCTGTACTAGCTTACTAGTTACACTACCACCCATATTACTGTTGTACAGATGTAGAGACTCTTTTATAGACAATATATTTAATTTCCTGCCCCCCCACTCTGTAAAAACCAACAACGTGCCCCACATGAAGCCGCCACATTAAAGCAGGACAGGAAACAGAGCTACAGGCTACATGAGGAGGTCTGTAAATAAAGCATCAGAGGAGAAAAGAAAGGAGTGAATACAGAGGGAGGGCTGGTTTCTAGTGCTTCCTTTCTCTCTGTTGCGTAACGTGAGCGATGGCATTCAGAACCAGACAGCGCCGAGGGCCGCTGCGACAGTAATGGACGGGTTACAGAGAGCGGGAGAGAGTGACAGGAGGAGGAGGAGGAGGAATCCTTCATCAGCAGAGTCGTCTGAGGCTTTAAACTCTCGTCCACGCTGGAGTTCGTACGAGATAATTAGTGTGAGTCCCTGAAGGCAGCAGAGGAAGGAGGTCTTCATTAGAGGTCGTTATTATCTGTAGTAACAGAGACCTGAGGAGGCCGCAGATTGTGATTTCAATATCTGATATAAAAACAAGAATTCATCTGATAGCTTTATTACAGCAACATGAACCCGGAGGTGATGAGTCCCAGAGTTTAATGTTAGAAATATTCAGTTTGGGTCTCCAGCAGTTTCACACTGACAGACGCTAACCTGCATATGATGGACAATTAGCATTGTTAGCACCTGTTAACAGCTTTCCTCTTCCTCCCCCCTCCTCCCCCCTCTTCCTCTGTCTGGGAGAACGAGGCCCTCTGTGACCTCACCTCTCATCACCACCGCCACTCCACAGCAAGAGGACAGAGGGGGGAGAGGCTGTGACCCCCTCCACGCTGGTCCTGACCCCCCCCTCAGTGCTACTTTATAAGTACTCAAGTACAGACTCAAGGTCAGTATTTACATTTTATACAACTTTATACTTCGACTACATCTCAGAGACAAATACATCCGGACCAGGCAAAAGCAAGAACCGCACTGTTTATTATTGTTACCACGACAACGAAGGTCACCTGACTATGACAACGACTTTCCTGCACGACTAAAACTAAAGCCTCTAACGGCGCTATCATCTGTAACTGGGAGCTGTTAGCTGTTATCCAGTCTGAAGCCACGTTTACCATCCACTGTTTAGATCTTGGTGCTTTTTAACTCTAGGATTTTAGAACGCGCCCCATGAAACAGCAATTACTTCCCTCTCGCGCACCCCACTACGCTTCATAAGCATTAATCCACGCCAGACAACAAGCTCGAAGCTAACTTCATCAATCCCTATAACAGATTGAAGTTCTCACCGACACTCACATTCAAATATAGTCCATCCTTCATACCACAATCTCCATCAAAATAAAATTGCGATCCTCCACCATTCTGACACGCCTGGAATTAATCAATGATCTTGGAGACAGCCATCAGTGATCTGTGAAATATTTGGTTGTAAAATACCCTCAGTGTCTTCGCGTAGTGGAGGATCTTCACCCTGACCAAGCACAAGAACGGACTCGCTCTCGGCTCCCTCACCCTCCTCACCCCGCGTCTCACCTTCAGTGCACATCACGTTATGTCTTCTTACCCTCAGAGAGCCTCAGGCAGAACACAGCGACAGAAGTCTACAGCAAGTCCTCATGTTCAACAGCTTGTTCAATTCACATGTTTTACGAGGACGGCCGGTTTTTTTACTGAGTCAGGCTCTTTATGAGTGCAAGGACACCGGGCAATAGATATCTGCACACGAGAGATACACTCCCTTTTACAGTGAAATCAGACTCCTACTAGACACACCCACGACCTGACTCCCATCATGTCCATCATTTATTTATCAGTGTATAAGTGTAAGCTACAATCCTTCTGTGTTCAGATTTCTGTTTCCAGTTATGATCATTTAAGAGGTTTAATTAGCATCCTAAGTCGGTTGCTAATCAGAATGCTTATTGGAATCTCTCCTTTAAAAGCTGTTTACTACGACAAAGTTCATTAAAAGTATTGCAACTTTTAGACTTTAAGACCTGTGACAAGTGCCGTATCGTGTGTTCGTATGAAATGAATAACACTACTCCACTTTTTCATTCGTTCTCTCGTACTACTCATAATGACCCTAAATATGTTCACCATTCAATCTCATTTTAAAATAACACCATAAACACTTATACAAAACTATCTTGCGTCCTAAACATGAAAGGTCTTTTACAATTATAGTCTAATATAACTGTGTCACCTATTGTATAATTTTTGGACAAACTTTTTATCATCTAAAAACGACTCAGTGTTACATAATCAATTTAATAGATATATTAATAATATCCATATATTAAAAAACGATTAACAATGCACCCCAAACAGTGAACGTGAAGTTTTGTATAAAAACCAGAGATTATTTCCATACAATATCATACAATTGTCTCACAGATGTCAATGTATAAATAACCCCTTTTACACAAACAGAACTTCCCAAAAAGATTCTTCGACAAATATCAGGTGTTATATACCTGTTCCTTGAACCCTATTGTCTATGTCGCAGTTTTCTTACAGAAGTGAAAAAATATCGACACAACACTTCTGTGTGTAACCTATTTCGTGTCATTGTAAAAGCTTTGGCGAATCACCTCCATCAGGTTGGAGAACCAACTGCTGTATAAAGATGCATAAAAGATATATACAATAGACATATAAAAAAAAATCCTCAAAAACTAATTAAAACTCCACAAAGTCCAGCAAACAACGTTTAGTCAGATTTCTGTACATTTTGGACTATAAAAAGGAGCTCTAAAATAGCTCCTAACTTTAAACGGCACAGTCCCACCGGAGGAAAATCTCCTCGCCTTAGGAAGTTTCTGTTCACAGCGACTCAGGACAAAAGGGGCCCAGAGCGCTCCCACCGTCACAGGGACCCATTCCTAACGCTCCGCATATACAAATCGCAATAGAAACACGTCCATAACACACTGAAGCTCAAGCAGAGCCGCCAGCAACAGACTGCAAACATTAATTTGATCTACACCTCACCACTAGTGGAGCATCAGGGAAATGAAACCTCCTTTAATTTATTAATACCCAGTGTGTTTTGTTTGTGCTACTCCAACACAACACACTTACAACACACCAATTCATCATCCCTATCTTACAATCCAACACACAAACACAACCCTAAAAACAAACAACACAACACTACAACAATAATCAACTCTGGGTGTTAAATGAATGACTAACCTGCCTACAACAACTCCTGTAACCGCTCCTCCACACACTACGCTGATCTATGATATAACGATCAAGACTTCCCATATCAATAAAATACACAGCACTGAAGCCGAAGACCATAGAGTACAGTAGACAGGCTACAACCTGTGGTAGAAGGAGGGGGAGGCGATCCATAAAACCCACCACAATAACCAGCTCGATCCCCCAGGTCGACAAAACCTTGCGCGAGTGTGAAAGTGTCTGAGCCGGGGAGGAAAGTATGTCAGCCGTTGTTCGCAAGGTTAAGACAAGGCGGCCTGGATGCCTTTGCTCTCCTCACTAAACATAACTCGGTTCCGTTCATTCCATTCAAATGTGCAGTCTGCTCAACAACACCCACCCGCCGCCTGCAGAAACAATCAAACATACCATCTCTCAAACTGCACAGATGATCACAAGCAAACAACAAATAAACCTCCCTGCATAAATCTCTAACCCTATAGCCCATTCTTCAAACCAGCAATCTACCCACACAACATCAACCACATGGAGAAGTAACCGTTACTGACCACTTGACAACTGAACTGTACTGACTTTACTGACCTTCTGACTGTTACTTTCACTCGAAACGCCCACAGATACCAGAGCAGCCGAAGCAGAACCCCGTAAGAGAAGTCTCTCGCTGAACTGACCCTCGGCAATAACATGATCTGACAGCAACAAATGAAGCCACTGACATGCCGGCTGAACACTGGAGGATTGTGGGAAGTCAGGGATGTTGTGTTTTAGATGGTGCGATTACTGCAGCGGAGGCAGAGCTACCGGTCTTGCTCCTTCGCCCGGGAGCCGCCAGGCAGCGGCTGATGAGATAATTTGAAAAACCTTTTCCTGCCTGAGATCCACCATCCCTGTGGGAGACTATTATCCCCAATCACACACACACACACACACTGAATTTGTATTGAGTTTTAAGATCCACTGAAACGGTTCAAATTTAAGTTAGAGCGTTCAGAGAACTGTTAGAATTGTTCTTTAATTTTAACTAATGTATTCATCAACTAGCTATTTAACTAATCAGCTGGACGGTTAGCATGCAAAACACAGCTACCAGCAGTCAGACAACCTGATCAGAAATTCATCAGTTAGCTAGTGTTCTGTATGTGGAGACTAAACGTTAAACAATGATCCATATCAGCAGTATTGAATCCAACTAAAAGCCCACCCTTTGCACCAAACTCCCTTTAAGAAACTATCACATTTTAACAATTAACCTAACTGTTCGTAACAACACGTAACTCTAGAAACACGAGGCTAAAGGCCGTCAATAATGTCCCACTAGTCTGACTGCAATACAAGGAAAATATCATCCATAAAGATACAAGTATATACTGATCAATAATCATCCATAAAGATACAGCTGTATTACTGATCAAATATCAATCTATAAAAATTACAGTGTTAATACTGATCAATATCATCCATATAAGATACAGTGTATTACTGATCCAAATATCAATCCATAAAGAAAAACAGTGTATACTGATCGCCAAAAAGTCCCTCCAATCACATAAGATACAGTGTATACTGATCAATAATCATCCATAAAGATACAGTTATACTGATCAATAATCCATAAATGATACAGTGTATCTGATCAATAGAAGTCTCGGTCAGGGCAACTAACTATGTGTACAGTCTCACAGGTTTGTTTATCGTCCCCTTGGATGGAAGGACTGCGCCTCCCTCCTCAGTTAAGTCACTGTCAGGTGCTGCATTAAGTCATCCCAGCCTCTTTGTAAACAGCTCATATCTGACCATTGTCGCGCCCCACCAACCCACCCGATCCGCCCTCGACTCCTTGACTCTGACCCCCTGGGCCCCCCTCTGCCCTCTGAGGGCCGCAACACAATCAACAACTCACAAAGTGTCTGTGGCGAGGCGGATCGATGTGGTGTTCACAGCTTCATCACCTCTAGGGACCGCACCGGTTTCACAGGACATCGGACTCTTCTCAAAGCCACTACTTAATATATAATGCGCGTAAGGCTGATTGTAGACATCAGTATGACAGAATATGTAGTATCTGCGCCAAGATATTATTCATTGCACTCTACATCAAAAACATAGACACAAGTACTTGACACACATAAATTTGACCTTTTCTGTGATAGAAGTTGCCCGGCTCTTCAGTACAAACACCAAGCACAACCTGTCCTGACAGCTATTGTTTACCACCATCTGAAACCACAAATGCTAGCACGGAAATTCTTCTTCTGTTATCTCCAGTGCAGTCGATTCGTCATACGTAGAATTAGAGAGAGTTCCATGTTAACTTTATGTTAGAAACGTGTAAAGAATATGCTTAATAAATCAATGGTCATGGTGAAAGCAGTTGAAAAACACCAGGTCATGTTGAGAATGTGTGTAATATGACCATCTATTAACAAAGAGGATCTGCAGAAGAGATGAACACGCACAGCGAGACAAGTATATCCATTCTAGAGACTTTTTAACACTATATGTAGTAACTAATAAGGGTGACAGCCCGAGAACATCCTTCTCATCAGGATAATGAGCTTCGATCCAGTGCTCTCCAGGGCTTCAGAGACTTATTCATACTTACCTGCAGTCGGCCGCTGACAACACCCGCAGCAGACCATGCGAAACAGCCACAAGCACTCGTCCGTGTCCCAAACTCTTTCTGGAGCGCTCTCCTCCCTAAGCAGTGCGATATCAGACATGGCTTTCTGTATGTTTAGGAATGGTCAAGGATTGTCATGGGACGCCCGGACCCTTTCGTAGAACCAAAGTAGATGACTTCATTCATTGGGCCATGCGTCTGATCCTGTATTCTGCATTTCGCGATGACATACTGTTTTGTAAGGTGGGAGCCCTCTTAAGCACCATCTTGTGCATACCCGTGGGAAGCGTCGATCGTCTCTCTACAATCTGGTAGCTTCTGATCCTAGCATAGTCATGAGAGTGCCAGTGGGTTCCATGCCAAACTCCAGACCAACCTCCATACTGAAACACGGCAAGGTTCCAAGAAGATCTCAGGTCAGTCCTTGGTCTGAAAGAGGGATGCTGGATTCCATACGGACTTCTCTTAGCTGGATCGCCTGCCTGAGGAAGCGTTCATTTTAGCCTTTTGGACGTGGGTTATGGCTTCTGGGCTCCTATGTCCATGTTTGCAGACCTTGCTGGCACTGTAAAGGAAAGTAAATCTGACAGTCGGGGCTCTGTTTCCCACCAAAACCGCCTCACCGTGGATGTGCCGCTCTGTCTGTATAAGGATCCATTATAACGGCCAACACTCACTGACCTCTGCTGCGGACGTCAGATGATCAGTGCAGCTCCTAAGATAAAGTCCAGAGCAACACGAATCCTGGGTTTCTGACAACGGTCTGTGTATTAAATGGTGGTATAAATGTGTCTATTTAAATGTGAATAAATGTATAAAAATGTGGTAACATGTGTTATATTATGGTGTATTAAATGGATATACACTAAAATGTTTCCATCAAAATACAGAACTATAC
>NW_023339696.1:21524310-21525215 GCF_004916995.1 Morone saxatilis | reverse complement strand
CAGAGAAACAAGCTGAGCTAACGTTATCATATTACATATTGAAGTTTCTCTGCCTCACATTCAAATTAGTTTTCTAACATTAATATAATTCGATTCCACATTCTGACAGCTGATATTATTCATATCTGAGACAGCCATCAGTGATCTTGTGATATTTGGTTTGTAATAATTAACCCTCAGTGTCTGGTGTGGAGGACTTCACTGACCCAGCACAGACCGGATGTTGCTCCCTCCCGGTCTCACTTCAGTGCACATCAGTTATGTCTCTTCCTCAGAGAGCTCGGCAGACACAGCAGCAGAGTTACAGCGTGTTCATGTTCACAGTTTGTTCATTTACTGTTTTACGAGAGGAGGTTTTTTTACGAGCAGCTCTTTATGAGTGCAGGTCGGGCATGTTGGCACACGGAGAACATTTTACAGTGAACAGACATCCTCTGGCACAGACTGGATTCATCAGGTCCATTTCATATTATTATCAGTGTATAAGTGTAAGCTACAATCCTTTTCTGTGTTCAGATTTCTGTTTCCAGTTATTGATCATTTAAGAGGTTTAATTAGCATCCTAAGTCGTTGCTAATCAGGTGCTTATTGGAGGAATCTCTCCTTTTAAAAGCTGTTTACTACGACAAAGTATTACAAATATTGCAACTTTAGACTTTAAGAGCCTGTGGACAACCTGTATCGTGTGTTTCTTATAATAATGACTCCTTTACTTTTTCATTCGTTTTTGTTCTCTCAATGCTAAATGTTCATTCATCTCATTTTAAAATAAATAAACACTTTAAAATATCTCTGAGTACTAAAATGAAAGGGCTTTTACATTTGGTTTAATTATACTGTTGTAACCTATGTTAACTGTTTTGTGGACAACTTTTCTATCATTTAATAAACTGACTCAGTGACAT
>NW_023339696.1:21522471-21524294 GCF_004916995.1 Morone saxatilis | reverse complement strand
TATAGATATTTCATATTATATTAAAAACTGTATGTAACAATGCACCCAAACAGTGAACAGTGAAGTTTGTATAAAACCAGAGATTATTTATACAATTCATACAATTCTCTGTCTGTATAAAGTATTTTACCAAACAGACTTAATAAGATTCTTTTCTGACAAATTCAGTGTTTTCTTGGTTCTTGGCTATTGTTCTATTAGACAGTTTTCTTTACAGAAGTGAAAATATCGACCTACTGTGTGTATATTTCTGTGTCTGTAAAGCTTTGGCGACCTCCAGGTTGGGGTTGGGAACCACTGCTGTAGATGCTAGTTTCTGTCATTAAAATCCTCCTAATTAATAATTTCCACAAAGTCAGCAACACGTTTAGTCAGATTTTGTAATTTTGGACTATAAAAAGGAGCCTAAAAGTTAACTTTAACGGCACAGATGAGGATTCTGTTGGGAGTTTCTGTCACAGCGACTCAGGACAAAAGGCCCAGAGCTCCCACCGTCACAGGGACCCATTCCAGCTCCGCTCTCCATAGAAACACGTCCAAACACTGAGCCAGCAGAGCCGCCAGCACAGACTCAAACACTAATTTGTCTCACAGGGACGCAGAAAGGAAACCTCCTTTATACCCAGTGTGTGTTTGTGCTACTCCAACACAACACACTTACAACACACCAATTCATCATCCCTATCTTACAATCCAACACACAAACACAACCCTAAAAACAAACAACACAACACTACAACAATAATCAACTCTGGGTGATGAATGGCCAACCTGCACAAACCCTAACGCCCTCAATAACGCTGATTTATGAATGAGGTCAGACTTCCCTTCATGAAATCACAGCCTGAGCGAAGACAGGTGTGTGGGTACACCTGGAGAGGAGGGGCGAGGGCGGAATTAATCCCGCGATCGGTGACAAAACCTTGGCGAGGTGTGAAAGTGTCTGAGCCGGGAGGAAAGTATGTCAGCCGTTGTTCGCAGGGTTTTGGCGAGGCGGGCTGGATGCCTTTCTGTTTCACTAAACATAACCTCGGGTTCCGTTCTTCTTCAATGTGAGTCTGTCAACAACACGCACCGCCGCTGCAGAATAACATCATATTAATATTTCTGCAGATGATCAAAAGCAAACAATAATACTGAATAATCTATAATGGTCATTTTAACAGAGTCCTTCCACAATAACAAATGGAAGTAAGTTACTGACTTTTACTGACTGTTACTGACTTTTACTGACTGCAGTGCCGGAGCAGAGGAACCCGTGAGAACGTCTCTGTTCTCTGACTGACTCTGCAATAACATGATCTGACAGCAACAAATGAAGCCACTGACATGCCGGCTGAACACTGGAGGATTGTGGGAAGTCAGGGATGTTGTGTTTAGATGGTGCGATTACTGCAGCGGAGGCAAAGCTCCGTCTGTGCTCCGTCGCCCGGCGAGCCGCCAGCAGCGGCTGATGAATAATGAAAAACCTTTTCCTGCCTGAGATCCACCATCCCTGTGGAGACTATTATCCCCAACACACACACACACACACACTGAATTTGTATGAGTTTTAAGATCCACTTGAAACCGTCAAATTTAAGTAGAGCGTCAGAGAACTGTTAGAATTGTTCTTTAATTTTAACTAATGTATTCATCAACTAGCTACTTTCAACTAATCAGCTGACGTTAGCATGCAAACACACTACCAGCAGTCAGACAACCTGATCAGACTTCATCAGTTAGCTAGTGTTTCTGTAGTGGAGACTAAACGTTAACAATGATCCATATCAGCAGTTTGAATCCAACTAAAAGCTCCCTGCACCAAACTCCCTTTAAGAAAT
>NW_023339696.1:21517267-21522371 GCF_004916995.1 Morone saxatilis | reverse complement strand
AAAAAAAAAAAAAAAAACCAACCATAACTATTAATTTAGACAATCTGTTTAATTTTATAGCTGATTAAGTAAACGTCTTATGTCTGTATTTTATTTCTCTTTATGTATATTTGTCGTTTCTACTTGTTGTCTATTTTATACTGATGACCTGGACCCAACGTATTGTCCAAAAAATGTTCTTCAAACGCACAAAAGCATAAAATAAATGGTTCAACCTCGTGTTTGTTGTCAATGACAGTGATAAAACCTTCTGTGAGCACTCATTATACTCACGATACTCACGAACAGACAGGATGGGCTTCGTCTCCGGCTCTGATCGGCTTCGGCCCATAACGTCATCATCCGAATACTCGGAGGTGGAGTCGCTGTCGTCGACCTGCGGAGATAATGTGAGTGTGTAAAGCTCTGTTTTGGTTGCCTGTTTTCCTAATTTTGCAACATAAACAACAGTCAGTTTACAAGCGATTAACACAGCGTTTATTTGCTCTATATGTGACGCAGGGGGGAAGGCAACATCTGGAAATTACAAGCAACAGCTGGGAAGCACTTTGGAGAGTGGAGGACTTCACAGCACACCCACACATCGCTTTTCATCATTTCACAGATTCTCCGCAGATTAATGTCAATTAGCCGTCAATGATAGCCAACTTTGTGAGCGTCATCAGCTGAATGAATAAGTGACACTTTGGCTGGGACTGAGGGAGGAGGAGATGAGGAGTGACAGGAGCTAATGGCTCGGTGACAAACAACAAACAAGCAACAGCAAACATAAGCAACCCGACAAAATAACAGATTAACAGCAGCTACGGATGAGAGTCCGATGAATGTTAGTGCCTGGAGGCAGCGATAAAGAAAACAAGTCAAACTAACTTTCTCAAACACCAGGCTGCATGTAAATCTGTGAATCCTGGTTGTGGCTGTGACTGCGGGAAGGTTGTCAGATGTGTTTAAAACGATATGATATCCATTCACTTTATATTTGACAGTGTCAAAAGTACAGAAAAGAACAGATCTACAGTCATGTTGTCAACCTAAAGCTGCACAGATGAAACAACAGGGAAGGAAATCAGCTGGTCCTAAACCTTAATATTTAACATGATTCTAAATGTGTTCAGTTACTTTTCCAGCAATGTGTGCCGGTTGTTAAAAGTAAAATGTATGTGCCTTTTTTTGTCTTTTTGCCATGATAACAAAAGAGATATAGAGCTTTTAAATACTAGTATTGTATTGTAGTTTATAATTCTGGTATTGTGACAACCTTAAAACAATGCAACATCTACATGCATATTTTATCTGAACAACTCTTTTAGGGTGAAGAGGTAAAACAAGATAAGATTAGAGAAAAGTCAGAGCAGTACAGTTCTGAGCAGTAGAATTCAGATTGTTGTCCAAGAGAGTCTTTATGTTGCTGCACAGCTAGTCTGATTAAAATGCAAAATGTGACATTTGCCTACAGGCGAGTATACGATTAAACACCTATTAAGGATGTATGATGGTTACAATCAATAATACAGACAGAGAACTGTATCCAAATTCATCCAAAAGGTTTCAGTTCATCAGCTGTTCTCTGCTGTTATTGTTATACGTTGAATATAATCTTAAATATCCATAAAAAATGATGGGAAACACTCACATAAGAGGATACAGTTTCTAATTATAAATTAACAATAAACTATTATGAATTAAGATCATCTACTGAACACAACTAACTCAACTTTTACATCTGTGTCTCTGGTTTCTCTGTAATTAACAGTTCTTTACTGGAATATTATGAGGAAATTAACTGAATTGCTGCCAGTGTTTCTTTGTGGTCTTTTTAACATCTACAGAGAGAATTTCTCCGACCACGTTGGTGCTTTATGAAGACAGAGGACATTAAAACAATGTGGTCGCACTCCATTTAATATTCCAGCAGAGGGCGGCCACGTCTCCCTGTTCAATGAACCTTAAATGCAACACAACCAGTTCTGTGATATGTTAGGCCAATTACAGTGAGTCGCACAGTCGGGGGTGGTTCTGGTTCAGAACCCTTTTCATTAGCGTAAACTGATGACCCCCGACTGAAGAACTGCACAATGAACCCAAACACAATAACTGCAGGAGGTTTGTGTAAAATGATAGGAAATATTGTATTCCTGTGAATATCGTTTTCATTTTATTATATTTGTACAATTCTCTGTCTTTATTATGTATTTTCTTTCATCATACATAGTTAACTATGTTTTCTTCTCCCTGACACTGTTGTATTAACGAGTCTGTTTATCAGAGAGTGGGAGCTCTTTGGATACAGTCTGTGTTCAGGTCTTCACAGTTCAGATCTTAAATAATCTAAACATTAAAAAAATAACTATTTCTTTTAGTTTTCTTCACAGAAATGAACTAAATGCTGAGATAAATCCCTACTGTGTATATTTGTTACATTTTAATTTCACCCCTTAAAGTCAAGAAGGCCTTGCGACCCCCTCTGAAGCTTGTCGACCCCTAGCGGGGGTCCTCACCCCCAGGTTGGACACCACTGCTCTAAAGAGCTCACACAAGGTCAGTATTTGACACTATGCTTTATCTTTCCCTTCAAATCTCTCTACGGATCGGCTTAAAATGATTTCTACAGCAGGCAGTGCAGAAAGACCATTCTCAGAGTCAGAGTCTGGAGTTCCCCACTAATACACTTATACGAGAAAACATATATGATGCATCGCTGTAAAAAAATATATATTTTCATTAATATGCTTCACTCATGCAGAGAAAAATAAAAAGCCTTCCGCAGCAAACATTTCCAGTTCACTCCTCTCTCTTGTTTTCCATTACGTGGGAGGAAAAGGCAGAGCCATGAATCAAGGCAGAGTGTTTGGAGCTCAGTTAGAGTCAGGCTATTGTCCTCGGGCTCGTAACTCCTCGACTGGAAACCCACAGGCATTAAGCAAGATGACTTCTGTACCAGGGGAGGAACAAAAAGCAAAAGGCCGGGCCATTTAAAGTCTTTTTCTTAGTCAAAGTAAAAAATGATTGAGGACCGGGGTTGTTTCCCTTGGTAATGGAGTACAGTCCTACACTGACAGCTTCATCCAAATTGGGTTTCTTATAGACGGGCGGCAAGAGACACATTTCACTTGCGCTGGGATTGGACAATAAAACAACAACAGCCTTCTAAATAAAAAAATACAGCTGCCTATTATTCTCCTCAGGCTTTAAACGTGAAGTATTCCACAGTCTGGTTATTTCACTGGGCTGCACTCATCGTTCCTCTCATCAGAAGTTGGACTGTGAAAGAGGAGAAGTCCGTATGGTCGTAAACTTCAGCTCTAATAAGATAATCATTGATAAGAGAGGTAGACTTTAAAGCTTTAAAATGCCTAGCGATAAACCGCAAAGTGTCTTTAATGTCTAATGTGTTTCATATCTGAACAATCTCAGAGCAGTGACCCTCACTTCAGTTATAATGAAGCTGTTTGAATGTTTTTAAGCCTCACTAAGCCCTGCAGTCGGGGGGGGTATCTACTGAACACCCACCTCTTGTACCTTCAATCTGCCTTTAAATACAACTCTGGGGTTTCCAGTCTTTTTAGGAAGTCATACACAGCAGCACGTACTCACAAATGGTCATTTAATTTACCTGTAGGTCTATGTATCGACACATTTAACTCCAGTTTTATTCCTCCTTTTTATCCTGATGCAGGGTTCATAATAAAGTGTCATTACAGGTAGGAGGTCAGCGTTTATCGGACACTCGCCTCAACTCACCTTCGTGGCGCGCTTTGACTCTTCTCACCACAGGCGATTTTTCTGCTGTGGACTCAGCAAATCTGTTTTAAATCCTTAGCTATTTGATCAGCCTTACTTTTATTTTGTGTGCAGTTATATTAACCTTATTCATATTCATAAGAATCAGCAGCACTCAGGTTCTTATCAGAGTAATGCGGTCTGACTGCAAGGGATGAAAATGTGTCTATATCGGGTTTAAACGATGCAGAAAGTTCAAGTGTTTGCAGGTACAAATAACATCACTGTGCACAACATCAAATATAAATGTGATAATTCGTAGGCTGTGTGACTGTAACACTGGGTTTCTCTGAGAATTATTTATTTCCAGGAGTTTCCATGACTGGAAAACTAGTCTCTATATATACTTTCAGGACGTGTGAGAACCCAGCAACACTCACACACAAAAATAATGAGAGAAGTCAATGTGAGGAATGTGGTTGAATAACACTGAGCTACACTGTAGGTATCTATTATCAGCCTGTAACTCTTTGTTTTAAGTCTGAATCCAGCACACACACACTGCTACTGACAAAGTAATAGAAGTTATTAGAAATCCACAACAGCTAAATTCTGTTATAAAAACACAAATCCACTGTAACAAAGTGTTACTACTGAACGCTCCCATATTATCCAGTATTTGTGTTTTCAGCTGGATTTGCATAAGTCTGTTTTTGAGAATCAGTGAAACAAACGAGCGTGCTCCGGAGGAAGAGAGGATGGCTCTCGTTAATCTGTCCTGCAGTGGGCTTTCCACAGGAGCACACCATCACTCTCGCTGACAGGAATCACTCTGCCTTTGTGTTTATTCTGACGCAGATCATTTCACTGCTTCATCTCTGTAAAAGAAGACGGACTTCCTTCTGTTATTAGCTGCGTGAGCACGCTTCAACATGTCACAACGAGGACCTGAAAGCACATTAACCGGAGCTAAGGACTGGAAATGTCCCTGCGCAGCGTTTACACTGACATTAGTTCCACTTCTTTGCCTTTGGGGTGTAAAGAGTGTTTGGCTTAATGTCTTATTAGACCTCGTTAATATTTGTATTATCTGACACATCCTTACAGCAAAGAGAGAACCAACATCCTATTAAAGACATTTACATACAGAGTAAGAGTCTGCTCCTGCACTCGGTTTCAGATCTCACCTCTTCCTGCTCTCTCCTCTTCCAGCGCAGCTGAGCATTGGCCGCCGCCATCGCCTCGATCACAAACGTGGTGGTCATGTAGCTGGTGAGAGAAGAGCGAGGAATGAAAGATAAGACAACCAACAGGGTCGCTATTAATGTATTAATGTGTTCTTCCATTATCCCAAATGTTCCCAACAATGTTCAAACTCAGAGAA
>NW_023339696.1:21507185-21517242 GCF_004916995.1 Morone saxatilis | reverse complement strand
AGAACATCATTGTATTCAGGTTCGTCGATGGCGTCATATCCCTTTGTGCTGCTCAGCGTTGTGGTTGTCTGCCAGACTGTCACACATTGACGTTTATCCAGTCTGAAGCCACATTTTACCATCCACTGTTAGATCTTGGTGCTTTTTAACTCTAGATTTGAACCCGGATGAATGATTTTATCATCGGATCTTAAGTAATCAGACGAACCAAGCTGAGCTACGAGTCAGCACAGCTCGCTCGCAGCCTCCCGGACGTCCTTTGTCTGTCCAACAGCGTTGGAGAAGACAGTATGTTAAGGTGGACACTTTATTCCGTTTGTTTTTTTAATCAGCAGTTTGTTTTGTTGGAGGGAGGAGACCTCTGTGGATAATGGCTCCGTAGAAACCTCGACTAACATGAACACTGAAGGAATCTAACGGGAGAAGATGACGCAATGAAGACCAGTGGTGGTGAAGAACAACAACTCATGATCCACGCTGCTTCACGTATAATCATTAACCTCCTTCTGTTATTTTTTGGATGTTGAGAGAGCCTCTGTGCAGGAATGACATGTTGTACATGCAGTGTGATACAAAACACACAACATCCGTGTCACCTTCTTTTGAGCCAGCACAGACATGGAGGCAATGAGAACGTTGCGAATTGGGTCTTTAGGGGGAAAAACTCCAGCAACCCAACAATTGTTGCAAAACTATACTTCTACGAATTCATCGTAGAGCAAGAGCCCTGCTTTAATCAGAGATATCGAAATAGAGCTCCTGCGCAGCTGGCAGTCGGCACAACTCTCAGCATATGTCTTTTATCGAATTATAGAAGAGGTCTCTCTCTCCCCTCTCTCTCTCACCTCGCTTTGTCTACCTCTCTCGCCCAGCCACTCCCCCAGCTCCTCCTCCTCTTCCTCCTCCCTCGCCTGCCCGCATTACGCCGACCGGCTCTTCTTAAGCAGCTGCGAGTGACTCAACAGTCTGCGTTGTCCCTGTTGTCGCAGGAATAAAGGAACAACAAAAGGTCAAAGCTCTGACAACATCATCTGTGCTGACATGTGCTGTCCTTCAGCATTTCGACACTAGGTGGAGCACTCGGTGCGCACACACAGTCTGACACACACCCGCTCGGCTCATGTTCACACCCACACGTGTGAACGCACTCATGCGTGCCGTTGTGCAGCTCATGCTGTTAAAGCTGCAGTGTGCTTCCATCCATTCAGCTTGTTGTCACTCAGCTCGACTGTCCTGTCTGTTAAAGGTGAGGAACTGAAAATAAAATAAGTCTTTGCTGATGACCTTTCCCACCATGAAGCAGACCGTGTGCAGGTGTGGCACGTGGAGGTATTGATTGGTTATAAGGACATGAGTTTTCTCTCCTCTTCTCTCCCCCTCTGCACGCTGTGGGAAAGCTGCCCAGTGACTCTAATCAGAAATGAATTAGATAGGCACGAGTCCCAGCACATGCTGAACGAGGAAAGGGGAAACGCAGCTCTTTTGTCTATCCTGACAGCACCGACCTGCTCACTTTCTACTGGCTTTCTGGAGTTTTCATACGTTTGTGTGTGAGCTTGTGTGTGAGCTTGTGTGTGAGCTTCCTTTTTGTATATAAATGAATAAATGTAGCAGACCAAGCAAGGTTAGATATTGGTACCAGTGTGATAGGAGTTGTACTAATTAGGGGTTGTGGTTCAGATCGGATTAAGGTTTTTAGTCATGGATTGGATCATTTTTCACATCATGCCTGATCGAACGGCCACACTGGAAGGCTGTTGTGAAAAAAGAATTGTGACTGAAATCGTGACTTTTTTAGGGCAGAAATACTGTTGACTGTCCGAAGTGTGCAGACAGAGAAGAAATGACACAAAGTTTTTCTGTAAAAAGCTGAAATGGGTCAACGACTGTTAATATTCCCACCCAAATAAAGTCTATGTGGGAAACGCTGAGGATAAAGGTTGTGACCTGTCCTTTGAAAAAAAACAAAAAACAAAGCATCTGGATACTGATTTGAACGGTTGAAGCTTCAAACAGCCCTAATATCATTTAAAGAGAGACATGAAAATATCTGTTATATTTGTCTCTCTTGGAATGCGTTCATAGACTTTCACTCAGTTGTTCATGTTAAAAGTAACAGATCAAATGAAAATGAAACCCAGGTCCTTGTTTCACCTCCACGTACTGACTTCAGTTTTAGAAAGTTACAGAAATGGTCGGGCACAGCTACTCCTAATCCTAAAAGATGCTATTTGAACATCTGATGCTGCAGCTGATACAGTGAGCTCAAAGCTGAAGCAATCAGACGGTTCATTTGCAGCTTTTCTTTGCAATATTAAATTCAATATTTTTGGACTGTTGGACTCTGAATAGATCAAACAATCGGTTAATCAAATCTCAAAATCTATATCCCAAATTATTTTCTTAGTCCAGAATGATTCGACTCTTCTAGAGATGTTCTTCACTGATAATTTTGTCGTTGGACTTCATTAACGTTAGAATAAATGTAGACTCGGTGGCAGGTGAGAGCAGTAAAAGAAAGGACACACTATGTTCTGTAGCTCGCCACTTAACTCTGGATGACCTCTGAATGCTCAGACTAATGATAATTTATGTAAAAACATGCTGAAGACTGGTACAACTGAAACTTACAGGTCACTGGAGGCCTGAATGTAGGTGCCATGCTAAACATCTGAACTCCTTATCCCTGTGTGAGTTTATGTTTCGCCCTTTGTCAATACTAAGGATGGATGTGGATGTTTAATTACTGTTTTATCTAATGGCACCATTTCATTAGGCTTGTTTGGTACGATTTATTTTGCGTAATAAATCGATTAATTTGTTGACAATTGAGTATTTTATTTAAGTATTCTTTGTTTTTTACCGTTGTAAATTAAATATATTTGGGTTTTGGGTTGTTTATCAGACAAAGCAAGTAACTTCAGTACATCAACCTGGGCTCAGTGTGTAGGATTTAGTGGCATCTAGTGGTGTAGTTGCAAATGAATACTCCCTCGCTTCACCCTCCCCTTCTACGGTGGCCGTGAAAAACACAAAAAACATGAACGCCCTGTCTAGAGGTTCAACATGCCTGCCTTTAAGGTAACTAAAACACATTGATTCTTATTCTCAGGTCATTATACACTCATGAAAACATAGTCACTGTATACCTCACACCATCATTCCATTTCTGCAATAGATCCTGTCTAAATGTTACACACTGGACCTTTTAATGGATTAATTAAGATAATAATCAGGAGATTAATGAAAGTCACGGTTAGTATGCTTTTTGGTCAGTGTGTGTTCAGATTATATTAAATAAGTCTAAACACACAATCAATTAGGAGCTATTTATTTACATTTAGAGTGCTTGCAATTATCCCAAAATGCCTGAAATTGTATATCTCAGTCCTCTTCCAAGCAAATGGCTGTGTAGTTTGTTAGAAGTGACAACTTAATTCAAACCAACTGCAAGAAACAAACCCTAAATTGTAGGGGATTATGGGTGTGAAGGGACAGATGTTGATGTCTGATAACCAGTAGTTACTCTTCCTTGGAAAGCGGAGCAAAAAACTAAATCAACCGAGGGCAAACAGTTTGAACTGATGGCTCTTTCTTCATACGTTCAAGGAGCTAAATAGCAACAAAACAAAAAAAAACTGTAAACGAGTCCATCAAGTTACAGAACGATAGTTTTAAAATCACTTACCGTCTCTTCACAGATGATAAACTGTTGCACACTGTGATTGTGATTGCACACTGTCTGTCCTGCACCTTTTGCAGACAATTAAAAAGCATCTCTCCTGCTGTCGTAGAGGCACTCTTGGAGGGCATTGACTTCCTCCTGGACTGAAATTGACGTGGCAGCAGCAGTAAGGCAGGCTTGGAATAAGGCCATGGGTATCGTATCAGCCTGACCTGCAGCCACTGACAGGAATGTTGATGGGGGGCTGGTTTATCTGCTCCACTGTGGAAAGGTGTTACTATAACCTTCACATTGATGATTTGAAAGTTGATTAGAAGACGACTTTGGCTAAAGTCACAAAGAGAGAGAGAGAGAGAGAGACTAACGTAGCGCTGTCCTTGCATCAGCATCTTGTCTCAGCCTTTCTTACCTCTGTGATGTGATGTGGAGGTTTACGTGGCGGCTGTGCAAACAGCAGGATTGTTTCTTCAACGTGAGCCGCCCTTCCCCTGACATACGCAGCATCATGGTGGGGAATACTAATTTACTCCACTGTAACCCGGGCTTCTGTCTTTAATGAGAGCCAAACATGGGCACCTCGATTTTTAATACTTCAGTGACTTTTACTTAAATGTCATACTTGAGCATTGAGAGCACCGGCAAAATGAAAAGTGCCCGAGCCAGTGGGAAGATAAATGGACGTGTTTGCTTCAGCTTGCAGACCAATGATTTTCTATAAGGCACCACTACAGTAGTTTCCTGTGTCAGCTCGGTAAGAGATGCACTTTAATTTCAGGGAGTTTGTTATAATGGTTAACTGTGATCAACCCAACAGATAGATATTGCAAGTTGAGTCCCGGGAACGAAGCTCACTCCACGAAAGCTTGATTTGTTTTTCAAAATGAGACCAAGTAAAGCCTGTTATGTTGTAACTTAGTTGTTCAGATCTCGACTCTGTTTACTGTTGATTAGAGGCATATGTGGCGCTCTGGAGGAGACAGTAATAGAAGTAGCTCAGATTTTGTAAGACTCATGCTTGCAGGAAGCTGATTTCTGGGTTAAAGCAGTAGAAACTAGATGCTATCGCCTTTTTTGAGTCACTGTTGATACAAGTAAAGATGTTCTTGTATAATTTCTTCCTTCCCGATACCAATTTCAAAACCTGAATTTTGCTTACTGGCCAGTACTGAGTACCAAAACCACTGCCTGAAATGGGCAGGTGCTCACAAGTACTGAGTCCAAACAACGTCAGATTTTTAGCCTCCTGAGGCATTTTTTTAGGGGTAGACAATAAAAGTCAGGAAATAATAGTTTTAAAATCACTACTTTGATGCTTTGATGCCCCAAACCCACCCTAGCAAGTTCAGTTTTTGGACCTTGGTATTTCTAAAACCCTGCATGCAGTAATGCTGGTGAGGTAAACGCCTGCGTGCCTGCGTCTCTGTATAAACACATAGCTAGCTTACTGCTAAGAAAACAGCACTAAAGATGTCCTTGTTAAAAGGATTAAAAAAGGTTACTGACACCTTTCATGTTCCAGTTGAAGCACTGACCGAAACCCTTCTTCAGAGTGGGGCGGGTCATGACTTTGCTACCCTCGCTGATACCTGATAGTTATTGCTGCGTATTTTCCCTTTTGCTACTGACAGATGTGCACTTGTATGATTTGAATTTCTCACTCCTGAGGTGTTACCTAGGTAATGCAGTCACGATAAGATTGCTGTCTGTTTGATAAATTGTCATGCAGACAGATTAGTAGTTTTATTGTTACTGTGTACTGACAAAGAAATTCTGTTCTGACATAGAAGTTGTGTTGACAAAGTAGACCTAAATTGGTCCTTTCTTACTCTGTGCTGTCCTATTCACTTATTTTTAGACACAGTTTGTTAATGGTGTGGTGTTGCCTCCAGGGGCCGGCTCAATTTAGATTTGATTTGTGAAAGTCTGTCATCTCAGTTTCACACACAAGAAGTTAAATTTAAATATAAGGAGAGAACGATTAATGAGGGAAAATTCAAAGTTAAAGTTCACTTTTCATGCTCTTCAGTGTGACAGCGGCACGTTCTGATGACTTATTTGTGACCATAAAATTCACTTTAGAATTTTAGAAATTTACTTGAGACAGACTTCTTATAATAGGATATTAAAATAACGTATTTTACATTCCTGTTACGTAATGTACAGTATTAAAATCCCCACTGTTAAACCTGTATAAGGTAATAAAAGTGCCTTCCCATATTATGCACATAACTAAATATTGGCTGTTTTTATTTTTTTTTTCTGTGTAGCTGCTCACAGAGGTTGTCAGGCTCTGCTGTCAGTCAGAAGTACAGTGATGATGGATAGTGATGCGTTTCAGAGCTACATGAAAGACCGGGCTCCTACGTGAAGACCCATTTTGCAGCATTTTTTTTCCTGTGGCTCTGGGTAATTGGGAAATATTAGTTACAGTGCCGTGAAGGCCTGCATCCCCGTGGTCATGCAGCGCTCTCGCCTTGCTATCGCTTACTGACAGCGGCAGCAGAGTACAGTACGTCCTGTTTCTGCTATCTGCCACCGGTGCACTAATATGCCTCGTCCGACGTGGTGCCACAGGAGACATTACGCAGCGCAGCGAAGGACTTGTTTCTGCAGCGGACAATGTGAGAAATAAGACCGACAAAGAATTAATTAACCCTCAAACATATGCGTGTCCAATTTGAACTTGGACTATATTTTAATATTTCTGGCTGCTTGAGTCTGACCTGTATTTCATCAGTTGCTTCACTACAGAGCTGCTTATAATTAAAAATGATAAGAACCATACTTTCGATAACTAAAGGACAGACTAAAGGTCCAGTGTGTAGCATTTAGGAGGATCTATGGGCAGAAATGGGATATAATAATTATATGTATGTTTTCATATGTGTATAATCACCTGAAAACAAGAATTGTTGTTTGGTTACTTTAGAATGAGACGTTTTTATCTACAGAGGGAGCGGGAACTTTACTACGGAGGCCGCAATGTTGAACCGCCATGTTTCTACAGTAGGACATTGCCTGGAATTAAGTCATTTTCAGGGCAAGGCCACTTTGGTCTTTTGATAAATACAAATTTATTGGGGCTCCGCGACCGAAATGTAGGGCACCAAGACCAAAATTACAGAAGCTCAACCTTGATATAGGAGTGAAATGCAATATTAATGCAGCAATAATATTAATCCAAAAACATGTGTAATAGTAAAACACTGACTATTATACTGCAACCTGAGCTTATCTACATATCTTATGGCTGAGTGAAGGAACCAAACAGACGGGTAGTCTGTTAACGTTACACCAATGATGTTAACAACGTTAACTTTCTGAACTTCTCTGGTTACAAATATATTTGTGGGAGAAATCTGGTGCGACTGTTGATGTCCATTGTGATGACAATCAATTTAATTTAGAGTATGCAATGGTTGCAGTCTGCAATTACACAGTTAGATGCCACTAAATCCCAGATATTGATCCTTTAAGTCATTTTAAAACCTAAAATATCCAAACTCTCCAATTCCAACTACTTAAATGTGAGCATTTCCTGCTTTTGTAACTTGAACCTTCTTTGGGTTTTGGACTGTTAGTCAGTCTGAAGACATAACATTAGGCTCTATAATGGGCACATTTTTAAAAATGTATTGATGTCTCATATTTTTAGACCAAATGAAAACAATGCATTTTTGATATGACTCTGTCCAGTCTCTAATCTTAGTTTCTGATAGTGTTCGGAATCATTTAACTGCTTTTTACAACTAGATAAATGGTTGTTTATCAGGCTGCCAGTTCCTTATGTTTTTCACTTCTATCACGGCATTGATCGGCGCCATCAGCCTTTAATTCATAAAAGAATCAGTGTAGCCTGTGATGCTGTAAATCTGTCACTTTTTATTTCTTTTTAATGGACTCGGTGCTCTAATTTCCTTGTCAGTAATGAATTAGCTGAGGGGTCCAGTTGGACGGTTGAACCCCCTTCTGAGAATTCAAGAGCGTGATGGATGTGGGGCGCGCTGAGAGGATCTGTCTGCTGGTTAAAGCTCTCGATCTTGTCTTGGCAAAGGCAGCGGGGTCGGGCCTGCCAGTCGGTTGTGTGGATGAAAAGAAAAGGGCAGATGGTTAAGAGGTGGTCGCTGTGGAGAGTAAAGGCTGACGGGGAGAATTTCCTTCATGGTGTGATTAGTTTTTTTTAATTAACGCTATTAATATTTTTTTATTGGACCAATAAGATGCGGCTCTACTGTCCCAGAAAAGGGATGGAGAGATGAAATGAGCGGAGGTCTGGTTGAGAGTGCATTTTAATTGAGATGGCACCATAATGGTCACGTTTGACACACATCCATCAACTATATTTCATTATGAAGTGTTCAGACAGCTGATAAAGATGAAAAATGTGTTTACTTGTCACCTCCTGACCTCATGCTACTTTAAGAATCGGTTGTTTTTCTTCACATAGACCAGGGGCAACCTGTGGCCCTTATTTTCTCTTCAACTAATATGTGCATTTTGCGTTACTCCCTGACTTGGCGTCCTTTCCTCTATATTTTGCTCAATAGTGGAGGCTACAAGGGCTGACAACGAATATTCTAACTCTGATTTTATAATCGAAGTGCAAAACAAAACAAATATTCAGTTGTGAAAATGAAAAAGAAAGCAGCACCACCGCCACTCTCTCCATGGCCCTAACATATATATGTATGTATGTATATCATTTCTTTGATGGTAATGTTTGCTGCCAGACAGACTTTGCTCACATCTCTTCAGTCATTCATATGTTAATATTTAAATTTTTGTTTTTCAGTTGGCGTCAATATGTTCTACATCTGCATCATAGTCTACCTGTACGGAGACCTGGCCATCTACGCAGCAGCTGTGCCTATATCGCTAATGGAAGTTGCCTGGTAAGACCAATATACTTACTTTATCACATTCATTCTCAGGTTTATTGTGAAATAAAACTTAAATATAGATGGGTTTTATGGATGTTCTCCTTGAAGAACCTTTGGAACATTTGCTACTTTCCGTTTTTGGCAAGACAGAGCACCTCCAGACTTCATCTCATTGGCTCCTCTGCCCCCACACGTTGGTCCTATTGTCACCTTCTGAACTCGAGAATAAGACAATAAAGCTTCGCTGACATAAGCCTTTAGGCCTGGCGACCTCTTACTTACGCTGATGGCGTCTGAGTCATGTTGACCTGCTTCCAGACAGACTTTTATTGCAGCTCTGTTGGCCAGACTGGGTGAGAATAAGGTATTTAATATAGTTGGGGACTCTGCCCTCTCAGATCCTGGACCACAGAAATAGCCGTACCCTCTTCAGTGTAGTGATGATTTCAGGATGGTGACAGTTAAAGTTTCTGACAGTTATGTTTTAGATAGTTTCAGGCAGTTTTTTAAAAGTTTTAAAGGAAGTTTAACACATGATCTTTTACAAACTGCCACTATTTTATCTCAGTTGATTTTTCTGACTTTAGTGCTTTGAGATAACCAGAATAAACGTATTCATGCTGAGCCAGGTGACTTTGAAAACACAGTTTAGCTGTGTGTGAACACCAGTATCAAATGAATAAATTAACAATAATACAATCACAACAGTTGAAGTTGAAAAAGTCTGTTTTAATTGTTGTTGTGACAAAGCAGCCCTCTCTCCTCCTGCCCTTAGGCACAGCACACTGATGCTGTCTTATCGTATTAAATTCTCCTCCACTGTGGTCCAAACCTCGCCAACCTTCCAGCAAGAATAAATGTGAGATGTAACTGAGACTTCAAAAAGCAGTTTGCTTTGCCCGAAGGCACGAACTGCAGACTTCTTACTAGCATGGGGCAGAGTCACATGGTTATACTAGAGCTCGGTCTGTCACGCAACAGTGACGGGGGTTTGTGATTACTTTTAATTGTGTGTTCCCACCAAAAGCGAAGTGAATGTTGGCCCTTTTCTCTGATTTACAACGGTGGTATAAGCCTAAAATAAACAGATTTTGCTGTGATTTAATGTCAATAAACAGATCAAATAACTAGTCATGATGGCGATTTGTAAAAGGTCTGAATTCATGCTTTGTCTGATTTGTGCGCAAGACGACGAGCAAGCAACTTTTAAAATGCTTGTTTTCTAAACAGAGTTTTGTTGGGCTACGCTAAATTTAGTTCGTAGTAAAGTAAAAGTGATAGCTAGAATCAAGTAACAGACATATATTTTCAAACCAGGTAGTCTTCTTTTGTCTCTTACTTTTCTCAGAGCAATCTCCTTTTCTGTCCGGTCTCTGTATAAATATGAAGTAGTATAGAGCTCTGGGTGCACACACATGGATACAAGTGGGGGTGGCACCTACATGGCTCGCAGCAGACAGTTTGAGAGGAGAGAGTGAAGATAAATCCACTT
>NW_023339696.1:21502451-21507160 GCF_004916995.1 Morone saxatilis | reverse complement strand
ATCCACTTTTAATCCCAAAATTTAAAAATAAACTCTGAGCTCTCCTCTTGCCGGTAAACACGCCTCCCGAATCCGGTGTTTATTCCTCCAGCAAGCCCGGCTCTCCCTCTGCCAGCATCCCCAGCAGCCTCGTCTCTCCCCCTCCCTTTAAGGCCTCCGCACACACAACCCGATAATCGCCGTCGACCGTCGTCGACCGCGTCGGACCAGTCAGGCCGAGGTCGGTAGCTCGAGTCAGGTTCGGTGTGTCCGTGCCGCCGTCAGTCAGCGTCGGCTCCGGCCTTCATTTTGGCCGATTCAAGACAATGTAGAATCGGCCACGGCCGTCGGCCTCAATGAACCAATCTGAAATTGGTGGAGTGCTAGCCCTTAAACTAGACGAATCAGTAAAGTGCACGAAGAAAACCGGAAAGTGACGATGGTAAACAAACGCCAGGTCTTTTTATTATTAGCCACGTATTTTCCCGTTCAGCGAGTAATGACCCAATAACGATCCTTCTTGACTACTATCAACACTCTCTGATGAAGAGACAATAACTGTGACGCCCATCCCATCCCATCCCATCCCAAATCACCCCTCTCACTACACTGCAACAGCTCTCCAATGCTCTTTTTGGCCCCTTCGCTGTTCCTTGTTGTTGCTCTCTATGTGAGGGGGGGCCCCCTACAGACAACACACAAACACACAGACAATTGCACTCATACACAATACTTCATTTTTATTCCAACTCCAGCCCTTGATTATCTGTTTTGCAAGGCTACGTTTGACACTTTGCATACGCTGAAGCTTGAGGAAAGAACTAGCAAACAGTGACACACACACACACACACACACACACACACACACACACGTTTCGGCTCAAACACAGTTACACAAACCGGTGCTTTGATCTTAGTGTGTGTGTTTGTGAGCTAATCATATATAGGAAACATACATTAATCAACTAATATGCGTCGTGGTACCAGGGACTGGCGTGTTTTAACAAATCATTTTCCAGAGAATATATTGATCTTAACAGACAGCAAACAGTCGTACAGTTCAGAGCTGACTGAGACATCAACCTGTTTCCTTTTCCATCGTTTGTCATTTTAACCCTTTAAGATCTCATCCTCAGTTATATTGTTCCCATATTTGACCATTTATGTACATTTCTTTATATTTCTATATCAGAATTCAATCATTGTGTCTTCCTGTAAAACTGAATGTGACGCGTGCTTACAGCAGCATGAACTAACTGATTTCAACCAATAATGTCAAACATTCAATCAATCTTCACAGAGTGAAGATTCATTAGTTAGCTCACTGATTACTGTACAAACACAACTTTACTGGATCCGATTTTATATTTTATGAAGAGAATATTGTCTGGTTTTCCCTCTGACTGTTAATGTAGCTGCCGTCAGCAACTGATCGGGGCTCAGCAGCCTCCCAGTGAACTCAGAGACAGACAGAGGACGGATTGACGACGGCGGTACCGAGGTGATTTATGGAGTTTCCAGATGGACTTGTTGCTAATAAAAGAAGCTAACTGTCTATACGTCCCAAAATTTTCTGTAAGATCCAGACCAGGCCTCTAATTGAGACCTGCGTTCATTTATTTATCAAAAGGTGCCGCCACACCGGGTTAGTAAAGGTTGATAAACGTGTTCCTATGTGGATGACTTCATAACTTAAATAACCCATTTAAAACCCATTGATTTACATGGGAAGATACATTTTCTTCAATTATTAAAAGTTGCCCCAGTTACAAAAAGCTAAATAACTCCACAGAGATCGTAAAAAGAAGGCGTTGAAGACTGAAATATGGAGGAATAAAGAGTCTCTTACCGGTGTGTGACAGCAGGTTGGGGGACAGCAGGCCGGGGAGGCCCGGGTGCAGCAGCCTGGGGCTTTCCTGGATCCCTGCACCAGAACAACGCTTCGGAGGACGGCCCGGACGAGAGCTGGAGGGGGAGAGACAGCGAGATTAATGACCGTGACACAGAATCAGATCCTCAGCGTTGAGTACGGAGACACGGAGGGATCATAATTGTTCATGTTATATATCTACGTATACCTCTCATACCACAATATGGCCCACAATCATATAAAAAACAACATTATTTTATTCAGCTTAGATTTTGTGTTTTTTGTTATTTTTTTTGTACTCGTTTATGAATAAAAACGAATGAAAAAATGAATCAGAAATGTCCCATTGTGTATGGATCTCATTTTCAGGCAGCTACCGAAGAGAGGACAAGCTGTTAATATTCATTATACTTAATGTTTATTTTATTTACTATCTAGTGTTCATTGGGGCTGAAACTAATTACACCTATACTGATGATTGATCGCTTCTAAATTCTTTAAACTAATCTGAAAAATACTCATAAAACTATGCATTTTTTATCATATTTTGACTTCATAAAACATGTAACACTGTAAGAATTCATTCTCTGTCAGTTTACTTCTATAAATCAAGTCTTTTTTTAGAGTAATGTCACTTTTAAATTCAAACATAAAACCGTTTTTAAATTGTAAAAAAGTTAAAAATGTCTGCTGTGCTGTTGTTCGAGCAGTGGAAGCTGACAGCTGGACGCTCCGGTGGAGACAGCAGGTCGCTCAGACGTAATCAAATCACAAACTGACAGCACGCAGCGGTTTCAGAGCACCGGCCGCCACACCGGAGAACAGTGGCGTTAACACCTGATTGGCTGATTTCGGGACAGTTCAACAGAGTCTGATTGGTCGCTTTCTTACATTCGGCGTCGGGGGGAGTGAAGTGATCTTTTTCTCTGTGACATTTTCACACCTCGACATACTAAAACCAGCAGAAACAGCAGGAGTTGACACATCCTGAAATATTCCCACTTTAAGTTGACAACTCGGTCAGATCTGACACCAAACAACACAAGAAGAGTTCTGATGCAAGATATGGAAATAATCTGATCTGTGATAAATGTATCAGTTTGTGTCACTATCACAGACGACTTTGATCTCAGTTCAACAGCAGATAACACGAATAGTAATAATTTGAATATTCCAATGCTTTTAATAAAAGCCTGTAATGGTTGTTTGAGCTGTTTATTCAGTATTCAGCTGCTTCACTATTAAAGCCCTCTAACAAACAGGGCTAAATGTTACGTTAAATTTAATTAACATGTTTGATATATTTTTTTTGGCTTATTTAGTCAAATCTGACTACTTTTGGTTCTAATAAATTAATACATTTTATTCCTGACAGTGTGGAGAAACAGATTTGAAACACCATTTAGACCTAATGTCGGAAAATTAAACGCTTTATTTCACGGGTCTGTATGATTCATTAATAATAATTTCCTTCCAAAGTTTCCAGAAAATAATCAACTTATTTGGAACTAATTATAGGGAAGATATAAGGAATTATTGAGAAATATAATTGAACAGCTAATTCACTAAGTTAAATGTAAAAATCCAATTAATTCAAGTATTTTAGAGACTCTTTTTCTTTCTTTTCTCAAAACTTAACTGTGTGGAAATGTGTCTTAGTTTTCACCATAAGACGTCATAAAAAACATAAAAACATTCATAAAAATACAACTCAGCAATTAAAACTGCAGCAGAGTCAGGAGTGGCACTCTGTATCCTCGTCTACTACATCGTACTTTCATTATCAACTTGACGGCATTTGGGACACGCTTCGGTCTGTAGTGTGCGTTCTCACCAAGTTGGGGTTACACATTAAGCTCTGTTTGTTTGTGTCCTGTGCAGTGGAAACCACTCCTGCAGCGCTGGAAGTGTGAAGTACAACGATACAGACCCATGCTGGGGCTCTGTCACCAGGAAAGATGCTTACCGGGTGTTTCTGGTAAGTGTCAATTCCTCCTCGCAACAGCACGCACGTACCTCAGTTGACCTACGTGTTTCTTGTCAAGTAGTTTGTAAAAGACTAGCACTACCAATTATCAGTACCTCCTTTTTAGTCCCGGGAACTGGAACTTAGTCCCGGAATGTAGTCAAAGACCTCGATCAGTTAAAGATTCAAGCACAATGAAACAGCTGTGTGATGTGAAATGATGCATTTACATTCACACATGTATAAGATAAAAAATAACACACAAATTTCCACAAGTGGAAAGTAAAGCAGTATCAAATTAACAATGAAATACAACCAACAGTGGTGCATCATCTGCAACCTGTGCGACAGTTATGAAGTGATGGTGTATTGGGGTGTTGAATTGTGTGTGTGTGTGTGTGTGTGGAAGGAAATATTGCACATAATCAGTGGCTGTAAATAAATATTGCACGTGTTCTGGCAGCGCATCAGTCTGATGCCCTGATGCAGAACCGTGTGCTATGTATTACGGTTCTGCATGGATATCTCTAGGATCTCTGACATTTAATTTACAGATCCGCTGAATAAAAAATAACATTTGTTGTGGAAATAATATTAAAAATACAGAGTTACGGGATGATAGAAAAGCTTCTTAGTGACCTACATGTTAGGAAAAAACCTCAAGGCAAGATACCAGCTGTGAAGTAGATGGACACTACAAAATTAGATCCTACACTGAACTATGGCTGAAACGACCTTTATTTACCAGGAAGTCCCATTGAGATCAACATCGTATGAACACAATGGAAAGAACAACAAGTATCGAACAGAATGGCCTCACAAGTCAAACAAAGGCAACCACTTTGGGGGCCGTAGTTGGTAACCTGAGCTGAGACAGAGCAGGTTGCAGACAGA
>NW_023339696.1:21488798-21502443 GCF_004916995.1 Morone saxatilis | reverse complement strand
ACAGAAGGGACAGGCCAGAGAAAACGATAGAAAGTGTCCAAAGTTTTAATTTCAAGCTGAATAAAAACAGAAACACTGCACAGTGTGTGTACCACAGCGTCAATGCTAGCTAGCAAACAGCTACAAGTCATTGTTTTTTTATTTCTGATTTGATTTACTATTGCTCTTAAATAACACAAATGCATTAATGGATTAATTAGGAGAATACTCGATAGCTGCAGCCCTACACCGAACTGTTTTCTACAAAGACATGGTTGAACTCTCAGTGGATTTCTCCTCTTATTCTTGACGTGATGAAGGTTCTTGACAGTTCGTGAAAGTATGCTTTCGGCCCAAAACAGGCTTGTCGGCACACATCCTTTTGTAAACGTTTTTATCTCCTGCGTGAACAAGGTGTAATGTGCCAAGCCGTGGCTGTGTTTCTGTCAGATGTAGCTCTGACAACATTTTCTGTCCTCTGAATCCTTCCCGCACTTTAACATCCTCGGACACCCCACCTCTGCAGCCCGCAGGAAGTGTGCACGCGTGTCCTTGAAGTCTTAAGCGAGCCAAACTCGGTGATTTCCACTCGAGCTTTAACTCTGCACAGCGACAGTGATAGATGTGCTGATCTCCTCCTGTATAATTTCTCAGCCTCCCTCCTCCCTGCTCCCTCTCTGTTTCCTACCCTCGCTTATATTTTAATAGAATGAGCAGACCCCAAATAATTTGCCAATAAATGAGCTTTTTCCTCTTTATCTCCTCCGGGATAAGCCTCTTAGTGTATGTAAGCAAACTCAAATAATGCTGATTTGTAATCTGTAGTCAATTTGTTTACACTTGCAGTTTTGCAGACTCATTTCCGAGTTTCATCATGACCGCTCAGGGAAATAAATATGTTAACAACAAGAATGTTTTTACCAGTGAGAACTGACAATTAGGAATGCACTGGTCTGACCTTTTTATCCAACTATGCTGCTACTCTGGGGAATCTGGCCATACAGGTTTTTAACTGCGGACACGAACATCCCTCTTAGACCTGTGCAAGTTGTATTTGCATTGTTTCGAAGGTTTATAATCGGTTTCCCCCACTTCAAATCTCCTCTAACCTGCCTCTGGCTGTTTGACTTCTGGTCTGGTGCCACACTGTTGATGTAGCATGAAATTCGATCCGGAATCTACTCGCCGTGTTTATCGCAGTTATTTCTGGGACAATATAATGTCCAGAAAAAGTAGTTATTTTGACAGGCCTATGTCATTACATTAGCTTGTCTAATACATGTACTTAAGGATCCGATCACATTGTTTAACTGATCAGTATTTGCTTTATTGGGCTATACTGAGCCTTATTGACCAGATCCAATCTTTTGTTTTATGTCAGCTGTCACATGGCTGTTATTACTCACAAAGCTTTCATGCAGAAAGATTTAACGTCAGTCAAAAAAGGACTGGAGCGGCCTTTAATTGTGCAAACACACTAATCCTTCAACACTGCTGTGTCTCCATGAGAGTCAATATGCAATGTAATGAAAGCGATTTCATACATAAATTGTAATAAGTGCAGAAACTGCATTAATCTACTTTTAGAAAAACTCTTTGTTAATGTTAGCAAATCAAAAATGTCCTGGTCACAGTGAAGCCTTACCACCTTCACACTGAAATGCGTTTATTGTAAAGTGTCAGCAGAAGCAAATGAATGGAGCTGAACAGAAAACCATTTAACGTGGATCACTCACTTCTGGCTGATCTCCAATCAGCCTAATAAGGTCAGTATCGATGGATCGGATCTAATGCATCCCCACAGATAAGCTTTTAATGTCACAGTAATATTTTCTACAGAAATGATAACTCCTTATTATGACATCTCATTATTTTAATTAACCAGTAACCAGTCTTTGTCTCAGCAAATCAGAAGCTAGTAAAGCCAACAAGTTACCTTGTTTAGGTTTAACTTGTTTTCTAATTAGTAAATCTTAATCTGAGCTCCTTCTGTACGTGTATGTTAGATTGTTGTTTAGTTTAAAAATGTCCTTGTGTTTGTCCATTTTTGCATTGCAGTAGTGTCTGTTTATATCCAGTATTTTACAGTGATGATGTAGCAGTTAAACAAAGAAGCTGTAGTTATAAGTCATAAACATTATGTAAACTGCATGGTGGTTTAAATTCTGAGCTGCAGCAGAGGAATACCTTTAATCCTTGGATGATTTGGTTTAGTCGTCAGCCTAAAGATTCATCTGCTCATAGACGTTATGAGTTTTCTGGCATATTTTCATCCTGAAAAACGTCTTTCTTTCTTTTTCCTGGTCGACCTTTCCTTAAATAAATTAAAAATCATTGAGCTGTGATGAAACATTCAGCAGCCCCTGTTAGGATACCGGACAGCGGGTGGACTGTCTCTCAACTCTGTGTCTGTGCTTTCGCCGGGTCAGAGGCTCTGGCCTGAAGACACTGCACACACTCTGAATGATGAGTCTAAATAATTGACTATTTCTCATCAGCTGGGCTCTACCCTGTGGAAAGAGCTATCAGAACCTGGCTCACCCTGGGCCCACCTGGGCTCCTTTTGTATGCTCAGTGTTACATTGTGAGCTGAGCTGGAAGGACAAAGTGCCCTTCTTCCACAGTGCTGAACTGTTTTTGTAATGGACCATTTTCACTCAGGTCTTCCACGCCTACAAAGTTTGAGAGGGGTCAATCAGTGAAGCCATGCTCAAAATTGCTTGCAGAAAGATAGACATAAAGGAACAGGACTCCCACTGGGGGTCGCCAAAGCTTTGTGGGGGTTGCAAGGCCTTCTTGATTGTAAGGGGTGTAAGAAAAGACAGAAAAATAAAACACAGCATTTTGTTTATTATTCAAAAGAAAAATTAAATTGTAATTTTCAAAGTTTCAATTATTATTTGAGGTATAAAGTCAAAGGTCAAATTTATATCATATCCACTGTTATTGTAACTTCCTGCAGTTATTGAGTTCATTATTTGGGTTCATTGTCATGATTAGTCAGGAGTACTCGATGATGGAAATGGGGTCCCTTAAGGAAAAAGGTTGGGAACCACTGGAATAGACCATAAGTTCAAAGCAGGGTATCACACCAAACCATCCCTGATTCAATAAAGAACAAATAAATGTGCATAACGCATGAATATATATTTGGCGAGGTGATATATGACAGCAATCAGCGTGTTACACAATGATGAGAAACCCGACATAAAGGTTAAAAACTAAGAAACAAGCCAACAAACAACAGCTGTGGCTTAGAGGTAATCAGAAGATGGACTGTTTGCATGTTTAAGTGTCCTTGGGCAAGACACTGAACCCCAAATTGCTCCCGTTGCTGTGCCATCAGTGTGTGAGCGTGTGAATGGGATTAGTTAATTTCTGATGAGCAGTTGGCACCTTGCATGGCAGCCTCTGCCATCAGTGTGTGAGTGGGTGAATGTGACATGTTGTGTAAAACGCTTTGAGGGGGTGCTATACAAGTGCAGTCCATTTACCATTTATATTTTTCCAGAATCTCCATTTTTCAGTACAAAATAGCAGATAGTAGGGCTGTGTATTGGCAAAAATATGCCAGTACAATACATATCACGTTACAGGGGTTACTATTCAATATATTGCAATACAATGCAATAATGTATTGTATTGTATGTATATTGTGATTTTTAAAAACATCTAGTTTTAGGAAAACTGTTATAGTATATGTAAGAACACACCACTAAAAAGCTGTTTATTTTAAAATTACGATTGATATGTTTTTAATTAAGTTTGAACAAAAGAAAAAGTCAAGTACCCCCTGCAGTACTCCAGAGTACCCCTAGGGGTACTAGTACCCCCATTAAACACACTGCTTTAAAGGGGAACAACAAAGTTTTTATACTGTGTGCTGCTACTGGAGAAGTTTCTTTTTTTACACCACGTAGTCATTTTTATGTTCTGTTGATAGTTTTGTTTGTTGTATTCGTTTTTGTTTTTCCTTCATATTCTTTTCCACATAACTATACTTGATATTTTGTATTATATATGATGTAAATGTTTATCTTGTACAGAATATATACAGTGAGAGCTGAACAGGTTATTATAAGACTTTGTTTTTCGCAATTCATCCCTGTGAAAAATAATTCACAGGCACTGAGTCTGAATTTTAAAATCCTTTATTCAACTCCTGTTTTTTTCATTTGTACTGTAGTTACAGGGTTGTATATTTAGAGTGGATTATTGGACCAGCGGTGGATTTCAGCAGTGTTGTCTTTTTTTTTTTTTTAGAGTCTGATAAAGGAGCTGTTTGGTTGTGTCCAGGGGAATCATCGCGGGCGATGCTACAGACTTTACTATAACCTAATGCCATAACATTTTTAGAGTTTAGAAAATGACGGGAGATTAAAGAGCAGCCTGATTATGGTGTTTCTCTAAAGAGCTTTAATCCCTGTGTGGGTGATTGGTGCAGAGAGAGACAGTAAGGGACGTTGATGTCAGACGGGATTTGGACAGAACGAGTTGTTGTATTGATGAACGGAGTCCTGCAGGATCAATTGTTGTCCACACGAGTTGAGAAGCTTTCACTGACTCCTGACAACCTGTGGATGTTTTTAGGTATCAGTCGGTCTGCCTCATCAGCCAAACAAAATCCCAGTGGTCACATCCCAGGCTTCAACTGCAGATTATTTCACAGTTATCAGTTAATGTGTTGATTATTTTTCTAAATAAGTGATAAGTCGTTTTGTCTAGAAAACAAAAAAAGAGAAACAGAAAGCAGCATATATGTCTGTTAATAAGATAATTGCAGCACTAAAGGTAGCTAAAATAGCTTCTTGTCATTGACCTTATTCGTTGCCGTCCCTTCTGTCTGCAGTTGAGGTTCTTAGATTTTACGAGTGAATATATTCAACAGTTTTGGCAGGTTTCCCCCAGATGACCGCTCTGCAGCGATTGGGGTGCTTTGTTCGCAGTGGACAACAGATTGTGGGTTATTTTTAGGTTTGAGAACAGCTGTCCCCGTACAGATGACTAGACCTTTACCAACAGCACTCCTGATAGATAGATAATAAGGAAATGAGGAGGGATGAAACCTGGTTTGGTTCCTTTTTTTCAGTGCAGACACTATTTGTAATCCTCTGTTCAACAGGCCAGTGTTTTTATTCAACCTGTTGCTGGAAGTTTTTTGAACTGTGTGTTGTTTTCTACAGATTGCCTGACTCGTGTTTCTCACTTTAACACTTGGAGGGCATGTTTGAATTTGGTGTGTTTCCAGGCATCGCATTTTCTTTTTAGCTCCACACCTCCGGCCCCTTCCTTCATCATGTGTCAGTCACATCAACTGAGTGTCAGTCTTGGCACTGACACTCAGCCTATAGGGAAACTGAGGGTATATGTGGGGTTTCCACAGAGTTAAATTAGCTGAATTCTACATGAACCGTGCAGTATTATTACATCTGTTTTACTCTAAAGATTTTATTGATACTAATACTATTATCACATCTGATTATCAGTTGTATTCTTCACCAATTCCTCTATTAGATTATTATCCCCAATAGATTCCTGATTGATTTCTTGTGTGGAAGAACAGTAGGACTACACAGGGTTTCAGCTGTGAGCTGTGCTGCTGTTGGGAAGCAGCACATAGAATTTAAAATACATGGCATTCTTGGAATTTGAGCCCATGTTGCGTAGAAAGACGTTTCAGCATACTGCTGGTGTTATCACTATTAGTTGCAAGTTTCCAGCAGCGTAGACGCATGAGTTTGATGTTGTTTTGCAATGTGCAACTGTCAGACAAACATGCCGGCATTGATAAAAGGAATGGATAATCTGTGAGGCATATGGTTCTCAGCTGGAACCAGTTTTTCCATTCCCATTCCTAGCCACAAGCCACCACAGAAAGGTATCATTGGCTGCGGTCAGTTTTGACTTGCCCATAGGAGGAAACAATGGTGGCTTGCCTGGTCACACATAATCTCACATTACAGATAAACAGTACACTAAAATATGTTTCTGAAAAGATTTTAGGCGAGAAGTTGGCATTGAGTGTTCAGCAGACAGACTTACTGAGAATAACTTGTCAGTCACAAGGTAGCCTCGCCCTATAGCATACCCTGCTTTATGGTCTGCTTTTACTCTAAATGGCGACCATCGTTACTAAATGAAATCACGGCTGTTAATGGAAGAAGACTGAAACTAGGAGACTGGAGACCAGAAACTTCATCAGGAAACTGTATTACTTGAGCTCAGAATTCAACTGAGAAGTCGACTCATTTTCTCTATCGGGCTTTTTGCAGTCCATAGAGCTGCCCCCTGCTGGCCATTAGAAGAAATGCAGTTTTAAGACACTTTGGTGTTAACGTCACGGACCCGGAAGCTCTGTCCACTCATAATATACTGTCAGTGGTTGTAATGCACATCAAACTCTCATTATAAAGACCTCAGTGAGTTCACAAAGAGATAGACTAATTACTCTACAATACTAAGCCCTGAAGCAGCCCGGCTGATATTTCATCAGGTCACATCTTTGACTTAATCAGTATTGACTTCACACATGAGCACTATCAGCTGTGGACATGTCACAACAGCCATCGTAGCTTCAGAAAGCTCTTAAGAAGATCAATTGACTGTGATTTGCTCTGCTGCTGATTGATTCTTGTTTGTTGCCCGAGTGGACGACTGAGGCCTTTTCTTCCCATATCTACAATATTTGTTTGCTTTGGGGGTGTGAAAGGGAGATGATGGTTGCCATTGCATAACGGAGCACTCAGTGTTGATCCTGGGCCTCTACGCAGCTTTGATTGAAAAGATTAAGCGGCCATGCAACAGTGGGGTCTTACTGGGGTTTTGTTCAGCTCCAGCAGAGATTCCTGAGACCTCAATTAAACTTCTCTGTCCTTGATTGTCCCCCGCTAAGTTTTCTTTTTGAATTGCACTGTAGGGGCTTTGTCACAGTGGCTAGCCAAGCAGTGGTTGGTGTACTCCACCCTGCTGGACAGCCAGTACAATTTAAATGGCTGATTTATTGTTCTCCCACTATGTAGGAAGTGATGGAAAATCAATGCAGTATATAAGCTCAAAGACAGTTTATGCTTACGCTGCATTGTTCAGTCCTTATCTTCATGCAGATGTTTCAATTATACTGTGTTTCTATTAAGTCATACACTGTCTCATGTATTGAAATAAAGTTAATTTGAAGTGCAGGCAAAGTTGTTGCCCGTCCCCTAAGAGTTCAGAAATGACCCACCCTGCCATTTTCCTCAATACAGAGCTGATTGATTAATTAACTGACTAATAAAGATTTATTCCAAGAGGAATTATAGTGACCTTGATGCTCGTCCCCTCTGGAGGCCGCTTGCTATCTTTTAACTGCAGTTTTTTAGCCTGTTGATAGCACACACATGCCTAGTTTCAATTTTTTAGCTAAGGAAGGAAAACCACAAGTCAAACAATAGAGAGAAAGGCTGGTATAAACTCAGCTTTAATGCATTAAAGGGCTACGCCGGCTTTATGGGAGTTTGTAACATTGGTTGGTTATATCTTATCTGTTCTTTCATCCTTTGTGATGGAAGAATCAAAAGCATTGTCTGACTTTAGTATATAGTGTATTAAAGTAAGTTAATGAAAACTAGTAACCGGTAGGGTGAGTAATTTGACACACCGTTACATACAAGGCTTGTTTTGGGTTAATAATAACACACACATAACTCAACAAACTTTCATTTATAGAAGATCTCTCTTCACTTCAAGTGTAGTTTCCTCGATTTAACACAGGACAAGAGCAAATCATTTTAGGAAACTATATTCTATTATACTTTTTGTAAAAAGTTTGTCGTCATACATGAATAAGCCTAATTATATATTGTAAGCTCTATAAAAAGTCTTAAAATTAGTAAAGTGCACTGCTTTATGTTAGTGACATGCACCATTTCTTACAGTTTTCTGGGGCAACTCTGGAGGTATCAGTGTAAAAGAGCTAATTAATGCCAGCGAACTTGTATGAGTAAAAGGTTTGTCGTCATCCTTAAATAATTCTCCTACATGATTACATATTGTAAGCTCTATAAAAAGTGTTACAATGAGTAAATTGCACCGCTTTATATTAGTGACATGGACCATTTTTGCCAATTTACTTGTCAGACATTGAATAAAGTCACCAATGGGAGCTACTGGAGAGGTAGCATTGTAGTTTTTATATATAGTTAGTTAACATAAGACCTGGGCAGCAAAGCAAAACCAGAATTGAATATAATATCTAAGTGTTAAATTAATTGCAGAGATCTGGGTACATGGCGAAATGGCTGACCGGGTAAGAAAGACGATTTGCCAGTCAGTCAGTCAGTCAGTCAGTCAGTCAGTCAGTCAGTCAGACAGTCAGTTGTAAACAGGCGGAAAATGTATCCAGATTATTTAACCCACTTGTAGTTTTATACCTAATCTGCTACTGGTTGTTTATTAGGCTAATTGTTTAAAACTTGTACTCGGGGAAAAATGATGTTCAGTCTTTACCAATACATTTGCAAAATAGGACGTACATTTTCTTACATGTATTCTCCGGAGTGCGTTTTCAATGAGTTTTAACACAAGAATAATAAAATATATGATACAGCCACATAATCCGAGCACAGTTAAAAACAGTTTGCTCCCTTTTCCGAATCAGCAACACCTGTAACATGAATGCCAGCCTCATCTTTAACAATACAATACACCCCCAGAACATTACATAAATCCAATACATGGCTCTACATGACCACTTTATTTGTAATAATGAACCTGAAATGGTTGCAATAATCCCTCATTTCACAGAAGAACTGAGAACAACTACAGTAAGTACGGTAAATTCTGTACAACGAAGAGTTTGGGTAATAATTTTACCTTTTGGCTTTCTATTTCTCTTCTAATAAGTTAAAAACCTGTCTGATTTTTTTGACTCTGTCAGTTCTATTTTTTGTGATTTTGATTACGTTTTCAGAACACTGTACTTACCTTGCTGAAAACAGTATTATTATTATTATTATTATTATTATTATTATTATTACTGATAAGAATGATGCAAGATCCAAGTTGACCTTAACAGTACATATGTCAGACGTTATGAACTGGTTTGTGAGGCCACATTTTTCCTCCTGCTGAAGGTATTATATTTTACCGAGCTCAGACCATTTAAGTACCAATATTGGAATAACTTATGTGGTCTGAGCAGAGGTACTTAGGAGCAGACTCAGCCTCAGTTTTCATCCTACTGATCTACACACGGCCGAAGGACTCGTGTTAGATGTGTACAGTAAGGAGGTATATACTGTAGTCGAGTGGCAGCGACTTCCCCCAGTCAGGGCCGGCGCTGTGGGGAGATGACAGTGCAGATGGTTTAATAGAGATTATCGCAGCAGGAAGAAGTGTTTGAGCTGCGATCCACACGGGGGGAGTCCACTCCACACAACAGCAGGAAGCTGCATCAGAGCAGCGGATCAGGACGGGGAGGAGACGCATGATGCTGCTGGCACTGGAATGACTGGTGGGGACTGGTGAGCAGTTGTCAAGGAGACGCTGAGGTCACGTAGCAATAAGTGATGGACCCTGTGGTTTTCCCTTCTTTACATTTAGTTATTCAGCCCATTTTGCCGCAGCCTGATAAACTGAATGATTCATTATATGGGCTTGTTTATACTAGATAACATATGTACCCATGCATCATGCTTTTATTTAACAGTAGTAGCCCTTTTCACACTAAAGTCTTATCTGATACCTCTTTTGCTGCGGCATGTTCAAGGGCATTGTGTGTGTGTGTGTGTGTGTGTGTGGCCCTGATGAGACTGTCCTCCCAAGAAGGAACAGCATCAGTTGTTTCAGCACATGCCCAAAACTGACAAGTGTTTACGCTCAAGTGAAAAACCCCTCCAGAAATAATCTATTAAGCTTAACCATGATTGTTTCCTATCCCTAAAGGCTACATATCTGAAATTCACTGCTGCTAGAACTTCATTCAAAGTGGACAGAAACAAAAGTTTAAAAGAAAGGGGAATTTACCAGGAAAAGTGGGTCTAAAGAAAGAAGCTATGGAGTTCTATTTTGGGAACTGAAGGTTATATGATATTGTATTGAGCCTAAACCATAACCAAACCATAACCATGGCGGTGTTGAATCAGAAAATTATTTTGCTTTTGCAGTGGCAATGTGTAGTTTTGAAAGGCACAGACAAATGATGTTGCCCTGCCAATGGAGACGTCATATTGTTTTGTGTCGTTCTGGAGGGCAGTTAACAAAGGACATATTTTGTCATTTAAATAAAAGGTTCACGATGTTTCAAATCTGTCTGAAAACAATAGTCAGCTGCCCATTTGAACGTTGAAAGAGGTCTGGCTTGCTGTAATCGTTCCTCCTCCTCAGGCTGTTAAGAGATTACTAATGCACTTTCAACATAAGTGATCCACAAATGTATTCAAAAATGTATCTGAGGCTTCTGTGATTATATACAGTATATATCTAATAGTTTATTTGGCTGATTTGGACAGGTGTTTGTTATTTTGTCATCAATGGGAGTAGGTTAAATAATGGAAACGCCTCTCTGTGTGATAATACTTGTGCTTTCTGTTTCCACCGGTTAAATATATATACTTGTTGACTATTTTTTCATGTAACACAGTTGTTTATGAACTCCTCTCCCAAGGCTAAAATTAAGT
Organism: Morone saxatilis; assembly: GCF_004916995.1. NCBI lineage: Eukaryota > Metazoa > Chordata > Actinopteri > Moronidae > Morone > Morone saxatilis. The sequence goes on along the minus strand of NW_023339696.1, from coordinate 21,491,809 downwards.
TAATGTACTTCATTTGTCCCTGTAGTGCTTTAACAAGGTCTTTTCATTGTGGTGTTATTTTTCCTTTTTTTTTTTTTGAATGGGTGAGAGCACAGGGGGGAGACAAATCTACCTGCCGAATGCAAGAAGTGTGATGCTGGTTCTATGGTACAAGGACGTTTCAGAGTGATGTAATTGTCTCACTCGCTGAAAGCAAATGAACATGATTTCCATGAAATGCACAGGAGTTGATGGTCACGTTTAAAATGCAGACAGGTGAACAATAGCGGACCCAGTGTAACCTTTAGCTCGTTAAGTGTCGGACTACATGTTTGTGGATTTCTATGCGGTGGGTTGCAACAGCGGTCCACCTCAAGTGTCTTTCTGAATTGATTGGGTAGTTAGGTCATGGTGCTCGGTAGTCGCTCCTTAGGGAGCAGCTGCTTAAGTGCTGTCCACTGACCCGTTGTGCCCTTCCCTAAAGTGGAAAATAAAATATCCTATCATTGTCTTTTTCAATTACGCCTTGACATACTGTATATTCACAAAACGTCCTCTTTGTTGATTTATTTTTTCAAAGAATCCATCATCAGTTTAATTTGGGAGGAAGGTGTCCTGTACTATAATTCTTCTACCTCCTCTTCCTCCTTCTCTGTCTCCCTTTTACAATACTTGGGATGATGGGCGGAGTGAAATAACCATCGTCCTATTAAACCACAGGCAAATTATCGTTTCTCATTTCCTCCCCAGATATGTCCCAAGCCCGTCATAAATCTTCACCGTGTGCTGTTGCTCGTTATTTTTACCCAGGTAGGTGTGTAATGGTTTCTTCTTTGAGGAGCAGAACTGCGCATTAGGAGCTTTAATTAGGTGAATGTCTTGGAAACAGCAGCTTGTTCAAAGTCATAACGTCTGCAGCAAATGGATGCTCATCAGTGTTTACTTTGACAAGTGACTGTTCTTCCCTTTCAGAAGGAATGAATGCCTTTGAATACAGGTTTTAAATACAGCTGCAACAGGTTTTTGCAGGTCAAATAAGGTAACCCAATGGTGACTGAGCCATTTGTCAATTACCAAGTGCTGTAGTTAAGACTCATCTTTTTCGAGTCTAAGACAAGTTCATGATCAGGACTATTCAAGACCGAGTCTAAAGAGGGTTGTGCCCAGGTCATGACTGAGTCCAAATGAGAAAGACAAGACCGATACAGAAAAAAAACAATGCTTTTGCCATTGTCGATGTGTCCATGTGTTTTGGCGTCCATGTGTTTTGGCAGCCATGCATATGATAGAAAGTTACTTTGGAAAAACGCATATATTGCTTCACTCGGTTGAGACAAGCCTTCTGACATGGTTGGACTACCTTAGAATGAGATGTTTTCTCTACAGAGGGAGCTATGTTGAACCACCATGTTTCCACAGTAGCCTGTAGAGTGAGTTTCACAGCCACCGTAGTTTCTACTACACACTTGGAAGGGGAGGGTAAAGCAAGTTATTTGTAATCTGCAAAATCAACACTAGATGCCACTAAATCCTACATACCGGTCCTTTAAGTACCGTAAAGATGCTCCATGTTAATAGAATGAGTCTTAATGTGTAAACTCCTTTTCTTAGTTTTTCTGTATGATCTTTTCCTAATTTTTGTTGGGTTTGTAAACCAGATCCAAGACTAATGTGTCCTTGTTGCTGAAAGGTGAGAGCACTCTGTTGTTATTAAAGTCATGGAAGTGGAACATCCTAATCGCCTGCTAAATCCCACCAATGACCAATGTGTGATTAACTTTTACACACACTGCCACAAACAGTCCAGTCATTAATTCTGCATATTGCAACAGTCTATGGTTGACAGTGAAGAGATTGGTGGGACGTAGTAACACTGCAGTGAAATAAAGGTGTATGTGCTCTATATTTTCTCCGTCAGTCTGAAGTTGAATGTCATAAAGTTTATTTTAGTCCCTGGTTTGCGTACATTTTTAGAATAGAGGCCCCAGTCAGAATTGAACACCTGGCAGCCTTTGTTTTAGTCTCAACTTTAGTCAGTGATGCATCTTTTTTCACAGTTTAAAATATACTGACCTGGACTTGGTCTCAGGAAACACGATGATACATTCTCCTTGCATCTCCGCCCTCACTTTATCCCTCTTCCACCTCTCCTTTTGTCTGAGTTGTCTTCCTTCCCCTCATTAGAGTCCTATCTTTAATCGTGTGGAGACACGGCGGTCTCCAGGGCCACAAACCTAATTAACAGTATAGACTACTGCGTTGACTGGATGTGTTTCGCTTTCACCAACTGCAAATGAGAGGAAAGGTGCTTTGAGGGTTTGTTTATAGATGTTCTTGTTTGATTTTTCAATTCTGGTCACGTAGATATTAGTATTCCTTGATAAGAGTTTATTCCCATACCGTGTCTACCCTTTCCATTTGCTGTAGTCTGCTTCCATTACTTATTTTTCATCTACACTTTGCACATGGGATGGATCGCGTCTTGGGTTTGTAGACTTGCAGTCAAATGTTTTCATGTGAGCAGCATTTTTGGTGTTAAAACCACATTAATTTATGTCCTGTTGTATAGCTCTGCCTGTTTTGTTGGAAAACAGGAAAAATGGCAATAACAACCAGTATGCACACTGAAAAGTTTGACACAGATCTTGATAATATTTAGAGCCCAACCAATATAAAACTATAATTATAATGCAGACAAAAATGGTTGTGGTATAATACAATGGCAAGCAGCGCAGAGTAAGAGAGAAGCAGCAGCTCTCAGTAATGTCAACCAGAATTTGTTGGTTGACAATGTATATGTTTAAAAAAAGTATGATAAAGAATATTTAACTTAAATATTCATTAATAAAGTCATTTGTTCAAAAGAGCAGCTTTCTGAGTACCTTTGTTCAGTCACATCAGTGCACAATACACATATAAAAGGTCTATTTTCATACCAGCTTAAAAAGTATTGGTAATCGGTGAATTTTCCCTCACTAAAAGCGGTCTCAAAAATCCTATATCAGCCAGACTTTAATAATAATAATAATAAT
>NW_023339696.1:21487964-21488756 GCF_004916995.1 Morone saxatilis | reverse complement strand
TTCAACAGCTGTATTACTGACAAAGTGAGTGAATGATACTGAACCCTGAATAAATGAGACATTGTCTGGCCTCCTACTGGCTTCTGTGAGGAGAAACACCAACTGTGAGTAAGTGAATGTGTAACTCCCTCACTGGCTCACTTACATTTCCTTATATTTACTCACACTCAAGACCAAAACACACTGACAGTGTATGTCTAAACAGACTATTATTATCTATGTAAGCCCACGCAGCAGTGCCAGTGAGACATGTAGCAGCATGGATGGACGAGGCGTTCTGCAACAGCAGTTCTGCTGTTTTCCATCATCGACACAAGCTGAAAAAGCAGCACTTATTATTATATAATAGTATCTAGACCTCTGTGAGTCTCAGCAGGGTAAACATAACATTAAAAAGACATGTCCTGAGGAGGAGAAGCAGGAGATATTTGCTCTTGAGGTGTTGAGTCATGTAACATAACCACAAAAACTCTAACTTCATATTATGCTGTTGAGGTGGTGTATCATGTGTTGTGAATCAGAAATAAAGTTTGAATTAAATTTACTGTGAATTAAATGTTGTGTATTTAATTATGTTATTATATGCCCGAGGCTGGGTATTGATTGCATTTGTTGAATACTAGTGCCGATACAATACTGGAATTTAAATTCTAATTCCAAGACTATATCCTCGGTAGGGAGCTCAACTTTCAAGATCGCAAGATCATTCAAGATCATTTTTCCAGGCTTCCAATCTGCTAAAGAGGTTAGTGTAGTTGCTGTTAGTATCAGTTATATCAGAACTGGAGAGTA
>NW_023339696.1:21472367-21487932 GCF_004916995.1 Morone saxatilis | reverse complement strand
AAAGGATATTGTCTGTCTTTTCCCGACTGGCTTCGGTAAGAGTTTTGCTTCGCTCTATGGTTTATTGATCTGGTTTGCATGTGATAGACTGTGATTGACAGATGGTTCCTCCTATATATTCAAGTATTTTACCAAGTATTGTAAGTACCTGCCCTGTTCCAAATAATTTCCAACAATAAATACAAGATGGTTTTGTGTCCTTTTTGTATTTCACTTTGAGAAGGTTTGATACCAACCTCTACCTGTGCGAGACGTGACATGATCTGTAAAACCTGTGTTTCTATGCTTCTGAACAAATTATAAATTGTTATAGAAAGTGTCTCATTTTACAAGAATCAAGTCTTAATTTCATTTAACAGTAGCATCCATCACTGTACCGCTTATTTTAACAATTATCGGATAAGAACTTTATATTTCATGTCTTTTGTAATTGTACAACATATTGTCAGACTGAGACTTGAACAAACCGGCTGAAGGACCTCCAGTGAATTGAATCGTCTTCCTCTCGGCTTGACAGTGCGTCCACAGCCTGGTTCACTGGTTTCCTGAAGTCTGCTCCAGTTGTCTTTTGGATTCAAGGCATATTCAGGGACAGACTGCATTATTTATTCTCTATATGTGTGTGTCTGTAAGTTGAATTGCTATAGCTCAATGGCGACCCAAAGACCCAGAGGGGCGGGAGCAGCGTCCAGAGCTGACAGAGACAGTCACATAAGAGACGGATGGAGAGGCTTCTGCTGGCGGCAGATAAGCCCTCAGTTATAGTCTTTATGCCTGTCTCATAAAACACAAAAATATGCACACACACTGAGGTTTAGGGTCAATGTTATGTTAATTTCTCGGTCAGTTTTTAATAATTGTTACAAAATTATTTTAAAAACAAGTGTCTTCTGTTTGTCAGCTTTAGGAATGTACGGTGTACTGCAGAGGTTGAACTGATTTAGATCTACAGTTTTTGTTCTACATTCTGAGTCAGCAGAAAGTGTAGTCCAGCCGACACTTGTCACTCATTTTGATGCACTGTCAACACTCTGAAATGGCACCTAGACGGAGGCTGATTTGTAAAACCTGCACAGCAACACAGCAAATGCAGCCAATTTTCAGAAAGAGGAACAATTTTCCACCATCTTTTTTTTTTTTTAAGATGCTTGCAAATAAGTTAGGTTAACTGCCCTTTCTTCTGCTCTCTGCTCTCCAGTTTTGCTGTTGACTTTGACTTTCTTGCACTGTGGCTTGTAATAACCCAGAATCAGGCCATATTCAAAGTAAATATCATTCCAAAACATTTACAATTAAAGTTGCAAGAAGCGATGAACGGGCCCCTGCACTTGGCCTAACCCTAACCTGATACTGGTATTGAGTACTGATATGAGTATTGGTGCATCCCTAATTTTTCGTAATGAGTTATTTGATTATAATTAAAATTTTAAATCATTTAAAATGTATTATCAGTTGACTTCCCGCTTCATTTAGTAATCATTTTGTCTCTATGCTCTTTTCCAAATTGCGCTCATCTTGTTATTAATTGTTATTAATTACGGTGTACTGTCTATTTGCAAACATAATAACTTATTAATGTTGGAATTCGTACACAAGGTGAACTACCCACTGTTCATTTTGTCCTTATAAACGAAATCTAAAGCAAGATGCAACCATACATCTTAATTGGTGTCATTAATTTGTTCTTGAAATATGACCAGTCAAATCATTTTATTCATCCATTCTTGTCTTTAATTATTTATTTATGTTAATTATGTCTGCTCGATGGAGATGTTTGCTGGTGATTAATGACGCTGGGGGGTAGACTCTCTTTCATCCTGACAAACATATAGTTCCTATATGGTCTTAACTGCGTAGTGTTGCTCCCAGGCACTGTCTCTGCTCCCTCCTGTATTATCTGCCGCTACTCGACCCCTTCCCCCCCCTATATTCATGTTCATATATGTCTTACTTCCCTTTCTTCCCTTCTGTCTGTGCGTTCAGTGAATCAGTTGACTTGTTATTGCTATCATAAGGGTTTGTACGTATCTCCTGGGCTTTTATGGCCTATTTTATGCCATTTCTATTCCATACCACCATGGTCAGGCTACCCTCAAGTCTTTCATCATACATGTCACAACCAAGGCAATGAATTGCCCCATTATATCCAATATTTTCAATTGCATTGTGTATATGATCTAGTTGAAGGGTTTTTCTCAGCATCATGCAGTCACAGAGCATTTTGCATCATTAAGATGAAATATTGTCTGGAAATCGAAATCAGTCTTTTTTAGGCTTTGATTTCCCGCTTTGTCATGAACACACACATACAGACACTATTGTAGGGCTGTGAGCCATTTAAACGTGTATTGAATACTCATTTAATTTCTTACTGTGGATTAATTTCAATCAGTCCTAATGAAAAGAAAAGCTAATTGTGCATCATTCGCACTGGGGATGTTTCTTAATTCCTGTCAAACTGTCTGTAGGTTGGAAAAAGTATCAGATTGCTTGACTTTATGCATTCAAGGTCTCAACTCAAAGTCTTAATTAAAATTAAATGATGCGTGTAGTTGTAGAGGTCTTGAATTATTGTCGTTTTTGCAGCTGCTCTGCTGATGAAGTTCAGTCTTGTATTTCTGTTGGCTTTCTGCAGTGTGAAATGCATCTTGTAAATAATATCAGCCGGTATTTATGTAGGTTTTATAGCTTACCGAGAAAAGGCAGTGTTACAGTATATCATGCTAAATGTTCATGTAACTGAAAACATGAGGTCTCTTTCTGTATTTGAGGTATCTTATTTATTATAGTCGTGAAGTTGACTAAAATTGAATTATACAGGATTTTCTCCATTTTCTCCTAATCGCCCTCTTTCCATGATAATAAGATAAGATGCATCTGTCTGATTTAACTCAACATGGACCAATGATTGATGAATAACACTGCATTTATTCACTTTGCATTTATTAGAAATGTGTGAGAAGACAAAAGATCATCTGAGTTTAGTTGGGAATAGGGCTGCAAATAATTACTTTTATTGTTGATTAATTTGCCAATTATTTTCACAATTAATTAATAAATAATAAATATAAATCGTTTAGTATAAAATGTCAAAAAAAATTCCCAAGCCCAAATTAACCTTCAACTTGTTCTTCTTTCCAACAGTCCGAAATCCAAACACTCTTCATTTACTATCATAAATGGCAAGGCATCAAATCCTTCAATTTAAGGAGCTGGAATTAACAGATGTTTGACATTTTTGCTTGAAAATAACTGAAATGATAAATTATCTTCTTGCGATCGATTAATCAATTAATAGATTTATCATTGCAGCAGGGAAATGCATAGGAAACGACTCAATAAGTCACACACAGGATGTTTAAGAAAAAACTGACAGCAGTGCTGCAGGTCGAAGTTAGTTGGATAAACAGCAGCTGGACACACGGTCCCAATCCAACATGATCTGCATCAAGTTAATTTGTCCTGGGAGAAACGCTGATGTATCAATATGAACTTTACCCTGTTAATCACATCTGACTTCCCTTTGCTTGCCTTAATCAGCAGAATAATCACCTAAAAGTTTTAAAAGCTGTGACAGTGGTAATGATGTAAATTCATTAATCTCCAATAATAAAGATGTGAAGGAATGATGACCTGCAGTACCACTATTTTCTGTTTGAAATCTGTTTGGAATAAAGATTAACGTCAGAAACAAATGGCTTGGGGTCTTGGGACTGTGGGGATTGGGAATCATAATCCTTCTTTCTCTATTTGATTGTGGGGGGGATTATCAGTGTCCCGGCTGGACCACCGCATGGAGCCACCGGGGCACTTATGATTTTCATTGCTGGACCTTCTCCCTAGCGTGATCTCCGCTCGTCCTCTGGGTCTTTTAACGTTAACCCTCTTTGCGTCCAGTCAAAATCATTTAACTTAACAGTGATTTCTCAACAGTGCAATGCCTGACAGCTTGGCAGTCGTGAACAAGCGGCTCATATGGCTCTGTTGGATATAAATTCCACCACTGTGACGTCCAAGAGCTTGAGGACATCTGTGCCACCAGTGTTTGGCTGACCCTACGGAAAAGAACAGAAAAATATGTTGATTAATTACTTAAATGGGGTGGGTGGTCAGTGGTTGACTTATGTGGCCCAACTGTGATGGATGAAGAGCCTAGAGAACACGTGGCTCAGGAGAAGTGCTCACATATGTGGTGATTAATAAGACCAGTGGATTGGCTTGTGAGTGACGCAATCTGATGCCAATTAAATGTCTTTCCATACTCTCTGATCCACACAAATCCAAAATGCTGGTCTTTTATAGACTTTGAAAGTGATTGACAGCCAGGGTTGCCTGTTGGTGGCGGGTTTTCACCATTATTGAGATCATTCACCATATCTAAGCCCCATTAATCTCTTACTCCCAAATTATAACTTTGCAGCGTCACAGAGAGCGTTTGAAAAGTTATGATGTTTTGATACTTCTTAAAAAGTACTTTTCCCGTTTTTTTTTAATTTTTTTTAAGATAGATGAAAGTAGAGAACTGACAGGAATTAAAAAGAGATTTTGGGGATGACCAGCAACAAAGGTCCACAAACTATAGTCTGTTTACGTGGTCACCAAGGCACCTGTGAATTATTGTCTTTTTGTACTTTGGCTGAAAGTGATGCTCTTTTTCTAAACACAATGCCCCTTATTGAGACCTGTAAGCTGCTGAATTCCACATCAGTCCAATCGAATGGTCGAATAATATGGTTTTTTCAGTGGTCGATCCCAGTGCCAACATTCATAGATTAGGGTTGCAGATGGCCGATATTAAAACAAAGAAAAGACTTGCTCGAATCCAGCTTTTTCACCACCTTTCCGAAACTCACTCAGTAGCGCTAACATCCTTCCACAGCAGCCACACTGACAAGGCTGCCTGTAGATGTGTTTAAAGCCATTTTTTATCCGCCTTGTGAGCACAGACATCAGCCAATACTTGCTGTCTCAAAATGCCACATAATTGGCCTATTGGTCTATCACTAGTCCAATCTGTCTTTCACACTCAGTAGTAGGTCTGGGTCCTTAACTGACCGTGTGCAGGAATCCTGCCTGCTTGAAAATGTTTGTTGCCGTTTGGAGAGATGGAAAACGGAGAATTAGGTTTAGAGAACAGGAGGCAGCAGGTTATGAGGCCCTCTGGCTCTGACATAATGATAAAATGATATTGTCCTCTGAGCCTCGACATGATTTGGGTCATAGTCTGTAATGAGACCTCGGTACCACAAAGAGGATTGGGAACCAAAAACACAGTGGTATAACGACAAATAATCAAAGGTGCGTTCGAATAAAGAAGAAACACTTTTGAAAAGATTTGCTACCTGAACTGCTCATTTTAGCAAACAATCATGAAAAATACAATAAAGGACAATCTTTCAGATTGTAGCACCTTTGTATTTATTACTTTAGTATTGGTGGATAAACTTTGTTACACTTATTACAGTTTAATTTTAGTTTAATTAATGATTTGTGGCATGTCTAATTTGGCTCACAACCTGGGTCACAGTGTTAAATACCACTGCAGGAATCCTGAAAAAAATTAAATGGAATAAAATGGAGGTCCTGAAATTGCAGTTAAATACACCCAAAAATGACTAATTGGAGTTCTACACCCTTATTAAAGTACATGGATAATTTATTGTTAATGTGATATAGGGTTGTAACAGTTTTGTCAATTAAACGATTATTATTATTATTATAGTCAACTTTTTATTTTATTTTTAATTTTGAGTCATTTTTTAACAAAAAAAGTCAGAATTCGCTGATTTCAGCTTCTCAAATTTGAATATTTTCTAGTCTCTTTAGTCATCTATGAGTAAACCAGATATTGTTGGGTTGTGGACAAAACAAGACATTTGAGGAAACAATGATATTTTCTGACATTTTATGGACCAATTGATTAATGAAGAAAATGAATAACGGATGAATCCATAATGAAAATAATTGTTGGTTGCTGCCTTAACATGATAAACCTCTCATACTTTCTGCAAAGTACTTATTGACTATGACCTTATATGCTGAGCAGGTTATTGTTTTTTTTGTCTGTGCCCTCTAAAGAGTGGTAATAGGACAAATCTCACTGTTTGTATCCATCACTGCCTTGGTCACCTTTGCCGTTTCTCATCTTAGACTCACCGTTCATTGTGTTTCACTGAAGTGTGTGATTGCAGCCGGCCAGGTGGCTGTTGCTGAAAGTTGTCTCACACTCAGGAGGAGAAATGGCCGATTTTTAAGAATGTCTTTGTTGTCAAAAGTGAAATGCTCAAAGTTGATGAGTGTGCTGCAAATCCCATCAGCTTGCCGAAGTGGAGGGAATGGTAGAGGGAGGGAGGAGGGGTCTAGCCAAAATTGATTCATGCCACTTTTCTCCTGACAGAATTTGTTTTTGTTTATTGAGGCATTTATTAAACTGGGCACGAAACGTAAGCAGTTTCTGTGGCGAGGAAGAAAAAATGCAGACAAAAATCTGTATGTCGGCCTTGCGAGCAAGAGTAAGATGAAATTGCTAGAACAGCCTGAACAAAGTATTAAATGAATAAATGCATTGGAACCAAGTGTCATTCAATCTGTCTACGTTATGAAATCCTAGTTATATTCATCGCTTGTTCTCCTGTTGTCTGGCACTTTTATTTCTCTGGCTGGCACTGCTGCACATTCCCAGCTGAGGAAGACCATGGATACTGCTTCTGGTCTCATACTGTGTCATGTTAATTTGATTACAACTGTTAAATATGGCACCATCGATCATAGAAGTTAGCTGAATGTCAATGATAGTTATTGTTTTTCACTAGCAAAAGCGTTTCTTTCTGTGGGTTTGCATATATCTGTCTTTAGCTTCATTTTTATTTGGCATATGGAGATCTGTGAATGTGTTCAATCATTTTACACATCAGGAAGTCTGAAGTGGAAAACACATTGCGTCTGTATCGCAGCAGCATGTATAACAGCAATCATGTAAAGCTCTCAGCACCCACATTATGTGTCACTTTGCTGCACGTCAACAGAAGCACACAATCTGGGACAGACGAAATGGGCACATTGTAGTCACCCATATTCTGTTCGGAAGAAGAAATCATGTGTTAGTGTTGCTCACTGTTGGAGCCCTCTGTTGCTGAAGTGAGGGTCACTTTCTCATCCATTATGGTAGCAAGGAAAGACCAGAAAACACTACATTTATAGCTGACTGGGTGCTTATGCTTAATATCTATCTTCAACAGCAAACTACACCAGTTTGTGTATAAACGTTCTCCGATAAAAACCTGGTTTTCACATAATGACCAAGACTGAAAGTGTACACTTCTGCACTATTTTGCCGTTCGTCGTCTTTGTCGCTTTTGAGTTTTCCCTCCGCTGTGAGCTCTGCTCTGAAATTACAGACGTAGAAGATGATTTACTTTGGGGAGTTTTTTTTTATATTCAGTGTTTTACACACATAGGCCCAAAATACAACCATGCATACACAGGGCTTATAAACATGCAAATGTGGAGAGATGCAAGAGTGATGCCACGTAGCAGCACTCTGGGAGCAGTTAGGTCTTAGCTGCCTTGCTCAAGGGCACCTTCACAGTGCCAAGGAGGTGGAACTGGCACCTCTCCTGCTACCAGTCCACACCCATACTGTGGTCCGTGCTGGACTTGAATCGACGACCCTCTGTTTCCCAAGTCCCTACAGACTGAGAATGTCAGTGCAAACGGGCAGAGAGGCAACTGTTGCCTTCGTGCCCTTCGGTTCCACCCATTTTTTTTTTTACCTCTTTTCCAAATGATCCACTTTCCGTACCGGTAACATTAGTTCAAACAATGCTTTGCACAAGGAGATGGGGGAGTATGTTGATGTGCAAGCTAAAAACTGCAGAGTGACTCGCTCTTTTGTGTTTACTTCCACTGTGTTATAGATCTATCCATATCAAGAAACTGTGTCCCCTATCAATGATTTTATCGCCTAAACAGGAGCACATCCTAAAACAAGAAAAATCTTACTTCTAAAACTGGTCAAATCTGGACAGGACCTCTTGCATGTTTTCTGCTCCGTCCCTCACTGGCAGATTACACTGAAAGTGCACAGTAACACTGTTTTTTTTTAAAGGTGGAATGATGGAGTGTGATCTCCTGCTGGGCATGCCTCTTGTGACCCTACCAGTCTGTTTCTCTTCTCTGGTATGGTCATGCCAACTCTCTGGGTCTGAGTCACTCTACAGCACATGGCATCTGATGCCTTTACACTCGCCCACTCACGTTTCCTCTACTTCTTCCCCATGATCCCGTTTTAAAAGCCATTTCCTGTGCTCTTTCCTGCGAAGCTCTAATGTCTTTGTGATCTAATTTCTACCAAACTCAAGGACCCTTTCTCAGAGCACCAAGCCTTTCTGGCCTCTGATGTGAGATTACACACTTTCTTTCTGCATTTAGTTATTGTTCTCACTGTCGAGCTAATGGACTGTCTTGTAGGTTTTACATGTTTTTAGCCCATTAACTTCAAGTCTTTTACACATTGCATTAGCGCCAGCAATTGTCCCAAGTACACCAAGGTTTTAGAAATATTTAGAGTGGTGGTCACATAGTTGTAGAATCCTGGATAGTTGGTGTTTCATCCATCATTAACCAGCATTCATCTGTGGGTTTTTAAGACTTTTTGTGTGATAAAACCTGTTAAATCTACTCCTATTTGGGTTTCTTCAAACACACTCTGACTTGTGGCGCCATGCAGATTAAGCTATTGAGGCTGCTGCAGAGAAATAAATCTCTCTCCGTTAGCTTTTCTGTGATTGATTTCCCTCCCGTGTTGTTGTCTGTGCAAAGCAACACTTGCTCTTTGATTGTGAGAGACCCTTCCTGGTGATGTTAAAATGAGCTGGGCATGATGTGAAGTATTTGGTAACTTATCTACCAAAATAATAGAAATTCATCACCAAAAATGTGACTAGAAATACAAATCACATGCCCAGTAACCAGATTATTGTCTTTGTTGGTGATCTAATTGGTGTTTGTGTAGCTTTCTCTATAAAGAAGGCGTAGCAGTTATTTATTTTCAGGGTGTGTTGCTCTTGTTGTTGAGATACAGTTGAGCAGTCCAGTATCCTCAGGACACTGGGTGCTATGGGGTTTTATGGGAAGTTGTCAGCGCTTGGAGGTGCAGTCTTGATTCATGAGTGGTCCAGAACCTGTTGAGAAATTCATCAGGCATGTGCCCACATGCAAACAGGCTCAGTGCTATTAGCCCCCAGGGTTGTTACTATCTCTGCCACACAGAGAAGGAAGAGGAGGAGGTGGACCTGGTATCAAGATCCGTCTGTGTTTGAGCTCGTATGCAAAAGCTTTACAAATAGACTCTCACCCTGAAGTTGCACTGGGTCACTATTCTGTTTGGCTCTGTAATCCGTGCATCTTCAAATCCCGCTGAGAGCGTTTCAGAAGTGGAGCGTCTTCAGAGCGTGTTGCTTGCCCGGCGTTGTTAACTTGTGTATTTTGCCCTTAAAAAGGATACAAATGGTGTGTTTCTCCACTTCAAATCTCCCCTTATCTGCCTCTGACTGATTGACTGCACAAGATATTTTACTTTGAAAAAATGTATCATGTTCTCTATTCAAACAAAAGAGGGAAGCAAATTTTCGTCTTGCATTGTTCAAAAGCAAATTTGACCACTGGGTGGTTGGTTTGTCCCAAACAGCCAATTCACAGACTGTGAAACATGAAGCAAACATGTTCTTTCTTTGATTATTAGTTGAAGTTTTTAAATCATGTATTCAGTCATAATATCAGATACACAATAAGCCATTTTCATTCAGAATGACACAAATGTTTCATACTTCAATATATCTAAACTTAATTCCAGGTTTATGTCCTGCTGTAGCTTACAAGGTGATCTTTAGACAGAAACCAAAGGTTCTGGGAAATAGCCAACCTCTGAAACATTCAGGGCTAAAATACTGCTGTCTGTCTGTCAGCCAGCTGCCATTAATTTCACTTTCTTCTTCAGACACATCTCTCTTCATAATGGTTCATTCATTACCTCCAATAGGTGTTGCAGATTTATGCTTTGGCTCAGCTTGAGCTTAGGCTGCACTTTGCCAAGAAGACAGCTGGTAATATTTTAATATATAGACGTGCAGGCATCATCATTATTCAGCAGAATTAAAAGCTATTATTTTTTTCCTCTCACACCCACAGATACCCCAGCTGTCCATCTGTACATGTGGAAGTAATAGCTGACTCTAGCTGTGTCCAGAATCGCTCCCCTGTTCAGCACAGGAAGATGGCTTTTAAAATGGATCAGGGGAAGAAGTAGAGGAAACCGTGATTGGGCGAGTGTAAAAGGCACTCAGATGCGCATGTGCTGTAGAGTGACTCAGACCAGAGAGTTGGCGATGACCATACCAGAGAACGCGAGAAAGCAGACGGTAGGGTCACAAAGAGGCATGCCCAGCAGGAGATTCACACTCCATCAGTTCCACCTTTAAAAAAAAACAGTGGTTACTTTCAGTGTAATCTGCCAGTGAGGGACTGAGCAGAAAAACATGCAAGACGGTGCCTGTCCAGATTTGGACCAGTTTAGAAGTAAGCATTTTTCGTTGTTTTAGGAATGTGGCTCCTGTTTAGGCGATAAAATCATTGATAGGGGACACAAGTTTCTGATATGGATAGATCTATAACCAGTGGAAGTAAACACAAAAGAGCGAAGTTCAACTCGTCAGTTTTTAGCTTGCACACTCACATACTCCCCCATCTCCGTTTGTGCAAAGCATTGTTTTGAACTAATGTTACCGGTACGGGAAAGTGGATCATTTGGAAAAGAGGTAAGAAAAAAAAAAATTGGTGGAACCGAAGGGCACGGGAAGGGCAACAGTTGCCTCTCTGCCGGTTGCACTTGACGATTCTCAGTCTGAGGGACTGGAAACAGAGTCGTCGATTCAATCCAGGCACGGACCCACAGTCATGGGTTGTGGACTGGTAGGCAGGAGAGGTGCCACGTTCCACCTCCTTTGGCACTTTTTTGAAGGGTGCCCTGGAGCAAGGCAGCTAAGACCTAACTGCTCCCAGAGTGCTTGCACGGGCATCACCACTCTTCGCAATCTCTCCACATTTGCATGTTTATAAGCCCTGTGTATGCGATGAGTTGGTATGTTTTGGCCTATTGTGTGTAAAACACTGAATATAAAAAAAAAAAAACTGCCCCAAAGTAAATCATCTTCTACCGTCTGTAATTTCAGACGAAGCTCACAGCGGAGAAAACTCAAAAGCGACAAAAGACGACGGAACGGCAAAATAGTGCAGAAGTTGTTACACTTTCAGTCTTGGTCCATTATGGTGAAAACCAGGTTTTTTATCTGGGAGAACGTTGTATACACAAACTGGTGTAGTTTGCGTTTGAAGATAAGGATATTAAGCACTAAGCACCCAGTCAGCTATAAAGTGGTAGTGTTTCTGGTTTCTTGCTACCATATGATGATGAGAAAGGTGACCCTCACTTCAGCAACAGGAGGGCTCCAAGCAGTGAGCAACAGCGGTAACACATTGATTCTTCTTCCGAACAAGGAATATGGGTGACTACAATGTGCCCAGTTTCGGTCTGTCCAGATTGTGCGTGGCGTGTCGCCTGTGGACGTGCAGCAAAGTGGACACACTAAGTTGGGTGGTGGACTGGTTACGATGAGTGTGCGTGTTAAGGTGTACATGGTGGAACCCCGTCACTTTGCCAAGAAGACAGCTGTTAATATTTTAACAATATATAGACGTGCAGGCATCATCTTATTCAGCAGAATTAAAAGCTATTATTTTTTTCCTCTCACACCCTACACAGAGGTAACCCTCAGCGTGTGGTGTGCAGATACTGTAGCGAATGGGAGTAAGTGAGTGACGTGTACTCTATGCTCCAGATGTCGACTGCCGCCTGGTGCGCGCTGCGAGTGTCATAGTTCATGGTAGAGTAAGTGTTTACTCAGATTAGGAGATCGACCGTATGGAATATCCTGAACGTCAGCTTGTTAGTATGTCGCATGAAGAAAGTATGAGGAGTAGTGGTCCAGAATTTGACTCCCACTACGTGCTGCTCTCTATGACCTACGAACTCGAAGATGCTATGTCTCTAATATATCAATTGTAAAAAACAAATCATTTTATATTATTAATGTTAATAGTTCACAAGCTATAGATGAGCTTAGAGATTGTTGTATAATAATGTGTGAGTGGAGTGATTGATTGCGAAGAGATGTACATCCTATAAATTAAGGATTTGAAGTGAGTGAATGCTTGATAATAATTGAGACATGTATAATGTATTTGGAATGACCTTGTATAGCAAATAAGTATGAGTCTACAATGGTTAAATTTGTCATGATGTAATGCTTTAGTGACATGCTTATCCGTACTGTATGGTTACATTACGGAATATATCTTTGGCGAGTATGAGTAAAATACTAGGATTAGTACAGTGCAGGCAAAGGCATGAAACACAATGGACGAGGATGAACTGAAAGATGAAATGATAGCGAGTGAGAACAAAACTACGTAAATGTTCGAGAAATAAGGTTGAACAATGAAAAAAAGGAGTCACACTAGATTGTCTTGATAATTGATATACTAGGTTGTTGTGTATTGCATGTTATATCAGGGTGGAATTAGATGTATTTAAATGCTTGTAATAAATGGGCCAAATGTTGCTGAAGCTCATTTGAAATATAGTTGAAGTGTATAACGCCTCGCTTAGTCTATGGCTTTCTTTTTATATTTTATTGCACATGTCCAACAGTGAACTACAGTCTTACTCTGCTTCCTCAGAGGTTTGTGTGTCTGGATGTGAGGGTGAGATCCCTGTTTGAAACCCTGCATGCTGCTCTTCACATGAAATGGCACACAAGTGACTGCCTCTGAGATCACATGCCAGTCAAACTGTGCAGTCAGGGAATGGGGAGAGAGGGAAGAAATGGATGAAGGGAATAAGTTTGCAGGCCAGGAGGAGTGAGGAGGAGGAGGAGGAGGAGGAGGAGGAGGAGTGAGGGGAACTGATGGAATTGCAGCTACAGTACCTGAGCCACTGCCTCTGATTGCAGCTCTTGATAAAGAAAAGTATCAGATAGGCAATCAGAGTTGTGGCCTGAGAGGATTTGAAATTTTTGGTGGACTATGGATTGGTCCACCTGTTTATCTGTTCGCCTATCTTTGAGAGGGGCTGATGGGATTTTGACAGCACTGAGGAGAATGATACATCTCCACTGGCGTTTCACAATTACACGTCAGGATGTGTAATATCACAGTCTAAAACAGAGCTGCAAGCAAAAATTTACAGGAGTAAAGCAAACACACGCATGGGAGAATGCCACAATGTTGAAGGCAAAGAGAGTCACTCCAGTTAATCGATTATTGTTTAACCTTTTAAAGGTCCAGTGATATAATATTCATAAGTATCGTTTTATTAGAGCAAATCATCTGAAAATAGTAATCGGGTCGCCTTCCATGGAGGTTGAAACGTGGTTTCTCCTACACACTTCACAGCCCGTTCTCATTTCCAGGTCATCTAACACAGATGTGAGTTGTGTTCATTTAGTTGCCACTAGATGCCACTAAATCCTACACACTGGACCTTTAAAGGATTAAAAAATATTATAAAATGTCCATCACAATTTGCCAGAGCCTGAGGTGTAGTCTTTAAATATATTGTTTTTATGCGATCAACTGTCTAAAATCTAAAGATTCTCAGTTCATGTTAATGTAAAACAAAGAAAAGCAGCAACATTTAATAAGCTGAAACCAACAAATGTTTTTAGCAATGAACAACATACATGATTAATTAGTGATTAATAAAGTTTTAGTCGTGTTATTTTCTGTCAATCAGCGAGCCCAACGAGTCGTTTCTGCACTAATTAAAGTCATGTAACAAACCAAAATACAGCCTCAAGAATTACCGTAACCTTGAATAAATACATGTCGTACACAGAAACAGTTGATTTAAAAATTATAGTACTAAGTATCTCAGAGATGTTCATCATGTGTATCTCCTGTAAATCAAACCTACTTACTAACAAGCTCTGACAGTTTTTGGTGGATGTTTGTTTCTCAGTATTCGCCTGCTCTGGATTGAGACCATGAGTTTGGTTCCTGTTACCCTGTTATGTGATAATTAAACATGAATTATTTTAAGCGGTTTGTTTGTTAGCCTCACCTTGAGCAGGTAGGAATATTTATTTCTTATACAGCAGTTGGAGTAATCAACTCTTCCTTTCTGTCTCTTCCTTGCAGAGCATGTTCACTCTTCTGTTGGGTCCTTTCACCTTCTTCAGCGCCCAGAAGACCAAATATCTTCAGATTCTCACCTCACTCATGCGCTGGATTGGTAAGAATAAACTAATTCTACGATTCAGTGTTTTGGTATAATGAAGATTTTGACTTTTTCACCTTTCTCAGTTTTTCCCGTTTGGTTTCTTCCAGCCCTCTCTTTTTCTACTAACATATATTTCCATTTTCTCTGCGTCTCCCCCCATTTCTTTCATCCCTCCCCCTTCTCCTACCCTCGCCTGTGTGGCTGCCGTGCTCAGGTCCGTCCATCATGGTTGGGTCCTGCTCTGTGTCTTTGATTCCCATCTCCTCTCATTCCTCAGCCTGACAGGCTTGACAGCCCGTCCCAAGCTTGATTGGACCGTCACTCACAGGGCGACGGGCGAAAATAAACCGCCCGTCCTGGGTCCGCTGTTAAAATCACAACACCACTGAATCATGGCGCTCCCGCCACCCCCGCACAGCCGCCGGTGCTAGCTCGCATAAACAACACACAGACACAGCAGCATCCACACACTGTCCACTGTCTGGCTGGCTAAATAACACGGGCGTTTCTTCATCTGTCTTCACCCTCCACTGGCAGCTTATGTATTTGATTGGTGTTGTCGCTTCGGTAGGGCTTTTTACAACACTGGCTAATGATTCAAAATGGCTCCAGTCCAAGCTGTGTGTTTCCACCGTGTATTGGAGCAATAACACGAGGGAAAGGACAAACAGAGATCCAGCAGATCAGGTGAAATTTGATTTTAATTTTAGAATCATTTAGAAAAATTACAAAATAAATAAATCAATACATTTTACAAAAGCCAAAGAAAATCATGTTTGGTTGAGTTTAGATTTGATATTCAGCCCAGCCAGTTCGAGTACGGATACAGACAATTCTCCATAGTCTCCATTTAAAGTTGTTCAGCTAAGTTGATTAGAATAATGTGACTGCTCGTGTTCCTTGACCTGTCAGGATCTGTTGTGGCGATGTATTCGTTTAATGTAATCATGGGGGATAGAAATTATTAAGAAAATAAGACCAGAATTAACCTTTAAGAACAGGGGTAATAACCTTGTGTAGCATTTGGAATCAATCCTTAGATGTCTGGTCCAACTTTGTACATAGGTTTTCTGTTTCTGTCATTAATCTTGACCATGGGCTATGTTCCCTTAATGTTTTCTGCCTAGCTTTGCATCTTTGTTTTAAGTGCAGAGAACCGAGTACTGTACATTTCCTAGTGTATAAAGAGAGTTTGAGTTATAGATTATATGTTGGAGCTGCTACTCGATG
>NW_023339696.1:21471509-21472356 GCF_004916995.1 Morone saxatilis | reverse complement strand
TGTGGTTTGTTTTGGACAGCTCCAAGGTGTTTGGTGTGATTTGAAGTGGTGTTCTGCTTTCAAAAGCACTGTAATGCACTGCAGCAAGTGGCTGCAGTATCCTACAGTACCCCCCCATTTATATGCTGCTCCCAAACTGTGCCTTTAAATCAAAATGTTAGTCATAGTTGTGTTTATTGGTGTTTTATTGCAGCCTCAAGCATGGAAACATCTGATCCATTTCAGAAATACCAACTCCGCTTTAGATATAGCTTTGCAGTGTCAAACACTCGTCCCCTGCAGGCTTGAGAAGTGGCTGTAAAAGATTTATAGTTTGACTAAAAGAGCCGGTTTTGACATGATTGATGAATTCAAGCTGATCACAGTTGCTGTTCTCTAAATGCTAACTCTAGATGGAGTATCACTTAAAATGTACCACACTACTTTACTTTGGTTTGGTTATTTTTGAGTCCCTGTGTCTCTCACTCTCTATTTTATTTGACACTGAACACTCTGTGGACATAGGACCCCACCACCCCTGCTGACCATTACTCACCACTCCCTGGACACACCTGAGGTCACCTGTGCTGCCCTGTGAGGGAACGTGGTGTGTTGGATGTCAGGGTTAGCAGCTGGCTGGTGTGTTGGGGCTCTGCCTCCTGCCCTCGGCTCTGGCCTTGTCACGATCGTTGCCACTCAACTGTAGTCACCTTCTCGTCCAGTGAGCCCAGATTTTTTTATCCCAAACATGAGTGATGATGTGACCGCCTGCTGCTGTGCTGCCTGTAACATGCTGTGATTTTCAGTGGAGTAGCCATTAGCTTGGGTCAGTGTGACACTGTTTTTACAACCCAGAGACTCCTGACTG
>NW_023339696.1:21467100-21471484 GCF_004916995.1 Morone saxatilis | reverse complement strand
GCCATCTGCACGCAATTTGGTTGGACTAAATTAATATATGCAACCCTTAAATGGGCTCACACATATAAATGTTTTGGAAAATCAATCAATTGCTATATTCTATATATCAAAGCTAAAATAACACAATTTGATGATTTTTTCCAAAATATGACCTTTATTTCTTACATTTACAGACTGTATCTCCCAACATTTCCCATTTAGATTAAATTTAGATTTTAAATTTAACATTTTGCCTACTTTTAAATACAGGTTATGTCAAAAAAAAAGCATTGTGTATTACATACCCTGCGTAGTATTTACCATGTGTAGAAGCTGGGATGCTAACTTTTTGTGAACCGTCACTTCTCACACATGTCGTCTCACACGCACCTAGTGTTAAACCAGGCCTGTAGCTCATGCGGAAGCTTCAAGTACTTCCGCAAAGGACACTGATCGGTCCGAAGCACTGTGGTTGGACACAAGTCTGGCAAGATGGATCCTTGCGTGGTCTCATGAGTCCAGTTTCCTTAAAAGCTAAGCTGTATTGTCGTTCAGGTGAAAACATTTACTGAAAACTTTTAGAGTCATAGGGCTGTCCAGTGCCAGAAGCAAAAAGGAATTAAAGGTGTGAACATTTGTCATAAATCGGGAGAGATACAGGAGAATTGTAACTTCAGGAGCAAATCAGGAGAGGGCAATGAAAATCTCCTGGGTATGACTCGTATTGACAGAGTTGATACTGACTGGCCTACAAAGAGATGTGCCATGTGTTCACATTTTTATGTTAAGTTTTATTTAATTTAAAAATGAAAAAACACAGAAAACAATACAATAAGAATTTAACAGCATGTGAAGTCTTTATGACTCATAATAACCTTTTGTTGCATCTATCCCCTGCTCATTTCCTATCATCTCTCTATAACAAGTACCTTTAATAAGCCCACATGTTCTTCCTTCTTCTCCCCACTATAAATGTGGGCCACAGATACTGAAAGACTCAAACACTGTCCACTCCAACCAGTCATTATTCATCTCCTTTTGAAATTTCAGGAGCTTGTTAACCTTTGCGTTTATCTTTTCAGCGTTGTGTAATAATGAGCCAAAATCTTGTACATCGGAGATGTGAATGGAGCTTCATATAACATACATCATTACTCACTGTAGCACATTAATGTTAACCTTTTGCATAAAGCATTATTAGCAAGTGACCTTTGTGATTTTAAACAAACCCATGTAACACCGCTTTAGGATGTCGTAACCACTCTGTTCCTCCTTAAATTTACAGCCAGACAAAATTAGTATTGATAGTAGGAGTATGGAAGAGGCGGGTAAGATAAGATATTCCTTAATAGTCCCACACATGGGAAATTCCAATCTTATAACAGCAGCCAAAAAGATCTAGAGAAAAAAAATAACAGATAAAGACAGTATAAGAAACCATATGAAATAACAAATCAATACTAATATAATATAAACACTGTACAAGAGAGAAAAAAAACAAAATATAAGCAGTTAATTGGCCATTTATAGTATATTTCAAATACATTATACTTGTCACAGCCTGTAACTGCACAAAAATCTTTTATGCACTGAAAACCAAGCCACATATGTGAAAAGTTAAACCACATCAACACTAAAACAGACAAATGAGATGTGGAATAGAGTTGGTGAGTATAGCATAGTGTCGTCACCATATAATTTCCATGCATATAGGTCGATTATTGTAAAGAAAGGTAAATACTGTTGCAACCTGTTGCCGTCAGTCACTTCATTTCCTGCCCACTGAAAGCAGGACGGATCATTAACAGCTCTCCAGAAGACCACCTCAACGCTGAGAGGAGTAGAGAGCTCCTCTAATTGATATTGAGTGGTATGAGAGGAAGGGAATAAGTTAACAGCCTCTTTGCTCAGTAAACGAGTATTAATCACTTCTGTCCATCTCTCCTGGGGTGGATGGATGGCTGTTTGGAGCCTCAGAGGGGTTACTGTCTATATGAACTGTTGAGTGTGTGACATATGGATCCTGTGCTGTCACATTTATTTCAGAGGAAAGCAAAAGATTTTAATCTTGATGAAACTGTCATCTTACCACAGGTTTGTTGACGTGTCTTCATTTTCCTTCTGAGTTTATTTACAAGAGCTAACAGCTTACAGTTTTACATAGTATGTCTGTAAATTAGAGCCCAGCACAGGCCAAACACTCAAACCCTAGCCTGGCCCCAACTTGGCCCCAGATTGGCCCCAGCTTAACAAAGTCTGTAATTTGACTTTGATGACACAGTCTCTCCCTTAAAAAACACACACTAAACATAACTACTGGTGCCGACAATCATGCCCACAAATATTAATAACGACTGTCCATTACAGAGTAGATCAAGCATTCAGTAGAGAATATGTATAACATATGTTATCCAGCAGCAAATAAGTAAATCAAGTTTTACAGACTGCTTTTCTTTGATGTTACGGTGGTCATCATTCACTGTTTATTGGTGAGTGTTTAAGAAAAATAATGTTGAAGGTTTCAGAGATGTCCTCCTCTCCTCCAACATATCCTCCCTGCTGTGCTGAAAAAGTGAATATGACTGACCTTCCAGAGACACTTTGACAACTTATTCCCTGTCCTTGTGTGTGCACATATATGGGCACAATGAAAGTTAAATGATCCTGGGTCCAACATGAGCCTGGTCTGTAAAACAAATAGGCCCAAATCGACTTAGTGTTTCACAGAACTTTATTGTAAATACAGTACATATACCAACAGTAAAGCGGGTTGTCTACTTATCAGAAGGCTGGCATGTAGTGTTAAAGTGCTTTGAGTGGTCAAAGACTAGAACGGTGATATACAAGTATAGTCCATTTACCATATAAAATAGTAGTACATATAAAAAGTACTCATCCCCCGTTTTTATCGTCTTACAATTTAATGTGAGTTTTTGACACTTCCTCTTCTTCTTCCATTAAATGCATTTTATAAAACATAGAAACTTCCAAGGTAGGTGAATCGTTTTTATAGGCACTTAACCTAAACGTTGTGCTTGTATTTTCATGTGTAGTTTATAAAAAAAAAACAAAAAGGGTTGTTTCCCCATGTTAGAATATAAACTCTTTAAGATTATATTTGAGAACACACAAAAATGTAGTGGTCAAATATTTCTTTTTATCAAGTGATAAACTGAATGTTTATGTGAAATATAGTAAACGGCTCCATTTTCCTCCTCTGCACCAAGAAAAAAACAAGTGTAAGTTGAAGAATTATATCTTCAGTGATCCATGGGCTTCAACATCCATCTAATGCTCTTAGTTTACTACGACATCGTATGTGGAGCTAAGAAAGTGCCCTCAGGGGTGTTCACAGCTGCCCAGTGCCATTTTAAATGGGTGAGAGGTGGGGGGGATATTGTTTTTGAAGGTCAGGGGGACTCGTGGCTGGTTGAGTGGAAAGTTCAGTTTGTCCAGAGCAGGCAGCTCACAGGGGAACGGTGAAATATGAGCAGGTCGTAATTAACTGTATGGCAGAACCACAGTTCAGAGGTGCTAAAAAATTACATTCATTCCTGTTCAGTCTTTCTGTGACACTCCTGTTGTCAACCAAGGTCTAAACCATTAGACTTTTGTTGAGTGTAACTAAATAGCAACATGATCACGGCCACTTTCTGCCTCTGTCCTCCATCCCTGCTTGGTATTGATGTTTCTTTGCGTAATGAGAGGTTCGACTTCCTGCTGAGATGAGTCCCAGGGTGATTAGGGGAATGTTTGGTGAATGTCTGCTTTGGTTGGACAACATGATCAATTGGATCTATACCCAGTAACTAAGCTTTTAATTATGGTCAATGACCTCTGGGTATTGTTTACCTCAGAGCCGCCTTCCTTCAATGGCAAGAAAGATTTGACGGAAGGAATTAAAGCTCTCTCTTTTAATAATTTATTTTAAAAATAAGCTGATTCATACTTGTCCTGTATTGCTTAAAATCCGGAACCTCTGCCTTGGTTTTAATCCTGTACAAATGTAGACCAAACTCTTTATCAGCTAATACTTCCATGTATATTTGCTTTGTCCAGATGAATTTTCTTTGATAGACTCTATAATAATGCTAGATGCAGATCAAGTATACCGGTAAACCAGCAGCATTGGTGTTAAGAGCCAACAAATCCGTCCACGCTCTATTAAATTCTCTATTCAAACACACATTTCTTTTCTTGGATTTTGAATCCAAAACTAGCCTAGCTAGGGAGACTCAAGATTAGTAGCCACCACTATTGAAGGTCAGCAAAAGACAGAGGAAAAGACGTCAGGACGTAACGTATGATGCATATTTTTGTGTTTTTTTATTTGGTGTATTGACCATCTTTACAATTGGAGAATGTAAGAATCACTTTAGGCAACCAACAATGATAAATGAAAATG
>NW_023339696.1:21444753-21467063 GCF_004916995.1 Morone saxatilis | reverse complement strand
AAACAGCCGCAGGTACCCCTGGCCTAGAATAGAAGATATTGCTTTAAAGTTAAACTTATTTTGACATCTTCCTACCAACCGCACCGATTCAGGGCATCTCAATAGAGTACAGGGTGTATGCTGGAACATATCTGCAAGCATGAACATAATTGGTTATAACCCTTTTTTAAAGATGTGATTGGATTGTCTTGCAGGTTGTTGAGACTGGCGCATTAACTTCTTATCTGTGTACAAATATTCTGAGCTCTGGCTGAGTGAGTGGACTAATTGATGTGTTCATGAAGCTGTTAGACAGTGTCATGGAGTTTGGCTGGCTCATCCCTGTGAACCCGAGCTGCAGTATGGGGTGCTAAACAGTGGGCCAACTGCTGTGCCGCTCTGTGTTGTGTTTACTGATAGCCCTATCTGAGAACACATAACTTGTTAAGAGGCAAGGCGACCACTTATCACCCAGTCGCCCACCGAACACTGCAGCAGCAGCCCGCTAGCTCCGGTCCTGGTGGGTTTGAAGAGATCAAGCTCTACCTCAGCAAGAAATCCTGAGACCTTGGTGGGAGCTGGGCAAAGGGCCAGAACTACTAATTGCCTAAGAGATTATCCAAGAGTGCTCAAGGAGTGTCTCTCTTAATTAATGATGGGATGATTTCTGTGCTCTAAACCCACTAGAGGGGGAGATGTTTAAATTGGCAAACGAGATGAGAAAACAGTAGTGCAGCAGCACCAGAACCGTACGTTGCATTAGAGTTTCCTCAGTGCTTGAAATGCTGTTACACCAGTGCCACTCTCGAACATTAAAGCACAGCTCAGAAGTCCTTGACCTTCTCACTATCATCAATGAATCGCTCACGTTTAAGTGTCCAAGTCATTCTCTCCCAGGAGCGGGACCCCCCATCTTGCAGCTTTCTCGTGCTTCATCACACACGAGATTGATCACCTCTCACCTTCTACCATTTTCTACTCGTTAATTGAGTCCAGGAATCCCATCTCTTCTGAGATAGCCGCCGAAGAATTCTCCTCCGTACGAGAGTCAATGGCTCCTTGGAGCATTGAGAGTGTGTGCCAGCCTTGGCTTAACAGCAACAGCTTTGTTTGCTTCCAGTGAGAATACAGCTGTAAGAGCCTCCTATGGGGGGTTGTTAAGTTGAAGCATTCCTCACAAGGTCATTGCCATCCCCATCTAGGTAATATAAATCACAGGCTACAAGATGGACGGGCACTAGTTATGTGGACGTGATATGTGGCTGTTTGACACCTGCTCAATTTACTCGGTTCCTGTTGTACTGGTGGGGCCCAGTGTGTCAGTTTGAAAGTGCGTGTAATCAACATTCCTGACAGATATCTGCAGAGGTAAATGGCTCATCCCATAGGAATGAATGAGTTTTGTGGGGGGTCTTTGGAAAGATGGGTGTTGCTAGTGGATTCTAGTAGGTGACATAGAAGTTTGAGAGATGAGCCTTCATCAGGGAGTCAACGGCGTCTTTTAATGGGGGCTTCATCATCCTATCAATACCAAGTACGAGGTAGGTAGTATGAACCTATCGTGACGTCACCAATTAGTTTGTGGAGTAGCCGTTCTGAAGCCTCAAGTTTGGCGTTATGGTCGTCGCCATAACAGTTTGTCAGGGCCAGCGGAGGTGATGTACTGCAAGTTAAGCTGCTCTCATTGGCTGCATAGTTTCGTCTTGTCCATATAAGGAAACAATGGCAGCTCGTCTAGTCACACACAATCTCGTATTACAGGTACACAGTATGTGTTACTGGTTTCAGTATACTTTGTGATAGGCATTGAGTAATGTGTTTGAATGGGACTTACACCCCTCTTTTACATCACTCCAGTGACCTGTGAGGCCGTAGTGAATTTACTACGTAAATAAAGCACTAGACTTTGTTTCCTTGGTCCTTCAAAGCTGTCAAGGTGATCAAAGCTAATGTGCCCTTATTTCATGGCTGCATAGTGCTTCAGCATTGAGATTCATAGCTATAGGTGCACGGAGTGCGATAAAATTGTCACGGGCAGACGTGATTTGCCCACCTCGTATAGCATGATGCAGCTGAGAGTCGGTGACAAATGAGCACATTATGAAAAGCTTCGTTCTGGTGGCTTTGTTCCTGGTGTTCAGCTCCTCTCTACCATCTGATTGACTTTCAATTTCTTTGAAAAATAAGGGGTTAGTTCCTGCGTCTTAAGTAAGATAAATGAGTTCTCTGCTTCAAATTAGCATAAACCTTTTGTGAATTGGGGGCAGAAAAAAAGGAGGTGTTATGCTTTAGATTTTGCAATTTGGAATATTATTTAGTTATTAACCCTCATTTACATTTAACTGGGAGCATACCAGTAAAACCAGCCATGCTGTCCTTTATCACAGGCTCTTTCTTGCATCATCTTAATCTTGGCCGGACTTGTGTTAAAGGTGTTTTAAGTAGTGTATTAGTGCCCAAACACCCTGAGGCACTCTTAATTAAAAGCCCCATGCTTGTTTCCTTCCTGCAAGTGTTGGTGTCAGTGAGGAGAAAAGCTCCCGCTCTCCTGTCCTGCATCTCTTCCTCCCTTGTGTTCAGCGGGCAGACAGGTGGCTGCTCGCTGGTTCACACGTACAGCACACATAACAGACAGGAAGGTGGGAAGAAGATGAGAGTTTGAAGGAGAAAGAAGACAGAAGGAGCAAAGGGAAGAGACAGATGGGTTGTAGTGATGGCTCTGTCACACATTAAAGATGTTTTTTGGGAGAGAGTAAAGCAGAAAGGTTTGTTTCTCCGACACGGCAGACAGTTGGAGACAGATATAATGCAAAAATTATATCTTGTGGGACTGTTCTCTTTTATAGAGCTATCAACACGAAATTAACAATTTTCACAATGGATTAGTCATTTTCATGAAATTAATGCAACATTTTCTCTGGTTTCAGCCTCTCAAATTTGCTGTTTTTCTTTGTCATATATGAAAGTAAGTTTAATATTTTTAGATTTTGTTCAGTTTTCCCCTAAAAAAACAAACTACATAATTTAAACAGATTTTTAACATTTTATAGCCACTTTATTAATCTGGAAAGTAAATGGCTGATTAACAAAAAATGGAAATAATAGTTATTTGCAGCCCTACATGCGTGTGTCCGTGTCCTTGAAGGTTGGTCTGATGCCCAGCCATCTGACCTCTGCAAAGGAGGGTTGAGGTCGAGAGGGGAGGATTGCAGCTCGCAGAGCTTTCCCCAGAGTCAGAGATTACATTGGATGAAAGCCAAAGATGCATTCAATATTGAACACTTGTGCAACAGGTTTACAGACTCTCACCACTGATGTGTGTGTGTGTGTGCGTGTGCTTACATCTCCTCTGATAAAAGTGTAAGAAAGGGTGAGAAATGTAGCCGTGTGCTTAAAGTCAGTCGCTCATGCTTTCTTTTTTAGTGCCCCCAAGATCTCCTCTCCTAGATTTATATCCCATAGACAACCTATGACGGAAGTAGGCAACTTGCATACTGTATATTTCATTTCATTCTACATCCCATCTTTCTTTGTTTTACGGTATGTTTGAATTTTATACCACAGATAGGAAAATACACATGGTATGACAACAGTTCCATTCTTTGGTATACTGTGAATTTGCATTGGTTTGCAGCTATGACGTGCTGGTTGTTTTAGCTAATTTGTTGGGTTTAGTCCTCGTTTTCCTTGTTGTATTTCCTATTCATGCCTATTCTTATTCAACTTGATGCTGCTTCTTTGTTTTGGACTCATTATCTTTCAGTCTAGATATGTATCTATGGACTTCTCCTAATAATTATAAAAAATAAAAGTAGTAGCACTATTCTCGTTGTTCATTTTTCCAGACACTCACCTCTGTCCTGAACGCCTTTGTCGCTGATGGTTTTTCCTTCCCTTCGTACGGTGCGTCCCTGATAATCTGAATGAATTTTATCCTCCTGACATACATTAAAGTGCCACTACAGGAGCACACAGTGGCTGATTAATAGAGCTTGTTTGAAACTTCACACCTCCCCTGCACCCTGTTCAAGCACTACAACCTGTGCTGGAAACAGAAACTATTCTGCTGTACTTAACCTCTTAGGTGTTTCCATTAGAGGCAGCAGGGGAGCCAGTCTCACAGAGTGAATGGAAGCATACGACATAAAATCACTTTCTGCATATGTGTGGCAAATTGTGACCCTCCTGGTACTTCCTAGATGTCACCCTGGGTTTAAAGGACAGCTTGATGATGAAAGTTGAGGAGCTGGCTGCTGGCCATTGCGGGGCCATGACTAACTCCTGGTGTCACGGGCTGATTGAGTGTGTGTGGAGGTGAGACGGCTTACTGGGTCCACATGACTGTCAGCCCATAACAGGACTTCATGCCACGCTCAGAGGTCTCCTTTAGACGCGCACAGAGAGGCACCTCCAGAAATCAATTGGAGATGCGATGTGAACAGCAGGAGGTGGAGACTCTATCTTCACCTGACTCCACTCACTTTATGTCGGACCATGAAATGTTGCCTAGTTGTTGTTTTTTCACGCCTGATGTTTCTGGGACAAACAGCTGGAAGACAGTTGAACACTAAGAGAATGAACTTTATTCACATGTGGTGTCTAACCTTCCATTTTAAAGCAGTAGACGGACTGTTTAAACAACAGTGAAAGTTAGTATAAACACGGTGTGGCAGATTTACACAGAGACACACCTTATATGTAATAAATTTGTCTTTTTATGTTGTAAGTTTATGTCTTGTTGTCATCTTAGTGGATAATTTACTGTCACAGTTTGTTCCTAATTCCTCTGTTGTCTTTTCACAGCGTTCACTATGATGATCATCTTGGCTCTTATCCGCATTGGTAAAGGCACCGGCGAGGGCCGCCCACCGGTCGCCTCCTTCTCTGGAGTGCCCAACCTGTTCGGGGTGTGCGTCTACTCCTTCATGTGTCAACACTCCCTGCCCTCCCTGGTGACGCCCATCTCTGACAAGAAGCGTGTCGGCACCCTGGTGTTGGCAGACTACATCCTGATCCTGGGCTTCTACCTCCTCCTCTCATTCACCGCCATCTTCTGCTTCGACAGCTCGCTGCTGCACGACATGTACACCCTGAACTTCACGGACAACTGCAACGTGTTAGATATTCCATTCCTGCGCTACTTCCTCGGCCTGTTCCCAGTTTTCACCATCAGCACTAACTTCCCCATCATCGCCGTCACACTGCGCAACAACTGGAAGACCCTGTTCCACCGGGACGGAGGCACCTACCCGTGGGTGGTGGACCGTGTCGTGTTTCCCCTCATTACACTGGTGCCCCCGATCGTGGTGGCCTTCTGCACCCACAACTTGGAGTCCCTGGTGGGCATTACAGGATCCTATGCTGGCACAGGGATCCAGTACATTATCCCAGCCTGTCTTGTGTATTACTCTAGACGCCATCTGGAGCCCGTGATGGGCAGGGATGCCATCAACAAGCACCAGTCTCCCTTCCGCCACGCCTTCTGGGTGTGGTTTGTTTGGTTGTGGGCCGCCTCGTGCCTCATGTTTGTCACAGCCAACATCATCCTGACGGACACCAAGAAATGAGAACTCACTGCTGTAAGAACTTTCTTTAAAAAAAAAAACAAAAAAAAATCTCTATCTGTTTGGCCAGTCTCTTTGTTCCTGTACACGAGGCCTTACTTGCTGCTGGTTGGACAGTGTGCCTTTTTATGGGACGTTTGTTGCATCTATTAAATTTAATTAAGAGTAATTTATCAACTTTGTTAAAAGGGACCAAATGTCACATGTTTTTGTTCCATCAAAAAAGCTGGAACAGTGCATGACAACAATGAAAGGGAAGTGAAAAAGGTCATTTATTAAACGGATGTTTTGTCAACAAACATAGTGTGAGGTTTTCACAAGGATTTGCTCTCACACAACTTTAAAAATAGACGTTAAGGGTTCAGTATTAAGACAAACTAGTTTATTCAAAGTGTCAAACTGCATAAGGTTGGCTTGCTTGTTGGGTTTTCTCTTTTGGAGATTGTTGTGGCCTAAAACGCCTGATTTCACAGCAGTTTGTCTTAAAAAGAGCGATGTTTTAAGGCAGTTTTGCAATGAAATTGCAGGAGGACATTGCAAGAATAATTTATAGATTTTTTGGTATAATTCAGAAAATAATAGAAAGCAACTTTTTGTCGCTAGCAGTTTGGTGATGGATGGCTTAACGTTTGGTGCAGGGGACTGCTGTGATTGCCATGACTGGACAAAATTGCAAGGTCGTGCAGAATTCACTGGGATTGGTTGAATTTGCGTTAAAATTATGTAACTTGACCCCCAATTCCAGCGTTGGAACGGGGGTGGGGGTGTCAGATGCTGTCCGATGATCCGACAGTTTGTTTTAAGCAGACTAACTTAAGAGTTGTGCAGGTCGTCCATCCTGTAGCTCTTTGTTTTAGTGTGTCTCAATCAAATCCCAAACTATGGAAAAGGTAGGGTGTTCAGATGCTGAGAGATCCATGGGACCTTCAGGGCAGAATATTCCAATCAAAATACATTAAAGCACGTTTAAAGGAGCAGAGTAGCAACAAGAAGAAGAGCCTGTCACATCCAGACTTGCTCTGTTGCTAAACTGCTTGGCTTAATAATGAAATTGGAACAGAAACCAACAGGAACGAATCAGGGACGATCAGTCTTTCATGGCTGACGTGTATCCATTCCCCTCATGAACAATGAAGCCCCCTCCGTGACAGATCCACTGACAGATAGGCCTCCAGGAAGAGCTCCGTCTCTGTTTATCACCAGACACTCGCGCCTGTAGTTCAGACACGGGGCATGTCTCCCCGTCTTTTTACTGCTCAGCACCCATTCATGACTCTGTCAGCTTCATACTGTATCTATCACACAGCCCAACACCTGACAGCGTAATGGTGATCTACAGGGCTTCAGCTCTGGATATGGGAAAGGCGTCAGTGGCCAAAAGTGAAGAGTAGAGAGCCAAAGCTGTGACTCCAGAGTTCATACACTACCTGCACACTGTACTGTAGTAATGCTGATTTCACTGACACTTGGCAGCTTCTTCTGTGTGCCTCTGTTGATGGACTCCGTTATTGCCCTGACTACTTAATCTTTTAACTGTGTCATTTTAAAGGGTTGGGTCCTTAATGGTGAGTGGAAAATGTTTGTGACGCGTACAACCTTGACGAATTATGTGTCTAAAATTCAGCAGCAACAACTCTTAGTGGAAACAATAACCCACAAACTTATTCATTTAGTGGTATGTGGAGTATGTGGATTAGGCATGGGACAAATTTAATGTCATGACTATATTCTGTTAAGAAACACATATTCATTGCATCACATATAGACGCCTCATCACCTGGACGTTGGACAGTCTTTCTTACAGTTCCTTATTTTGTTATCTACACTATTTCCATACATCCGGTTTATCTTTTTTCTTTTAGCCATGGTGAGACGCAGGTTCCCCTTGTCCCCCTTCAAAATAAAACAGGAAATCAATAAAGGACTGTATGTGACGAGCTAGCTTTTTCAATTCATTTGAGGATAATCACAATTATCACCATAATGGAAATTGACCATGATAATAAATAAAAATGTTATCACGATAGCGCCGTATATCATCTCATTGCTAATGCTAACTAGACCACGAGAATTTTGTTTGGTTTATTTTTTGTAATTTGGATGAAAAGAGACTTTCGTGTTGTAGGTTGCTGAAGGACTTCAGCGCTGTAGACCGGAGACCAGAGCTGATCGATCCATACCATGGCCACAGAAAATACTCTGACTGGCAGATAACTTAGTTTTACCAAATGTTGTGTCCACTGTCACTTCCTGTGTGCTGTGGTAACTGTCCACCTTCACAACTGTACCTGCAAGGTAGACTGTGCAGGTTTTATTATGCAGGGAAAGGTGTATGAGTGACTGGCAGGTCAAGTTAATGTACATTAAACAGCAGGTAACCATAGAAACAGTACCTTTGCTTTATGTTGTGTTACCAGTTAACTCAGACTGACGTAAACTCACTAAAAACACGTTAAAGTGTGTATGGGTTTTAAATTGCACTATAACACAGACTGTCTGGATACAGAAAATAATTGACTCTGCAAAGCTTTCTGACCTCCACTTTGTGTCCTCACACAATAGCGCTGTCATGATATGTTCACACGTTACGTATTCAAGTGCCACTACAACTGTATTCAATTAAAATGCGAGCCCAGTATCAGGGTACTGTAGTTCAGTGGGTTGTGGAGCGGTCAGAGACGCTGTACAGCTCTTTCATCAACTGCTGTAATGCAGTTTAAATTGAAAGGTAATGTGCTGTGACTCGAGTGTTTTTAAGGAACTGCAACTGTGAGATTTCTACTCTTGCATCGTCGTAGCGTTGTTGTACTGTTGAAGGTGGAAGAGGTGCCTCTGATTTGTAGCCTGGTCAGCTTTATTGTCGATCTCAGGCTTCAACAAACTGCAGCGAGAATTTGCATCTGAGTGTTTAACTGGACCAAATATGGACTCAATGGGTTCTCCTAGGACACAGTATCATATCAGTCCTGCACTCTGTTTTCTGTCTAGTTTTTGTCTAATTAGATTGGAAAGGGAATCCGTCCTTGCATGCACAAACACATAAAAACACAATTACTATATGTCATATAAAGGTGCAGTAGGTCATTTTCATTCAAATAAATGTATCATATTTGCAGAAATGTTCTCTTTATCCTGACAGTAGAACATGAGACAGATAATCTGTAAAATAATCAGGTTCCTGTGGCTCCTCCTAATGAGACTCAACTATCAACTATCTTCAGTCCTCCAAACCAAAGCATCTTTTGATCTTTCTCGCCTCTGATTGGCTCTTGTAAATGTCATTAGGAGGAGCCACAGGAACCTGATTTTTACTGTCAGGATATAGTGAAAAGTTTCAGCAAATATGACAAAACGTTACTTACTGCAGCTTTAAATGTTTACTTTCCCGCTTTTGTGCCGGTTGGTTTTCGTCCAGCTACAGGTCGTCTTCTTCGTCACCTGAAGTGTAACATTTGAATGAAGAACAAACACTTTAACCTTGGATAGATATTTATAATTCAATCTGGAGACGATGTAACTGTGTGTGTGTGTGTGTGTGTGTGTGTGTGAATGATTGATGACTCTTGTTTGGTTGTGAAATGTGCCTTTTTTTATTGGGTCATTTTCTTACCCCAAACTCGACTCTGCTGTTTTTCCTCGTCTTTTGAAAAGCAGCTAGCCTGACAACATCTGCATGTAAGCCATTTCATTTAACTGACAATCAGCATGTCCCCCAGAAATGCTTTATAATCTTTATTTTTCTTTTCTGTTCTTGTTTTCAGTTCCTCCTAAGTTGACTGTATTTCGTTCCTCCATGTTTCTGGTATTTGTTTACAATGATTTGGCCACCCTCTGATTCAATCATTTATACGGATGTTTACTGCTTTAATTGATGTTCTGTTGGATTTTTATGATTCACAAAGAAAATAAAAGCTTTATGTTCATCATGAACTTCATGAACCTCGATTACTTAAAGGGAGATTGGGGTTTCTTCCAACCCGGGTCTTCTTTTGTAGTTTGTGCCCTCATGCCGGTCATTTATTACAATTACTGAAAAGCTTAAGACGTTTAAAATCATCTAAACAAGTCCAGTTACCTGCTATCAGAACTACTTCTGTGGAAGTGAAAGCTAAAAATATATCTCAGCTTTAGTTATTTATGAACTTAATATTTCCTTTATAATATCTTATTACATTACATAACCATACCATAAGGCCAAATGTATCTGGATGCCCCTGCTCATGTGCTGTAGTGTGCTACACAGTGTGCTGATCCAGACCTGAGAGTGGAGGGTGTTATAGCTGCAGGGTTTTGTTCATGGTGGCTGTAGAGTCCAAATGTGCAGATGTCCACATACTTTTGGCCATATAGAGTACTTTATGGTTCAACCCGCAGGAATGAAAATCATGTTTTTGCATATGAGACTTGCATGTCTCACTTTTTTGACTACGAGCATTATAGTGCAGTAAATAATAAGAGCTTACATAACTGGATTTTAGTTGACATCTTATGTAAAGTGGAGCCACGTGGCTCCATGTGTGGCGCATGTAAAAATATATCGTATCCCGATTATTAGTTTTGTGATATCGTATTAATTCTCAAAAGCACTATTTTATGCTTAAACTGTGATAAACCCAAATGCAGATCCCACTGCTCTGTTGTATTTTATTCACTGTGTGTTTCCTAAAATTAGATTTTTTTTAAATCGGAATATATCACAATGTATTGAATTGTAAAGCCTGTATTGTAATACATATCGTATCACCAGATTCTGGCCAATACACAGCCCTGGTGAAAGGCAGTGTAGTTTTGCAATGCAACTGACCATTATTATAAAAATGCGGTGTTGTAAGTTTAATTGATTTTACTTCCAAATTAGAAAGAATATGATTATTATTATATTATTATATCATGTTGAGAGCTTTTTTAGCACTTTTATCGAAAAAGTCGTGATTTATTTGTTTCTTTTCATGCAAGTAAGGTATAGTGGTATATGAAATGTTAAAAAACCTTCAAACCATCAGAAGCTGGTGATTGGTTGCCCTTCCTGTGGTTTCATTTTCCGCATTTTATTAAACATTTGACTAGTTTTTGAAATATCCTGCAAACTTAGAGACAAACAAACAGACAACAAGGTCTGAAAGCATTCACCTGTTTGGCTGAGCAACTGTAATAAATGACTGAGATGATTAAAAACCTGACTCCATATGTGAAACCCAGTAAAGCTGCTGAATAACAGTTCCATAACTAGCAGAATGGACGGCAGTAACTACAGAAATATGACCCAGGTCGCAAAAAACTCATCTTTCTTTAAGATTCAATAAATCTAATTAAATGTGTCAAAGAGTCCTTGTTGAGCGGCGTTCTGTGATCACAGCAGAACAACAAGAGTGTTTGAATGGTTTCACCTCTTAAATGACAAATCACAGTCTGGCCTCTTTCCAAACTGCTTGTTTTTGAGAAACAAATCAAGTTCTTTTCCAGGTGCCAATAAAACTGTAAGACTCTCTCCGGGGAATTGAATGCATGAATCAGTGCTGCTTTTACTGTTACTTTAGTCATATCACATTCTTGTATTCAGTCGTACTCCTACACAATTTCACAGACTCACAGTTGGCAGTATTTGGATCTGCTCTCCAGGTAATTGGCATCTTTTTTTTTCTACACCTCCATTCACCTCAATCTTCCCTGAAGCACCTCAGTAGTTTTTTATTGACAGACGAGATCCCTGTTTTTATTATCAAACCAAACCTCCCCCTCTGAATTTCAATCTCAGCACGGCCGCTCCGCTGTAATTTAATTTACCCTCTGCCCTTTTATGTATGTGGGGTGTGTCTGCATGTTTGGGGGCAGAGCTATAATTGGAAATGCAAACTTGCCACGGTTTAATTAATTCACAGTGTGTTTAATTGCTGCATGGTTTATGCAGGCTAGGAGAGAGAGCAGGTACTGGCTGCTGTTAGTTTGCAGATATTTCTTCTCCGG
The DNA here is from genome assembly GCF_004916995.1 of Morone saxatilis. NCBI lineage: Eukaryota > Metazoa > Chordata > Actinopteri > Moronidae > Morone > Morone saxatilis. The sequence goes on along the minus strand of NW_023339696.1, from coordinate 21,455,556 downwards.
AGGTGAAATTTTGGATTTTTTTTTATAATAAAAATGCAGTCAGTGAAGCAGTAACTAGATCAGATTATCTGCAGAATTAAACTCTCTCATTAAGATGATATTGATGAGTTTGTGCAGTGTGTTGTGTTGTGTGTCGGCTACGTTCACACTGCAGGCACCAAATCCGATTTTTTTTCAGGCTCAAATGTGACTCGTCGTTTTTTTTTCGAAAAGCACGAATCACATGGACTCTGATCTTTGCTGTTTTAATTTGGGCCACTTCAGGGTTGGGCTAATATATTGTTGGTGATTAGCCGATTCTATTGCCAGTTGTTTTTTTAGGCCATTTTTTGTCATTAATTTGGATAATTTAATAGTCTGCCTCTAAATAAAAAGCAGAGCCAAAGTCAGAAAAAAGAATGAGACAAAAAACTGCAGTAAAGCCAGAATATATTCACGTCTAACTGTGAATTAAGAGTTTATTTCGACCAGTTTGACAACAGAATACAGTGACAAGGTGATTTACAGGGGCTCCGACCAGAACTCTTGAAGACAGGTGAGGCGTGGAGCAACCCTGATACTGATTGACACTTCCATCCTTTGACCCTCAAACCTGAAGCTCTGTCTCAAACTGTGCCGAGCATTTCAAAGGTGTGGTTTTCAGGTAGGACTAAAAATACTTACTGCCTAAAATTCAGTATAAGGTGTCAGCGAGTATGTGCACCGATCTGAAACCAAATAATTGATTAGACCTAAAATAAGTTAATAATAAAAGTTTAATTCCAGCTGCCGACCCTTTACAGAAAGTCTGTAGAGGCAGTCGGATGGTCAGAGAACTACTCCCAAGTTTGTCCTTGGGAGGAGACACACACACACACTGTACCATCTGCAGTCGAATCCATTCTAGTCCACAGCTTTATTACTCGATTTATTTACTCTGGCTGCTTCAGGTGCTTCTGTGAGACCTGCTCGCCCCCCCAGGTGAGCCCTGGCCGTGGAAGCGATTATGACTCTATCAACTGGCCTTAATAAGTGTCAGCAGCAGCAGTACACTGTGGCCCGCTGCAGTCCTGAGTCACAGGCGGCGTGGGGGGAAATCGGACACAGCGTCCCGTTTCAGGCCGCTCACAGCTCGTTAGCAGGTCGGATGTTCCCTCTGTCCGCTGTCGTGCTGTACAACCATCATGGCTGAAAGGTTGTGTTCACCTTGGCTCTGCCTCACTAATGGGAGTCATTTCAGGCAGTGACAGTAAACACAGTGGCTACAAGATAAGACATGAATGCATTAAAGCAAAGCCTGGGGCTTGTTTACAGGCACTATAACTGAGTACTCTACTCGAAAGAAAGAGCAGGATCGAAAAGAGGCATTAAAAGTAGTAATCTTCCTCGTCTGCCAGCTCCCTTTGTTCGTTTCTGACATCATTCACATTTAATATTTTCCTGCCTGAGGTTTGTAGCACATTTGGATCTCATTAGCAGCCAGGTGTAGTCTCATCTTCTACTGACAGATGGCTTTCTTTTAATTCCAGACAGATGCTTCCCTTTTTTTAATGACCTCTTTTTTTTTTCTCCCTCATGTCTCGCCGCTGTGAGGTTCATTAGCACAAACAGGGCTTAGTAGAAGTCTTGGGGAGAGATTAGGGTCACAGTATTTTAGGGATGGTAGCCAAGCCCCGACTGAGCTGCTCTGACAGCATGATCATCATGCAGGACAGAGGTGGTGGTCTGTCCCTGTTCATTGGAGACAAACTCTGAGAACATTTCCACAACTGTCCCAGTACTCCATCCATGTCTACTGTTGAGGAATTTTGGAATATTGGGCTACTGTAGAAACATGGTGGTTCAACATGGCGGACTCCATATCAGGTGATTATACACTAATGAAAACACACCTATGGATATTATACTCCATTTCTGCCAATAGATCCTCCTAAATGTTACACACCTGCACCTTTAATTTAAACACTGATTTAATAACATCCTTTTTTTCAACCTTTTCTGTCTAAATGTCTGCATTTGGGTCCTCTGGTGGAAAAAGCAAAAATTATGTTTTGTTTTGTTTTAGTACAACTTTTATTTGTTAGTTATTATTTTTATACATTTGCATAATTTTTGCTGGGGCATGCATGCAAGGGCATTTCCAGAGGGGCGCGGAAATCTGATTGATGCCACCCCAAGTGCCAAATCATTATCCTTACCTCTTCCAGTCCACACTGTCTTTCAGAGGCTGTAGTGGGCTCCATAATAAAGCTGGAGTGAAAACACTGGTATCAAATGAAACTAGATGACCTGATGCATTGGCACTAACCCTGTCATAGCATATCTGGAATGAGAATAAATAACGCTCCAAAGTCAGGAAAAATCTTGCCGATGAAAAAGCTGGAATGGCTATTTATATAAGGGATCTTTGACCTAAAGATATGGGGTTCTATGGGCACCCACAAGTCTTCCATTTACACATGCATTTTTTCTGCATTTGGTATTTTTGCCTAGTGTATATGAATATCTGTATATTGTGGTCCCTAAACAATGTTGGAATTGTATAAATGGGAATTACTGGAAAGCTGAGACATACTTTTTCTGCATAAGTCAATGCCCCACCTAGTCAAAAAAGTCTGGAAACACGCCTGACTGCATTTGGGTCCTCTCTTCTATCGCCTAGTACACACATACTTGGCAGTTGGCATTAGACATAAAACTTGAGGTGCAGAATCATCCGATATGGATGTAATACATAGGAATACTGGGCTGTAATTGAATGTTGCGATTAATATAGTAAATGCTGAGGTCAACTCATACTTGAACGATCTGTATAACTTTGCTGTTTACAACTATTCTTTTTATTTTGACCTTAGAAATAGTTTTCTTGTTCACTTCCACCATCTCTCACATTCTACTTATGCTTTTCATCGTTCTGTTATTCTCCCTTCTTCCTCTCTTATGTATTGACAGAGGCTGTAGTTGAATATTCTGCCAGTGTCGTGTCTGGTGAGAGTGTCAGTGCATGATTTATAACTATTACACTAAACATGCAGATGAACACAGGCAGCCCCTAACATGTTGTTTACATTCAGGAGGCATACACGTCCGTCTTTGACCCGCTCAACCCAGCAGTCGTTCATCACTTTCCACGCCTGCAGATACTGGCTTTTATTATTTAGTCATTTATTTTATATTTTTTTTACTTATTAGTACTTAGTACTTAGTCCCTTATGGAGACACCCATTCCCCCAAAATAAACAAAAACCTCTTTTGTGTCTGAGAGTTTCACTGTCATGTGATGGTCTAAATGCTGCTTTTTTTCCATCCTGAGAGAAACACTAATCTCTGGATCCTTGCACATTTTGGAAGGATTGTTGGATGGGGATGCATGTTAATGGTAAATACTTTCACTTTAGCATCAGTATCAGCTTCCAAAAACCCATATTGGTTTAATCCTAATCCACTCAGTATGACTTTAGGAGTCATTTGAGCTCAGATGCTAAATGAGCACAAGAAATGTCCAACAATATATAATAATTCTGGGAAACCTGCCTTAGAGAAACGTATACAGCTTATTTCTGTTCCTTGTGTTCTTTAAGTGAGATATTTCTCTTTGGGCTGATAGGAGTTTTGAGTTTTCAGCAGATAGAAAAAGAGATTGTCATTCTGCGACTCTCAATCTCCGCCACGCTGACAGTCTGCAGGACGGCGTCTCGTGCAGCTCGGCTCTCGATTACAGCTGCTTGGTCAACAAACGTCTGACTGCTGTCTGCTGCCGGCTCACCGCTTCACTGAGAAACCTTTTACTGGAACTGGAGACTCTGACACCTGTCTGGTTAACAGACTCCGTCCATGACACACAACGTACAGCGAGGACTTGCAGTTCCCTGCCATTCATAACGCTCTCTGCTCACACATCTTGTACAGTAGGACGTCCAGTCCAGAGAGTGGATCTCCTGCATGTAGATTTACTCTTGAACCAGATGGCTGGAGTCTCAGATTGTGTTTTCAGAGCCAACCCAGACACTGAAGCCATATTTAAACAGTATTTAAAAAATATCGCAGGTAAAAAGAAGGCATCTCTTTTTAAAAAGAGATATTAGAAATTGGGGGGTAAAGTAAGCAAGGAGCACCAACAGTAAAAAAGGAAAGGAAAATTCAGTTTGGGTTTTCTTTATATTATTGTCGTAGTTTTGTAGTTTTTCTGCTAGTTAGTAGCCCTCACCCTCACACACCGAGAAAGGGGAAGGCTCGGCTGGTAACACAGAGGTGCAGTTAGGCTGTGGCTGGAGGAAGATGGTATAATCAATAGAATACTCGATTACTTAATCAATCAATACCTGCAGCCCAACTCTGATTTCATTCCCAAACTGTTTGTGGTGCACAACAAGACCAGAGTCCTTAGGGGAAAGAATCAGGGGCGCTCCAGACAACAAAAGAAGTCTGAATTAATATTGATGATCTTATTTGAGTCAGAATAAAAGTGAACTAAGAAGTTAACTTAATTCTTAATGAAAATCATTAAAGAAAAACAAATGCATCTCTCCAAATGAACTTTGGCTGGGTCACTACACCTCTGAAGCGATTACGGACAAAGACAATGGAGTCTAACAGAAAACTCAGTTACCCCAATTGTTAATTTTATTTTAGCCAATAGTTTTTATAATTTTTCACAACAAAGAGGTCATAGGTGCTAAAATGCTTCATAAAGAAACTGCAGAGTGGAGAGATTATTCTCTTTGGGTTCATCACTACCAGAGAAACCGGAGAAAATCCTGTCACATTACATATAGGCCTAGTCATTTAACTCATTGTTTATATTAAAGAATTGATGACTGCAGCTTTAAAGTAGTACATACCGGTATGTTGTATAACTGACTAAATCAACTGCCTTTAATTTGAAATATATGCTCTGATAATCAACTTTTTACAATATCTGATTAAAAGCCTAAAGCCTTCCTATTGCCTTGTAGAATCTATGTTACAGGCAACATAATGGTGATTTACCTATTTGTTAAGCCTCACCAGTATAGTGTAATTTGGTCACGTGTTATCCAAAAATCTCTATCTGCATCAAAGCGATACACAGTGTTCATAACATTGACCCCTAAAATGGTAGCTGTTTCAATTAAATGTACATTCTCCATGTCATTTTATTACATAAGTGCAATGTAAAGGGTCGGCCACCCACAGTTGGAGTGTGATGCTCATAGCCTCCTTATTGGATTTAGTAGAGTTTACTCAATTTGTTTGCATTCAGTTTATTACGAGTATTGTTGAATTTTTTTTGAGTGTACTGTAATAATTGAAGCCACAACAAGAACTTTTTGGTTGATTCTGGCAGCCTGTGGGACACAGAGCGGTTAGTGTTCTACCACCTTGTTTCAATGATTTCAAGGGGAATCTGACATAGTGGAAGCAGTTAACAATAACTACATAGAAATAGCCAATCTTCTGATGATGGTCTTCTTTGTTTATGTTGGTCAAATACAGGCATCAGTGTTAAATTGAGACTGTTACATAACTCCTTGTAGTACGTTTAACGACAGAAAACAAAATGAACCATTTGTCTCAGTTGTTCAGGTAACTCCAGTACAAATACATGAATTTGGCGGGGAACCCAGTGCTTTCCCTCTGAGGTGCTGGCAGCCTTCATCTCCTCAGCATTTGACTGTTTGCAGAGCTCCATGTGAACAGTGTCTCTGTCTGTCTGCCCGGATGTCCCCAGAAATAAAAGGAGCGTCCGCGGTAACATGATCAGGAAGGGCAAACACTCCGAGACAGAGCGGCCGCCATCGAACCCGCTGCTGGTATTTTCTCTCTGTTTGCATTTGTCTGGAGAACGATCCTCCTGACAATGTGACAGAGTCTTTTTTATGATTTTTAACCTTTAAGAGTTGTTCGGCTGCCAGCTATACTTCATTTTAAAGGTTTCAGCAAGTATTTTGGTTTGGCAGTACAGTGTTCATACACAGTTCTCTGTGTGTTAACATGTTAATGGCAGAGGTTGGAAGTAACAAACAAAGGACCCAAATGCAGACACTGAGACAGAACGGGTTGAAGAAAACAATTGTTACTAAATCAGTGTTCAAATTAAAGGCCCAGTGTGTAACATTTAGGAGGAATCTATTGGCGGGAATGGAGTATAATATTCATAAATATGTTGAATGAGCAGTTTTTATCCACACATGCCATGGAGTCCGCCATGTTCAACATCTATAGTTTCTACAGTTGCCCAAAAGGAACAAACCAAACACTGGCTCTAGACAGGGGACTTCCACTATGTCCACTGTAGTTTCTCCTTTGTGCTTGCAGTGGGAGGTTGAAGCTACGATCTACAACCAGTTAGTTTGGTACAAACTACAAAGAGAGTAGTATTTCACTTTTACTTGAGTAAAGAATTTGTATTTCTACTTTTACCGGAGTCTCTTCAATTCAATTGATTTGAGTTTTATTTGTATAGCACCAAATCAAAACAAAAGTTACACTTTTCTAGACCGTTCCCACCATGAGCACTTGGCGAAAGTGACAAGGAAAAACTTCTTACAGTGTCTGTACTTCTACCACCTCTGGTTAGTTAACAGTTAAAATCCAAAACCAACAATAAACTGTGTGTGTGTGTGTGTGTGTGTGTGTGTGTGCACCACAGCCTGATATATCTCCTTCCTCTGTGCCATCGAGCTCCATTGTTGTCCAAAAACAATTAAAAACACATCTGTGATGTTCCTTCAATACAATGAACACACACACTGTAGTTTTTTTTGACTCAGTCCCACAGACACCGTCCTGCTGCCCCAAATACTCACTAGAGCACTAAATGTAGATTTATCCGTCACTGAAAATAGCCCCCAACAAATGCACCATTTCCTCCGGTTTGAGTTGCTAAAAACTACAGTGAGCAGCTGTTTAAGGGCATTGTGTGAGCCCTTTTTAAAGATTTACATCTTGGAACTAGTGGGCTCAGAGCTGAGAGCCACAGACGGACCAACACATTGTCGGTTTGGGTCTTTTCATGGGATTTGTCGATAAAAAGACAAATATAGTAACATCTAAAGGTGGCGATACTTGTGTATGAATATCTAATCCATGGATATCTGACAGGATGTTTCCATGAATAAAAATGAATTGAAAGTGAGTCATAATCCCCAAACTCTTGTGGAAATGATTCTTATTCCTGCTGCCGAATCGTTCACAGTCCCGGCCCTCACTGAAGGTCGCCGTTGGCTGTTACAGTTTATTGTTATTTTCTCCTCCTGGTTTCTCTGTGGAGTTTGAGTGTGCTGCGGTCTCAATGCCAGGGCCAGGTTTTCTCCCACTGTGACTAAAATAACATCCCTGGGGGGGAAGCAGCAAACAGCAGTAATTTTATGGAAATCTTTGGATTGAAGAAGGTCAGATTAAAGAACAAAGTATTGGATTATTGGCGGCTTCAGGGCATTATTATTATTTTCTACCTTCACAAACCTATTCATGTGTTTGAAAGATTTTAGCTAATTGTCTGCTTTTCCCTTTTTCCTCTGTTCGGAGGTTGGTTGGGAGGTTTTGTGGAGAATTAACCAGAAAGTTAGAATGCCAGAATCACCTGGTGATGAAATGTTTGTCATAGCTGCCACAGATACCTGATATATTGTTGTGCAGACTAATTTACATCCAATGGAAATCCTCAAATACTGTATATACAACCACAGTCCAGGACTGTAGACCTGAGACTTGGACCCGAGTGAGATTTAAAGTTATAATCTTTAGGATGGTTGAGTTAGTGACATTTAATGGTGGTAACAGCAAGGGTCTTTTATAATAATAAAGTTCCCAGAGTTGCATTTGAAATGACACAAATAGACCACTGGGGGCAGTAAATACATCATCTTGAGCTACTCAAGAAATACAAAAGAAGAAGAGCAACTGGCGCAAGAACAACATGTTTCCTTGGAACAGTGTGCAGTGGTGTGCAACAGGCTTTGAGGTACGTTTTCCTTTCTTTGGTGGGTGTGTCTGAGGGGTTGTCAGCAGTAATGTGTGTATAAACCCTAGGAAACGTGCAGTGCAGAGAGTGCAATTGCGCTCAATGCACCACCATTTTAAATAAATGTTTTGGTATGTTTTGTTCACGCTGAATGCACCCATGACTACATCCAACAAATGAGAGGATTATTTAATGATGATTTATTAAAACAGACTAAAGAAGATTCATCAGTGCCGCCTGAACTCATGATGTGGCATCACAACGGGACATGTAGCAGAGATGGGGTGCTACCTTCCCATCAGGGGTTAGCCTCCACATTACAAAATAGCTGCTACAACTACACAACTACATTTCCCAGAGTCCCTCACCACTCAGACAGATGTAGGTGCTTAAGCCTGGAAGAACTGGAGGGAAGGCAGAGGGACAGGGGCAGAAAGTATATTAATGCACCTGTTTAAAGGGGAAGAAGACACCTTTTAAAGGACATTTTATTTATCTATTTTTAAGTTAAAAGAAAACCTTTGTTTGTGGTTGAAGAGATTAACTTGCTGAGTGAAGAATGAAACTTAATCTTCTTTTGAATCTTCTATTTTGCCTGTTTTTCCTTAGTTTTACTGCACTGTCCCGCCCTGACCTGCCCTGGTGACCTCTCATGATATTACGATGACCAGACATGAAGTCTGTACGATGTGAAACACGTGCATGCACTTGCTTTTGTCTTTGTGTCCGGTAATGTATGAACTTTCTATTGTTTTTCTGTGAGTTTAAAACCTCGGGGAAAAAAAGGAAATACATTGAATTGTTATTTAGAAAATGGTAACAAACCAATCAATAATGGGTTTTGATATGATGAAAACCAGGACATAAAATATCAGGACAATAAGACAATAAATAATACAGTGACAGACAATCCTTACATAACCTTCAATATTAACAACAACAATAAACCTGAACAACCTTGAAAGCAAAATGATTAAAGTCTGCTTCATCCTAATGGTCAGTAATAACGCCTGAAGGACTTATCCCTTCAGATACTCTGTGTGTTTCTGGTTAGGACTCCTTGTCAGACGATCCTCCTGAACCGCACACTGAACCACTTTGTATGACAGAAATCAAAATCAAAAACATGATCCAGCTGTCTGTGTGAGCTGAGGGAGGTTGGTTGTTGGTATCAGAGAGGCTGTGGATCTGATCTGAGGGATAAGACTCTCTTTCCTCCCTCGAAGCTGTCTGAAGCCTTCTAATCCATCAGCAGATGCTGGGATGTGTGTCACACGCCAGACTCCCCAATCGCACACACACACACACACACACACGTACAAACCGCTGCTCGCTGTATATACTGTATATCTCCAAGAAGTCAAAAACACACGTCAGGATTTTGACTTAATCTTTGTGTGTTCTGACTATTACTTGGTAGAACTCCACAGCTGCTGTCTCAACAAAATGATAAATATATTTTTAGAATTTTAAACAGCAGCAAGTCTGCAGCAAAATGTCATTTTAACCCTCTAAGATCACATCCTCAGTTATATTGTACCTCTATTGAACAATGTATGCAAAAACAATGTACAGAAACTCAATTTCTTCGTATTTTTATATCAAAAACAAAATGTGATGATGTGTGTGAAATAAGAAAATCCCCAAATTAAACCTCCTTAAACTGTTATATTAAGCTGAGGAAAGTAACTTTAACGTAACTACATCTAATCCATAAAAGACCTAAATTATTAAGAGTTGAAATATATAAATAGACCTCTCTCTCTCTCAAAGTGGATGTGTTGACTTCTCACCCTCAGGTGTAACTCATCGCAATAATTATAAATCACTAACGGTGATACTTTCAGGTGTGTTTTTCCTTCTATGACAAACTTTATCCAACCCGAGAACGTCTATTTCAGGTATATTTGGCAGATTTCAATCATATATATATATATATATATATATTATTATATTAGTTATCATCTAAAGTAAAAAACAACATACACAAAGCTGTTCAAAATGGAGAAATGAAAGGATTTAAAAGAGAAAGAAAGAAAAAGGGAAACACACTGATATTTAATAGTGAAAAGGAAAAACATTTGTCATTGTTTTTCTATAAATCCTGAATTAATGAGGATAAGGATGCAGTTACAGCTGAAGAGTTGTTAATAATTACTGTTAACAAGAGGGAAGTCAGTCTGTTAATCACCCATAAAATGGCACAATCAAACCTCTGCCGTACATGTGCGTACACATGAAGAGCTGCATACCGTATCTGTGAACACAGCTCCCTGTTTTTGCCATTAAGTGCATCATGAATCGCCTTGTTAAAATTCTCATCCAGACCCGGGTTTGTTCTCTGGGGTGAAATCAGTGCCACACCTGTAGGAAACCTGTGGGAAGGTCAACAATGTTAATTATTTAATATTTAACCGGCCTCCTGAGGGCAACAGAAGCGACTGCTAATCATCATTCCCACTGTATTCTTCACTCATTAAGTATGAGCCAGGAGTCATGTGTTGTGCTGGATGGCTGAGCAGAGCATGCAGCGTAAAGCTGTGGAGGCGACTGTGTGTTTTTATTTTCCAAAAGTAAAAACAGCTGTGAAATTATTGGCTTGAAAGGAAAACAATACTAACAGAAAGTACACAATGTTAAATCTCCCTCAATTTATTCAAATGTCTCTTTCATCCTTTAAAATCACTGAATTTTAAGCCTGGTTTTGTTATGGTCTGGCTGTTTAAAGAGTTTGGTAGGGACCATCTATGGTAGATATAACGGACAGAGCTTCCAGGTCTGTGAATTGTCTTAAACCTGCATTCTACGTAATATCCAGCAGGGGGCAGCTCCACTGGTTGCAATAAAAACAGATACTATTCAGTCTTATGGAGAAATGA
>NW_023339696.1:21436511-21444653 GCF_004916995.1 Morone saxatilis | reverse complement strand
CCAGCTCAACGCACCAAACTCAGATCAAACTGTCAAACAGTGCTGATCAGATATGGATCCAGATTCTGTTACTGCGTTGATTATTGCTTAACTAAAATAGTTTAAAAAAAAAAAAACTGTTTTAAATAAATTTCAGTCAATCAAATTTTTTCCAAAAAAAACTGTAAAGACAAAATGATATCATGAACAGTCAGTCACAGATTGTCAGTTCCAGCTGAATTACACTGATACTCATTTGGATAAAACAGACTCATACACACAAATGCTTTGTGTTGCACCCCAGTTGTTTAAATGTAATTGATAGATAATCCACACACAATAAATAAGACCTGCTTCATTCATGGTTGGATTATAGATGTATTATTGTTGCCGTGGAGAAAAGAAATCAGTTTTCTGTTCGACTGCGACCTTTTTGTCTTTGAGATGCAAATCCTTTATTATTATTATTATTATTATTAGATGTTCCAGTGTCTCATTTATTAGGATTTGCATTAGCTATAGTTACATTGTCTACAAAAGATTTATGAAAACAATGTATAAAACTTTTATCATTAAAATGGTGGAAAAATGGAAAACTTCTTACCATCAGGGTGCTATTTGGCTACCACGAGTACACAATATACATATTATATACTAGCAAAGTCAGCATACAACAAATGACTGTCCTTTAACATGATATTCCAGACCTGCTTAGAACTAATATGTAGTGTTGAAGTGGGACACAGCTTAAAATAAAATGTTAGGATTAGATTTACAAGCACATCTTCCCATCTTCTGCACATTTCCACTGGCTTCCAGCTTTCTATGTTGCGTTAAAGTTAAGTATAATAATCCAATGTGAGCATCCCAAACGCCATGTGGCCAATCACAGTTCGTCACTGTCTGTGGTTGTTTCATCTGGCAAACTGTTTGATTGTATTCTTCCTGACAGGAAAACTGGGATCTCCATCTTTTCAGCGTCTGTACACTGCACTGGTTTTTTCTGCAACATTAAAGTCAAAGGTACTGCTGCAGTTTAAGTGTCACTTCCTGACGTGAGCTCGTCCACTGAGGATTAAGTGACAAATTTTGGATTGATGTGGTTGGACAGCGGGGTGAGGGGGTTGTGAAGTCACCTCCACGCTGCTCATTAGGATTCGCCTTCGGAATGCAAAATGGTGAAACTGACAACGGCTTAAAGCCCGCAGAGTGATGATGCTGAAACAGCCGCAGTGGGACAGCAGACAGGCTGGACACGAGGCCACTGTGGTCACTGACAAACCTCAGTGTCCCATTCTGACTTTGAATAGAGTCATTTCACTGTACTGTAGCACTTGGATTTGTGATAGTAACTGTACATAATGTCAGTTAATGATACATATTGTATTTTTTAAATAAAAGGGTTTCACGCAGTATTTTATATTGGAGGTGGACCACCAAACCCGGAACAAAGACCACCTTTGCTAACCTTCAGGAAAAAGAGCAGAAGAGCTACAGTATTTCAGTCAGCAGTATATTTGATGAGTGTGGCTATTATCTAGGCAATCATCAAATAACTATTGATTACGAGACCAGATGGGTCAGTATCTGAGTGGCCAACTACTAGATCTAATTTCAATTTAATTCAGTTTTTCAATTCAGTTTTATTTGTATTGCGCCAATTCATAACAAAAGTTATCGCAGGACACTTTTCATTGGAGCAATCTAGACCATTCTCCTTCTTAAAATTATTTACAGAGACCCAACAGTTCCCACCAGACAGACCCCGGCTCTAGGTGGGTGGCTGTCTGCCTCGACCAGTTGGGGTTAGAGAGAGAGAGACAGATACTAGAAATACAGATACTAACGTTATACTAATTTGCCATTGTAATTTATGTTCCAGCCCTCAGTCTAGTGTATGTCTGCTGCTGCCTCAGATGATCCTCGTGCAACAGGACGCTGACTGCAAGTTCACTTAACAGTTTTCTAAAACACATACATATCCTTTCATTATTATTTTCTTAAGCACTTCCCTGTACATTTTCCAGCTTTTATGATTATCAATTCTGTCTGACGTGAACATAATATAAAGTGTAATGTCCCCTGCAGCCTCTAGGAGGCGCTAGAGCTGCTTTAAACATTTATCATTGTGTGTACGTTGTTGTCAGTATGTTGTGCTGTTGTTCCACTCTCACAACACTGCTCCTCATTTTCATTCATACTCTTTGATTCATTCATATGCTGATTCATATCACTGCATGTTTTTACAGTTTCACTGCTGCAGTGACCCAGTTTACCTACAAGCATCATTCACGTCTCATCCTCCCTCATGCTGTCCCACTCTGATGTTTTGTTTATGTGTGTGTGTGTGTGTATTGGTGTATTAAGACCTGGATTTATGCATGAACGTCCCTACATGCTTCACTGAGCTGAGAAGATTCCTGAGATCATGCAGCTTATCCCACTGTCTCGCTGTTACTCAGAGCAGATTAAGATGTTCTGTACTGTATCAGTCATACAAGTTTTTGACTTTCCAGCATTCCCCTGGTGACCAATCTCCTCCTCCTCTACAAATCCATGGCCTCAGGTCCTGTCTGCCTCTGCTGGCAGGGCGTCTATTGATTCACAATCTCAATCACCGCGCTGACAAAGACAGCAGAATCTTCTTCTTCTGCATCATCACACAGATGGATCAGGTTAAATGTGTTATTTAGTTTTAATTATATGACGTCTTTAACGATGTATCTATTACAGATTTCTGTTCACAGTTATCAGATTGAACTTCAAAGTTCAGAGCAGCTCATGCAGCAATATTAATAGATATTCTGAATAGTAAGTTTGTAGTCATTGAAGGCGTCTTTGATGCCGCAATGGATTTGCATGTCTGCGCTCCCAATTAAACTCTCGTCGCCTTGATTTTCTCACAGGCTCGATGTTCAATCTGTTGCCGCGTCTTTGAAATTGTACTGAAACATCATTTGGGATTCAGGCTGCAGTTCAAATGAATTGATGACATACTGTACACCTCCTCCCCTCCTCTTTCGTCTGAAGCCATCTGTCCCTCCTGTCTCCGTCCTCCACTGCTGCCTCCTGCATTGTGTACAGCAGGAGCACATGTGCGGCAAGCTCTGTTGTTTGTTGTTGTAAATACCAGGGTTTCTCTGAGGGTTAGCACTTCAGTCACAAGCTTGAACCATCAGAGAAACCCCATTCTACGGCTCCTCCATACTGTATGATGCAAGACTATAAGACAGTAAGAAGAAGAGAGGGAGCTCAAGGTCATTGTCCCCTTTATGCAGTCGCTGTAATGCAGCTGGTTTTTAATCCGTATCCAGTTGTTACAGTAAAATCGGAACATTTGCTCGTCTAAACATCCGCATCTGATGTGTCCTTGTGTTTATTTCCTGGCATTTCCTGCAGAGGAATCTCTTGGAAATGCTCCCAAATTAAGTTTAGAATAAATAGATGAAGACCTGGATTGAATGGATGACATTAGTTTGAGGTTAGTTGAACAAGACATTTTAGATTGACTCATTTTTTAATGACACTGTAAAGGCAGTTTACTCCTTTAGGTGATGTGTGACTTTAATAATTTTCCTGAGGGTGGCGCTATAGAGGGAAGAGTGTCTTAAACAGAAAATGGTCATCCTCTGAGGAGCATGAATGTGCTTTTTTAAAATCTTATTTAAAGGTTTTTAAGTAATTTTGAAATTCTTTTCGTATTTTTAGTGCTGGGTACTAATCTTAGATACATTCATGGCACTCACTGCGTTACTTCAATACTACAGAGTAAAGTCAATTTCAATACCAACTGAGCACAACTCATCAGTGCCAGTGAGCCAGTAAGCATGCATCATGTCTGTACCAGGAGGAAATGCTGGTGAGTAGTAGTTTAATGTTATACATCATATGGGCATGCAGGGAAAACACTGATATGGGGCTCACTATGTGCTGCTGCTGTGTCGGCCAGGACTTTAATCAATGAGACTTTCCTGGTTAAACAAACTTTTTAATAAACAATGAAGTTCTCTGGTCTAAAGTTAATAAATCAAGTAAATTATTTTCATTATTTATAAGTCTGTTGTTTTTTTTTGCTTAATAATTTTAAAAGTCATTAAAGTCCAAAAACTGTCAGCAAATAGTGAAAAATTGAGCCTCTGGTGACATTTTTAAATGCCTTGTTTATCCAACCAACAGCCCAAAGATATTCAATTTAAAATCATATAAAACAAAGGTTTGTTAATGATTAATTGACTAATCATTTAAAGTCCTTGTTAAATGTGTATCACTATAGTTTTGAGATTTTACTTTCCATGAAAGGCAGAGAGTCTTGAGGACTGTAATTATTTTTCCCCTGTTCTACACTTCAATAAGCTTTTCTTTCTTTTTCTTACCTCGGTGCCTTGCCCTTGGTCTGGGTCAGTCCTGCCGAAGCTCGTGTGTGTAGGGTACAAATTGATAGCAGGCTTTGGATGTCATATCTAATTAGTCTCCAGGTGCCATGCTTCTCCCCTCACCCTATCCCCATCCCACCACTATCTCTCCATGACTTTGGTCCATTAATGCCAACCTCAGCCTCCAATTGGTTCTCACCCAAATGACTTGTCAATAAGGCTGCTTAATCATGCCTCGCATGTGCCGACAAGTGCCAAGAACTCACCCAACGGTCAGTTGTTAACGCCCATTTGAGTGTACGCAGTCACCTCTGCTCAAGGTGATGTGCAGGTGTTTATATAATCCTCTCAATCTCAACGGTTTCTCACTCCCAGCTCGTATAGCACTGCTGCTTGGTCAGTGGCCCCCCACTTTCTGAATGCACAGGGCTCCATGGTCAAGTTAGCAACAATAAATATGAAACATCCACAACTTCCAGTCAAGTTAGAAGTTAGTAACATTTGGTTAGACTTTCAACATAAAGCTTGTGGGAAACAGTTGCAGTTTGGTTAAGGACTATCTAAACTCCAAAACTGTGGAAAACCTCTGTATATGGGTATTTACTAATGTTGTTGATTGTATTAAAATGTCCAGATTTGGTCCTGAATCAAAGTATTTGAATTTTATACATTTTGTTATAAAAAAGCAGAACGATCTCCCTCTACTGGTTGAAATCAGCTTTTGCAGTTGAATTTTGCTATTGGCTGATCTTGAGGCAGGTGACATATATGGTGGCGGCTTTTGTCACCAACCAGCCCCAACCACCAACGTCTTGACTCTGTGGACTGCAGCCTGCTACATAGCCGTAACCGGACACTCTCCCATCCACTAACATTGTAGGATTATTAGGAATTGGTTCACAAAATGAGTAATAGGTGGTGATGATGCAATGATTTGCGGCTTGTGTTGTTCTCTTTCTTGATGTTTGGCTTTGTTAGCAAAGTTGTGGACTTGCTAGATTTTGATCATAATGTAATCATAACAAATGCACATGTACAGCGGCCCATATTAACAACAATGGCGTTGGGGGTGCCACATCGCAACCAATACCAAATCTTACATGGTGTTGCTTTAAGCTCATTAACTATTTTTAGAAAATCGTAAAATGTTTTTTAAGTAATTTTCCATCAACCTTTTGTGATGTGATACTTTATAATGCATATAAAAAATACGTTGACAGAAACACAGCTCATATCTGTGTCTGTGATTAACTGAGTGCAGACAGGTGTGCCACAGCAGGGCCTCACCGGCTGCATCCCACCCTGCAATCAACATCCCTACAAAGACTCTGCACTGCCACATCCACCTTTCCAGATCCTAGTTCTGTTTCCTGCCAGTCTTGTTCTACTTTTGCTCGTTGCCTATTTACCCAACTCAATTATGTTCCTCCTCTCCCTGTAGTTTCATCTGCTCTGCTCCGGTCCCTGTCTCCAGTCTTTATCCTGTTGGTCTTGTCTCCCTGTCCTGGCTCCCCAGTCGGCTCAGCTACACTCCAGATTCAGTTTCCCCCTCTCTCTGAACTCTCTGCTCAGCCTCAGCTTCCTCTCTTCTCTACACAAGCATCCACCAATCCAGTTCCCCACGCTCGCAGGCTTCCACTATACTAAGTCCTGGATCACATCCATTCCCTTTTAAATCCTGCAATAAACAATCTAATTTTATTCAAACCCCAGTCTCCTGCCCCTCTGTCTCACTTGGGTTCACTAGCTCAGCCTGAACAAGAAAAAACAATATTGTTTTTGTATTTTAGTGTAGAGCTACTTTATCCTCGTAAGACCAGGCTGGTTCATTTTTTAACAACCCTGTTTTTCTGCTTTAATTTATTTGTCAAACAGTATGTTTGAACTCTGTTACAAGAGGAAAGGTTTTTTGATAACTGATGTGAAATGAAAAGCCATGGATGTGGGGAGAGGTGCATAGAGAATTCACCCTACTGTTGTCTGGCAAGCAATACAGAAGTATCCATTGCCGTGCCACCAGACATAAGAACAGCTTCCTGTAAGACTGCTTAATTCATCCCAAGCACGCCATGATGTAAAATATATATTTTTAATGATGTGTTTATATAATTTACTAATTGATATGTATGTATTTGTATATATACCTACATTGTGACACTGCTTCAACATGCGGAGAACTCAAGAGTTTGTCAGGTCTGTGCTCAGTTATGGTTGCTAAGCTGTGATTGGATAATTGCAGTTTGGCTGAGAGGTTTAGCAAACAGTCGTATTTTATTCATCAGTCGAGTTTTCACACGATGCGGTGACAAAGCTCTCCACTGCTGTCTCTCAGCAACTTCATGGCTGCAGATGAAAGACTACATGTGACCATAAATCACATTTACAAGCTAATTCCTGGCTTTATATTACTGTAGAAAAAGCTGCAGCTCTAAAAATGAGAATGGAGCTGGAACCTTGAAGTTTAACCCAACAAATGTACCCTATTTACTTCTTTAACTAATTCTATACAACATGCATACTTTAAAACCTACATTAGTCTGAAAATCAGATAACAAATCAGTTTTTCCTGTGTCAAAGCTTTCAAGAAAAGGGCTCATTTCCTTTTTTTTCTAGATTGATCATCAATGAGAAACAAATCTGTTCCCATGGATGGATGGACTAGCACAGGCTGACATGAGCTTCATCACCTGGAGGGATATGCTACTGCTACTACTAGCTTTTCTTTTAAAGTAAAAGTGGTGGAGGAAAGTGAAATATCACTTTAATATCCGATCCAAACAGCTCGCCCCACAGCCATGATCCACAAGTTTGTCCATTTGATAAACAGAACTGCCCTTGCTGTCCCAGTAATCTGAGCCGGTTTGTCTGAAAGCTCTCCAAGGACCAAAGGATACGTCTGTTTTTTATGGCCGGTATTTACGGAGACACGACACAATATTTGTCCCTCTGAAACGTTGCTCCAGTCTCTGAAATTGTCCTGAGATTTACGCTCGTCCTTCTCTTCTGTCGTGGGCGACCAGCGCTCCCGTCTCCCTCTCGAGGGAAGCTGGGAACACTGTGGTTAAATCTCTGCTAATGCATCTTGGCATGTGTGAGACACAATGGTCGTTTCACGGCCGTGGGAACGTTGGAGATCAGCTGCATGTTGGGCGTCCCCTGGATTCAACCTGAGCTTTCTTAACTCCTCTTGTTCATGCTGACTCCTAATTGGTGTTGGATGCTGTCTTTGCTCGCCAATTAAAAGGGCAGGAGTGGCATGGAGAGGTGGGCTGGTTGGCAGAGAAGTGTGGGAACATTTTCCCATCAGTGTCAGTTTTCATTTTAAACATAAAAAGAAATCCTGAAAGAGAAAATCCATTGCTAACAGAGATTATTAATTGTATCCTCCACTGTGGATTGTGATGTTTATGGCTAGAGTGGAAAAATAACTTTTGTGCCCATGATTCACAGCTGCTGTATAGAAACACATCCTAACGCAAAAAAGATTTTAAAGCTCCTGAAAACTTGGTTTCAAATCTTAATCCTCAGAAACGACATCAGGACTGTGTGAACCATTGACAGTATATATAATGGACAGAGCTTCCAGGTCTGTGAAGTGAATCTAACATGGAAGTGTCTTATACCTGCATTCTATGTAAAGGCCAGCAGGGGGCAGCTCCATTGGCTGCAATAAAAAACCAATACCATGCAGTCTTATGGAGAAATTAGCTGACTTCTCAGTTCATTTATAAACTCAGTAAACACTTTCCTTTTCAGTTTATGGTCTCAAAGCAGGGTATGCTTTAGGGTG
>NW_023339696.1:21423334-21436411 GCF_004916995.1 Morone saxatilis | reverse complement strand
GATTGACAGGTCAGTGAGTCAGTCCAGCTCAACGCACCAAATTCAGATCAAACTGTCAAACAGTGCTGATCAACCGACAACCTATATGCCAACCTTGAGATTTCAAAACGGTACTCCACAAACCAATCATTACATTTTTAATCAAATATTGCTTAATCCTGATTGGTGCACAGATGTTTTTGACATCACCACCAAGAGGAGCTCAGACAAGAACAATAAGAAATAACCATGAGTATATCGGGATGTGAAGAAAGGTTAGTAGCATAAAGTTAAATAACTACTGGATAAAGCTGCTTTTTTGAGGTACCTGCATTTCACATCCATTTTGTGCTCTTTATACTTTTACTCCACTACATTTCAGAGGGAATTTTTATCTCACAGCTAAAGTCACGACTTGCTATTCACATCGAGATTTTACTTGCAGCAACAAGCTTTTTAAAGGTTAAACCAGTTCCCAACTATTTTGGCTCGCTTACAAATACATCAGTGTCTGGTGATAGATTAGAAGCAGACTTAAGAACAGGACAGAAGTGCACACTCTGGTTCTATGCATTTATTTTCAGAAATGTCGATCTTGAAGACACCTCATAGCCAAAACATCATCAGAATAAAATAGAAATGTGTAGAGCCAGAGCTTTCTGCTGCTGTTACAAGTGTGTCTTCAATTTGCAATCAGAGTTCCTATGGGAAAATGTATTTTACTCACTCATTTTAAAGCTCCATCTCAAAGGCATGTTCCGCCTGAATACAAAGTAAATCTTAACAAAGTCAATGAAAAACCAAGAGCGGATGCAAATTCTTTCTGGGCGGTGGGAATTGAGGCGCAGATGTGTGGAACTAACTTAAACTGCTTCAACTTAAGTCAATTTGCACTTATCTGAAAGATACAGAACTCCATGAAATTATAGAGACAGCAAAAGGGAATTAAAATGGAGGAAGATATCAGAAAGAACTGGAGTGTCTGACTGGGTTGTCAAACTAACACACACGTTTGCGCAGCTAACACTAGCCCCTTACACTAACCTTTACTCAATTCACACCCTGTAACCAACCAGGACCTCAGAAATTACATTTCGCCGCATTAGGACTGATCTTTGGTTCCAATGAGGACTACTGGTACCAACAAGGTTAATGTTTATACCTGAAAAGGTCCCCCGTAGGGGACATATGTGCACACACATAAGATTAGCATGTGCTGCTAGCTGGCTGCATTGCTACAATAGGCTGTTTTCTGCTGACTAAACAAATTGCAAAACACTCCAAAGTTCAAATTCACCAAAATAAAAGTGAGGCAAATCATTTTCTTTATCAGAGGCATCGTGATCGTGAATGATGACATATTGTTGTTCAGATTTTACAGCAGAGGGTGTTTCTAATGTTGAACATGTTGCTGTATTGCGTTTTATGGCTTACTGACAGTCATTTATTTGCTTTTAATGACTAATCAGTGTCACCAATGTTGGAAATGATGTGAAGGGTCCAACTTTGTTGTGGAAGATGTAGTGTAGAATTGATCATTACCTCAGCATACGTTGCACCCTCTGTTTTAATTTATCACTAACGCCTCCACAACGATCTAAACCCTTTTTGTTTTTAATGCCGTCCCTGCTGCCTCTGAGGAGAATCATATTCCAGATCATTTTATTGACAGTCACACACCACTAGCTGTAAATCCAACGACTTGTTCCGCTAATAGCTGTAGGAGGATGTCGTTAAGGCTGCACGTAACGGTTCATCGCTCCACTAAGTGACCAAAGTCATTTAAAAAATGCAAACTATTTTTCCATTTACTTTTACCTAAAGGGCACTCTGAAAACCCAGCAGAGTGAAGAACAGTTTGTATTTACCGTGAAACAGAATTACCTGCAAAGCAAAACCAAGGTCCCTTTCAGCCGGCTACAGTCAACCACAACAGGAACTCCACAGCTCCTCTGCTGGTTTATAATGCTGATCCAAGGGTTTACAAAGCATTTGTAGCATCTAGTGACAGATGTGTGGCTCTAATTTACTGGGAAAGTAATCACTCTGGGATAACTAGCCACTGGTGCTAAGTGGGATTCATTAAGGCTATGATTGGTGTCATCAGTTGGTTCAACCAGGTAGCTTTGTGCTGTAATGATCAATGGTAATATGTTTGGACCCCAATGCACACAGTAATTATGGGATATTTGCCCAGCATGTTATGGATGAGCACATTACTGCTCGTCTTGTCGGTGTTCCTCATCTATTTCCTCGCAGGCCTTGGCGTTCACACATGGAGGCAACCCTGACCACGCTGCCTTGGCTCGGCCTCGGAGGACGCGTCTGGCCTGTGGAGCGGCGTCTCCTCCCAACAAACCACTGGGCTCAGACCAATCGTGCAAATTGAACATGATAATGAATCAAGGTCCCTTCAGCTGTCATACACCGTCTCCATTAAGCACGTGCTGTGAAAATCACCCTGCTGGTTAAAGCGTTAGTAAGCATGGCTGCGGAGACGGGTGGGTACAGAGTTGTTCCTGACCAGAGGACTTACAGCTTCCAACTGTTCCAACAAAGAAGTTAAATTAGTGCTGTACCTGACTTTAACTCTCACTTTGGGCTAATTCTTAGACTATTTTTGAGGTTGAATGGGGCTTCAGTCGTTGGAATGTAACGATATACCGAGAGAAATTCAAATCACAATATGTACTTTTTAAACAGCAGAGGGTGCTATCGTCTTTTGACTTTGCTTGTTTGACGTCCTGTGCCACATCTCGCATCAGTAGCTGCATCAAGGAGCAGGTGAAGAGACTTTGAAAATGAGGATGCACTGTCTTGTATTTCTTTAATCAGCAAATCAAGTGGCAGCTTTTTGGCTTCCCTCAGTCAGAAAATGAAAAAGGTACAAAGATAACAAGACATGGCAAGAGATATGAGGCTGTTTTCCAAAGTTGACAGCCGGTTATAATTTTCAGTTTTACTTTTATAAAGACGAGGAAAGATGCATTGTTTCGCACAGTTTATACCCTACCTCACAACCAACAAATTTGATTTGATAGAGAAACATTTGATATTTTGTAGATTTTTGTATGGGAATAATTTTCAGTCATAATTTGTCTTCAGTCTCATTTGTTAAAAAATCATATCATGAATCCGAAGTATATTGTTACAACCCTCAGTCACCATGAAATGGCTTCTTTACTCTGAGAAACTGACAGAAGTTGCTTCAGGTGACTGTGACTCTATCAAAGGATCGCTTGAGAAACTTTTTATAGCAATCCATGAAGCCGCAAAGGGTGTGTGTCTTAAAGTCATATTTCAACCTAAATGAAGTTTAAGAGTAGAATGTGAATAATTAATTTTGTTAGTGTTAGCTAGAAAACCACTGTCAACGTTTCTGTGTGAACAGAAAATGAAGTTTCCAAATTAACCTTACAAAGTATAAAACAGTCAACTACGTTAAATTTCTGCCGTGAAACATTTTTGCTCTGTCCAGTTTTCCTCCTAAAGAAAACACAAGCAACCAGTAAAATGTATGGAAATTATGTCAAAACATTTGAGCAGATGAAACAGCAGAAATTTCACATTTTGGGTAAGAAAACAAGATTATTAATGGTCTAAAAATAAAAGTTTATAATATACTAAAATGAAATACAATGTGTTGAAGACAAATTATTTGAAAAATGGAATCCATTGTTTTCTTTATTCATGTGTTTGGGGACCCTCTTGTGGCCCCGGGGCCCTTGGCAGCAGCTTAGTTTGCTCACTGTCTTCCCTGGAAACACACTGCCTGGTGTTTTGAGGCAGCGCGGCAGCAGAAAGTGGAGGGAAGAAGCCGCATCCTGGACGGAGCAGACAGACGGCAGCTCCGGCTCCACTGGGAGTGTTGGCACTAATTGTGTGGGAGAGGAAGATTGTTTTGGCTATAATGAAGGATCTGTTTGTTAACCCTGTGACTTTGCTGCAGATTGGGAGTTTGTCCACTCATTGTGTGCCAGCTGACTGTTGTTTAGCACTGTGCTGGAAGGGATTTGAGGTTTTACAGCTTTGATTATGTTAAAAACATCCTTGAATAAATGCAAATGTGGCCCATGTGATCCATGTGAACAGGCTGAATGTTGTAGCTGAAGCAATTATCATTGTTGGTGTTTCTTTTTTTTATATCACTGTCAGCTTCATAGATTAAATTTGAGATGGATGACCGTCTATGACGATGAAATCTCATTAGTCGCATTGTCGAGCTTCGGATGCAACAAATCCTCCATGCATGTAGACTAGGAATCACTTTGTAGCCTTGAAGGGTCAATCCATGATGGAGATGACTGCTGAAGTAGTTCAAGAGGTTGAGTGTCAAGGTTGGACAAGGAGGACACACAGACTGCATAAGAGCGTGCAGTGATGTGTTATGTGTTTTCAGACATGCCAGTGGCGTGGCTCTAGAGATGTATGGCTGTATCGATCGGTCGGACCAAACACAAATATCTTGATCGGTTGGATCGCCTTGAAATTTCAGATAGTGGGATTCATCCTCAGGAGACCTTGAATGTCTGTTTGACTTTGGTGATACTTTGGCCTTTTCCCAGAGTGCAACACACACTAATACGGCTGTCCTCACCAGGAAAACGGCCGTATTGGTTGTTTGTGGAAGCAGCTTATTATGAGCGTAGACTGTATAAATAAATATGTCTGTAGTCTCTGTTTGTGAAGAGCTGTCGTGAAGCTCTGTGCGGTCGGCTTTAGCTGTTGCCATCCTGACTCCTCTGGCTCCCAACTAATCCAAAAATGGGCAAAGAGGTGAAGCGTGGGTGGAGCTGAGGCTGGCTGAATGAAGCCTGGTTACTGAAAACAACCACCTGTGATGGCACCCACCTGTCACTAAAAAACAGATCTTGTATGGCCAAGGAGGTTGGGGTGGATGGGTGGGTCAAATGCACCCAAGCTTTCACCTAGAAGCTGTCTGTGACCCATGAAACCAAAAGTTTATGTTGATGTGTACTTGAGGTAAGTTAAGTACTTTATGTGATGTAAAATAAGTCAACATTGACGTTTGGTTTCACATAGGACACAAATGTACTTTGTTTAGGAAAAGATGATTTTAATGATCCCCTTCACATTTCATTTAGCTCCACCATCAGGTCAAATTTCCACTTCCTCCAGGACTTTGGATTTTGACCAAATATCTGCAAAACTAATGATATCAGTTTAATATGACTTTCATGGCAATCCGAAACAATATTTTAGTCCAGAACAATGGATCAGTTGCTGCCAGCGTGGATAATGGCTTTCAGAAAATATTTTTCCTAGGAAAAGGATGTAGATTTTTGGCAAGAATTGCCTGCAAATACCAGTGGCCCATTTCACAAAAGGGATTTGTGAGCACCACTTACCAGCAGATTGTGAAGGATTGCAGCATCACGTCTCAAATGATTGCTGCTCGCAAATTGGGAGATACATTTGCAAGTCCAACAGGGCTCTTGCGTGCTCATGCATGGGTCTCAAGTATGCCGTTTTAATTAGTGAAAAATAAGTTGAAATGAGTGAGAGAAATGATCCCATGTTGCTAATGAGATCATTGCAAATCATTGACAATTTGGTGAAACGGGCCCCAGAGTCACAATTCCCAGTATTTAAACCTAGTCTGAGATAAGGTTTAACATTTTCTGCTTCTGGTAACCTTTTGTTACTTCCAAAGCCAGTTTCATGGTGGATACTGTTGTCTTTCAGCAATGTCTACTTTTGCATAGACAGTGAAGCTCATTTTATATTCTTACTGCAAATTGAAGAAGAAACAAGTTAATCCGCCAGCATCCAGTAACACCTCCGTGACTGCTTCATCTGTCAAGAAATAAAGACGAGAGTCCTCCAGCAGCGAGGCAGCAGACTGAATGTGTAAATCTGAAGAGAAGGGCTAAACGAGCATGCTGACAAGAGGCTTCTGGGAAGTGCACCATGACAAGAATAAAACTAATATGAGTCTTTGGGGCTGAAAGAGACACACTAATTTCCAGCTGATAAAATGGTCATTTCTTCTTTTACCCTCTCAGCTGTCGTGTTTTATTGCGTCACATAAAGCAGAAGAAAAAGAGGAGTGAAAGTCACATTTTTTTTATTGGCCATTAGTTTATTTTTTTTCATTCACCCAAAGATGTTATTTCTCCACTCTGCTTGCTTGCCATCCCCCCTTCCTTCCTCCTCCTCTTCCTTCATCTCTACTTCAAATCTTTCAACCCCGGGTTCATTCCAGGAATTACACCGGATCGATATTATGCTATTTGTCTGTCCATGTTTTCTAAGTGAAATGGAGCCAGCTTCCTACACGACTATCAAAACCAACCTGCCTCATGTCACTGAATGTAATAATTCATGTCACGCCTGCGTCGCTTTTAGTTACGGGACAGGCAGGCTATTTCTGACACAGTATACTTTACGACAAAAACAATTGCATGACATGATTGATGACATGCTGCACAAATAACCAGTTTCACATGCTGCTTTTATGTAACATTAGGACAGTTTATGAAGTGATTTACTCCTTCAGCCCTAAATTTAAATGACAGCAGTAAATAAAGTGTTGAAGCCCAGTTAAAGGTCCAGTGTGTATGTAACATTTGGGAGGATCTACTGGCAGAAATGGAATATAACATTCATAGGAATGTTATTAGTTTTAGGTGGCGTATCAATCACCTGAATTAAGTGAAAATAGGAATTGTTATGTTTTTGTTACCTTAGAATGAACCATTTTTATCTACAGATGCTATATGGTTCCCTTATATGGAGTCATCCTTGTTGATCTTTCTACAGTAGCCCAGAACAGACAAACCAAACACTGGCTCTAGACAGGGCCTTTTACATTTTTCATGAGTTTTGGGGCCACTGTAGTTCCTCATACACACTTCACAGCTCGTTCTCATTCTCAGGTCGTCAACTACAGACGTGAGTGGTGTTCAGTTAATTGCAATCTGCAACTTCAACAATAGATGTCACTAAATCCTACAAACTGATCCGTTTTAAAGGAAGTACATTTAAACATAAACCCGGTCTTGTATTTGAAATCATGAATCTTTCCACGTTCACCTGTTTTCTCTGATGACATAAAGCAGTCATGACTGTCTTCTACCTCTGACTTTCATGCTACACTTCTTACATCAGTATTCACGTACAAAGTATAGTAATTCAATTGTTTTTCATATCTAATATAAATAACTTGAAGTTCTATTCAAGCGTCTGCATGGGACAAGGACAAATCACTGCAGTGCATTGATAATGTAATTCAGGGTCATGTCAATATTTATTCGTCATCATAATTAGACTTGGAGCATCTAGTGCTTGAAAAAGTTGTAACTGATTAATGCAGTGAAGGTTTTTTTTTTTTTGGCATTTACAGAAATGTACAACCAGGCTAAATGTATCTTCTCATTTGAATGAGCACAAGGCCAAACAGAGAGGCTAAAAGTGTTGACTCATTCTGCCACGGCTTGAGGAAGTCAGAATCAGTTTAGGAAAATCTGTCAAAAGTTGTTTCCTCAGACTGCTGCCATGCCCGTCTCCTAAAACTTATGTTTATACTCTTGTAATTTGCTTTGCCAAATATAGTTAGGAGGAAATATGATTGCTGTCTGGATTATGTTGACTGACTGCAGGACTTTTGGTGCAAAAGGGTCACCTCATATGTTATTATTGCCCTAAGATAACACCAAACCAAATGTGCAGGAATGAAGCGTGTAGCTGCTCCTGAGGCCAAAGGAAATAGTGACAACTGAGATCGATGTTTGGTTTCAGAAATGTCAGGAAAAGACTCAAAGGTCAATTCTTGTTTCTGTTTAAAGTAGTTGAGTTAATTAGCTATTGAAAGAGGGAACACATACTGATGTTCCTCTCACTGGTCCATGAGGATGTAATTCTGTTAAGGCAGGATAAACCACAGAGCAATTTCCTGCTCTGAGATATTTAACTTCTTTTTCTCTTCCAGTGCAGCGAACTGCAGCTCCTGGTCACTGAGAAAGAAAGGTTTGCTTTGTGGGCAATTAACTGTTGAGTAAATAATGTGTATTTCCAAGTCGTATGCGGCAGGAATCATTGTATCATACTGGACCAAATTAACACGTCTTTTGTAGCAGGTCGGAGAACGCTGCGTGCACTGACCCCTCGGTGTCACTCAGGTGAAGCTTGGAACAAACAAATACAGGACAGCATTCACAGTTTCTGGCAGTCAGAAAGGAGCACATCATGAACAGTATGCAAATAAAGCACAGTAATTTAAACTAAACTGAAAGCTAAACTAAAAAAGAACAGTTTGTTTGCTATTTCAATCTGATAATTGCAAGACAAATTAAACATATTTAGAAATGGGTTACTCAAAAGGTTAGAGAAGCAGTTTGTTTGTTTAGTCCCCTGGAGCCACAGGATAAATCTGGGAGGAGAAAGTGAAAACCAGCATCTACCCCTCCCTCATTACCAAGGTGCCCTTGAGCAAGCCCCTTAACCCCATCCTCCCCAGTGGAGCAGAGCAGCAGAACAGACTGGCCGTACTGGGCAGCTTTCAAGTGTGAATGTGGTCAGGGTGTCCTCTGTGCTCTGAAATTACTTTATTTGTGTCGTCCAGTTACTCATTGTTGCACATAAATTACACACGATAATGTTAAACAATAAACAGCCTTACTGCCTGACTGTGGCATGAAGTATGTGTCTCAGCTTTCCAGTTATTCCCAATGCAATTCAAACACTGAATATTTCTGCATACTGGGGTCCATAAAGAAATATAAATGTAGTCGAAAATAACACATTATACTAATCCCATGCAGTTTTCTGCATTTTGTATAAAAGTGTCTGCAAAGGAGAGACTTTTGTGTACCCATAGAACCATTTTTAATGCAGATATCATGAGTTCAGAGGTCAAGGAATCAAATATGGCCATGCCAATTTTTCCATCTGCAAAATTTAGCCTATCTTTGAAGCGATATTTAGCCCCTATTCCCAACATGCTAGCATGACATGGTGGGTACCAATGGATGTGTTTGGCTATGTAGTTTAATATGATATAGTATATTTACTCTAGCCTTAAAACAGAGTCCGCTACAGCCTCTGAAAGACATACAATAAGTTATTCATTTGTGCGCATTCATTAAAAAAAAATATACTTCTCACACATGCAAAGCCACATGGGAATGCTGAAGAAATGGAAAAATGTTTATTGAATGGAGGGATGAAGGCAGCAGGGACTGTAAACTCTGCACTCTCTTACACATGTGAAGTCACCAGCCCTGTTTCTAGTCACAATCTTAACGAGAACAACCTGCTCAGGTTGTAATAGACCTGGTAGGCAATAACAGCAATAATCCTAATGTGTCTGGTCATCCTGGCTCTGTGCTCCATAGATAAAGGTTGGTTCCCAGTTCAGAGTTGGACCTTTTGCGTGGGGAAAACAGCGGACTCGCATTCAACTTTTAATCAAAGCAGCAGCTGTGGTTAGTGTGTGGCAGGGGGCAGAGTCTGGTCTCCCCCTGGGTAATCAATTTGCGAAGGCAGATGCTCAGCAGGGCGCAAACTTCTGTGGCTCACAACAGATGTTCTCAAATACATATCAAGGAACATTCTTTTTCCAGAATCATTTGTTTGTTTTTTCATCTACATAGCGGGCACCGCTGAGAAATTTGGCAAATTATTCTGAATGACTCACAGGAGATGACACCAGCAAAGATCAAGGTGACGTATTCCTGAATGATTAGTGTGTTTGTACCATTGCCACATTATAACTTGCCGGTATTACTCTGCACCTTTTTCCCTCTCTCCTTTTCTCGGAGCACTAGATTATCAATTTCTCATGCAGCACCTCCGGTGTCGGACAGGTGGAGACAGATGGTGCAATGTTGGCGGCCATTCAGAAAAGTTTCCTGAATCTTGGACACTGATGAATAGCAAATAAAGAATCTGCAAGTGAACAGAAGAATCCACGTCTTCATCAAAGAGTCAGAGAGAGGGAACGCAGGAGAACAAGAAGTTGAGTCATTACAGTAAACGGCCAGATTGAATGTGCCGAAACATTTACCGGCACACAGAGAGCCCCCTGTGTGACGCTGTCCATTTATGAAGTCTGGAGTGAGTCACTGGAATCGTTCATCTCACCATTCATTTGTCTTCCTTTACATTTAGGTTTTCCATTTCATTTCTCTCTCTCTTCTTTCACCTAAAGCCAAGGTCTGTTCGAAGTTTCTGTCTCTTAAAAGGAAGTTTTTTCCTTGCTGCTGTCGCCAAGTGTTCACTCATGGTGGTAACTGTTGGCTCTCTGTAAGTCATTTTATAATGAGGACAGTCTAGACCTGATCTATCAGTGTCATTCATGTCAACAACATGTAAGATAGACAATGATGTAGACTTGATAAAGAGTAGATTTTGTTTGTTTGTCCACACTTTTCACAATTATTCTGGTGCATAAAAAGTTAAAAATTGGAATCCTTTAAAGTTTTGTTGAGCTATTTATTCTAAAAATACCTTTTTTCAAATAATTTACAATAGTAGAAGAAAACTTATTTTTCAATTCTCCCAAATCATGCAGATACTTCTGAATATTTGTGCCATAACTAAGGATGGATGGATTGTTTTTTGCTGGGATGGCTAAAATGTGACACCTCCTAATCTGGCTTGTTTGACAACTTTATCTCTAGAAATGATTTGTTAATGCAGGTAGTGAAGTTGTTTAAGTATCTTAATTGTGTTTTTACAAAAAAGTCTTTAGGGTCTAAAGCAGCAATCTCATTCTCTCATCCTGTCACATGCTGTCTAAAATATAATATAACCCGGCCTGTGTTTGTAGTTTGGCTGCGAACCACAAAGATGATATAAAAACGCATAGAAACTTTTTGTTAAGTATGACGTTAGTAATGGAAATACTTTACTTTCAGAAAATTGTGCTTATACCAGTTTGCCCTCAACCCAGTTTGGTGCTTTTGACCTTGTCACCAGTGACTCTGGAATGTTTTTTCCACAAACTCTGCACAAAAATAAAAAGTAATAGATAAAAACAGAGTTAGTGGAAGGAAGTCAAGAGGGCGCACAGAGAGGGAGGAAATTTGTGTAGATGAGAGACCTGTGGGACTGAAGGTACAGCAAAGGGCAAAGTGTTACACAGTCAGCTGCACACACACACACACACACACACACACCCTCTCATGCAGCTGTTTCCTCTGAGAGATCTATTAAAGTGCCAGCCTCACAAGATGGGGATTAAATGCTATTTCTCCCGTTTCCCTGATAATAAACACTCTCCACTCTCTTTTCTTCTTGTTGTTTGAACTCTTATTGTTTTGCTCATTGAACTGTCTGTTTCTCTTATCTGTCTGTTGACCACTGTGAGAGGAGCACAGGGACGCCGACTGCAGTGTCTCTCTCAATCAGATCATCACTGTGGCTCAGTGTTAACCAAACACATTACTGGAGTTGCAGTTGTTGAGAAGTGTTGTGGTGGAGATGGCTGCACTGATACAGGAACCACAGTCACCAGTAAAACTGCAGAGCGATGTCTCTTTTTTCCCTTTTTTAATTATTATTAAATACAGGCAAAACAATACATGTTTCACACAAGACAAAAATAAAGTAACAAGATAACCTCACAAGAAAAAAAGCAGAAATACAAAAAAAGGTTAAAAGGATCCATTCAATGATTCAAATGTTTAGATGGAGAGTAAAACCTGACCACACATCTTAATAAAATAAGGAAGTTAACATAAATTAATCCTCCAAAAAAAAAAGTTACTCATCACTCACATTAATTAAACCCAACTCAAAAATTAAGTTTTGGAACAACTCAGTTGTTTTGAGTGAACTTAAATGTGTGCAGTATTTGATTGGTGGTAATATAATGATATAATGCTGTATAGCTTAGGATTGGAGGTTTGTTTTTATTTCAGTTCATTAATCATCATAAGCCATACATAATTGGCTACCTATTTTAATAATCTATTCATTATAAATTGTTATTAATCATACGCCAGCTGTTTTGACAGGTCATGTTAAAGTTTGCTTTAGTGGAAGAAAACTGAATAAATTAACATTTGTATAAAGAAGATGCATTCAAGTGACTTTATTCAGATAGATTCTGTTCACACATTTTAAATAAGTTTGGACAAATGCTACATATGAATGTAACTTCAATTAACTGAATGGAATTGGTATAAATTTATCCAAGTTACCCAACTTAACAGTAATTACTTGAGTTACTTCTACTCAAATCAAATATCTTTCATGCTTAAATTGTTTGAGTTGATAAACTTATATGACTTAAAGCAGTTAGTTTCTTCAAACAGTTTTTGTTGAACTCATCAGGTTTTACATTTAGGGAACTAATATGATATAATAATATAGTATGTAGAGCGTATTTAAAACTATATAGTAGTCCCACTCTTCACTAGAGCAAATTTCCCCCCATATCACAATATGCTGTTCTAATTTGCAATGGTTTGTGGCATTTATTCTTTCCAAGAGATATTGGTTTTGCATTTCAGTTCAATTCAATTTTATTTGTATAGTGCCAATTCATCACAGAAGTTATCTCAGGACACTTTTCAAAATAGAGCAGGTCTAGAACTCCTTATAAAATGATTTACAGAGACCCAACAGTGCTCACCACGAGCAAGCACTTGGTGACGGCAGTGTATTTAAAAAAACAACAACAATAAAAAAACAACTTAAATTTTGTTCTTGATTGAGCTTCAAATATAAATATTTTACCAGTGCAATGTCTTAACCAGCTACTTGTTTGCTAAACTGTAGGTCAGTTAACTGTTTAGCACTGATAGTACAATGTGTACATTAGTTTATTTTTTATAATATGTGTATATTATATTTTATTTTTGCTTTTTGGAGCCTGATGACCTGATCCCCAGGGCAAGTCAACTTAACTAACATAAATATATATATATTATATATATATATTAACATAAAAACTACTGATAGGAGAATGGTATAAAACAAACAAAGTAAGGGGGTTAAACAGAGTTAATGGTGGTAAAACTGTTCTTTCTACATTTAGAAACAAAAACTCTTATATATCTATATTAGTGTCCTGTTGCGGTTTTTATGTGTACAGTATATCTTATGCACTGGGACAGCTGCACTCAAAAA
>NW_023339696.1:21419765-21423234 GCF_004916995.1 Morone saxatilis | reverse complement strand
CCCAGCTCCTCCCTGGCGCCGCCACTGTTCATAAACCTTCAATGGAAAAACTTTCTTTCAGTGAGGATGGGATAAAAATTGGAGTAGCTGCTACAACTGACATTAAAGTGAGACTTATTTTTTTATTTTGAACATTTTACCCATAAACGTCCTGTTACTTTGAAAAAGTAAAGTAACCAGGGTACTGCTCTTTTGCTTGTATCTGTTTGTTTTTCATTGGAATTCATGGATCTGTCAGTGCATGTTATTCTCTGATGCTCAAACTCGCTCCACTTTTATATCCAGCACAAAATGGGCTGCAAATTGAGAGGCTTTACAACAGGTAGAGCGTGGTGAAGGTCAAGGTAGCTCGGCTCCCAGAAATGTGGGGGTTTGTACAGGATAATTTCTTTGCAATAGGGAGGACTGAACACATAAATGGTTTCTACTTTCTCACTGGTTTCCTCCAGGGAAATTTCCACTTCAGAGAAGAGTGGCTGTAAATGCACGACTCCTTACCTCTCCCTCCCACACAAACTATTGATGTCTTTATCTCTGTTTTGGTGCATGGGTGTCTCTCATGGATGTTTTATTTTCGCTGTTATTATTTGTATTTTATGTATTATACTTTTATGTGTGCAAGTTGATTTTTGTTGTACACATTTTAATGTAAAGCACTTTATTTGTAATGTAATGGGCGCTACAGAATGATAAATGCTCTTCTTGCCTTGTAGTCCTTTCCACGTGTGCGATGAGGAGATTAATGTTTGCCCTTGCAGGAGTAGATCTGCTTTTTTCACAGAGTTCTCCTCGTGTGTGTATGAGAGAGAGAGAAAGAGAGAGAGAGAGAGAGCTCTGCAAGCAAGTACAGTGGGAATTTCTTTTGATGTTGTCGTTTATTTATGTAGCTGAATTCCTGACTAATTGCAAAAAACAGCAAAATTAAGGTGAATGAATTGTTTCACGATGGCACACTAAATGTAGAACTGTTTATAAACTGTATAAATACAACCAGAAAAAAGATTGTTCCACCTCTTACCAACATCATAATATCATACACCCGATCCAACAGTACATAAAGATCAACAGTGCATAAAGATACTATCACTCTTCACTCACTCACTCACTCACTCACTATCACAAGTTCTTCAGATGCGGTCGGATTTTGAGTTCAAGACTGAGTGAAGTTTTGGAGGTCCTTAGATCCCATGACTATTTGTTCAAAAAGGCAGAAAAGAAATGAAATAAGACACAAACAACTAATAAAGCATCCTCAACAAAAACAAAACATTTAAAGTAGAATTTATTGCAGAGCTGCTATGTTGCAATGCATCTATCATACAGGTGTTTATTATATTTTTTTTGTAGTTTTTTTTTGTAGATTTGGAGACAAAATCGCAATGATAGCACTGTGCAAGAGCGATCTTCCTGAGCTGTAGTTATTGCCTTCATTGTCTGCACTGGGAGAGAATAATTTGGAAACATTTGTTTCAAAATGTACTTTGAAGAGCAACTAATATGTTAGAAAAAAACACAGCAAAGCACTGAAAGACAATGTAGGTATTAAAGCAGTCGATAAATTAAAAAACTCCAAACTTGAGTCCTCTTTTCTTTTAAACTCCACCCAAAACTGTCAGGATGACCCTCACTCTCCCGATTGCTTATCTTTGTCTGCGCTGCAGACTGAGTACAGTTTGCAGAGTCGAACCTCCTGCGTGCTGCATGTATCACAGCAGATTTATGTGGTCATTTCTCCTGCGTTGTTGCTGTACCACATTTGGCCTTGTGAAGAAAATCAATGACAAAAATGATCAGGAGTCAACCATCTGTAATGTCTGTGATGGTGAAATCCATAGGAGCGTATGAGGATGAGTCGATTCCTTGTTGCCAGACTGCAGGCTCATTAACTACGAAGCAGAAAACAATTCATGGATCAAGCCAAACTGATGGATGGCGTTGTCTAGAGGGAAAGGGGGCTGAGGATATGCTTTATGACACTGGTTCTGTAAGTACATTTCCTGGCCTTGAAGATGGTTTGGAGATGTTCCAAGCAGTTTATGATGTTGATATACAACAGCTGATTGATATCCATTGAAACGGCTGTTCTTTCTTACGCTTTGTTTGTCCAGCAGAGATTTGCTGAGCATGAATGCTCTTTTTCAACAAACACCATGTCTCAAACTCATACAGTCACACACAGTCACACCTGCGATGTGCCCAGTATCGGTTTAACAGTGGTGTGCAGTCTATAGGAGCAGAAGGGGTAAAAAAAACTCCCTCATGGGCACTTGAGCTGACTAGAGGGGCATTTCAACTGACTAGATAGGGGCATGGGCCATCCACAGAGGCAACTGGAACAACTCCAACTAGAAGGGCAGTAACCTGAGGGGTGTTTGGACTGACGAAAATGGGCACTTTGGCTGATCACAGGAGCTTCTGCACTGACTAGAAAGGCACTTAGGTTGACTAGACGGTCATTAAGATGACCATAAAGGGCACTTTGGGCATTCAGGCAGAAAAAAGGGCAGTTGGGATGACCAAAGGGGTGTTTGAGTTGATGTGTTTGCTTGGGCCAACTGCCAGTATGACACAAAACAAAGATGCATGGATCAACTACAAGTGTATTTGAGCCAACTAAGCACAGTGGGGCTGACCATAGGGGTATTTGGACAAACTATAAATCAGGCACTGACCAAGAGTGCACTTCGACTGACCACAGGTCCTTTGGATCGAGTAGAAGGGCACCTGGCTTGACCACACAGGGGCATTTAACCTTACTTGGAAAAGCAGTGCATTTGAACCAAGAAGAAAGGCACAAGACAAAAGGGGCAGTTGAATAAAAGAGTACTTAGGCCGACAACAGGGGCCAACTAGAAGGGCAGTAGGTAGGAGTGCCCAAAGGTGAAATTAGACCATCTAGAAATCCAGGACTTTACTGACCAGAGGGGCACTTGGGTTAACTATAAGCTCATTAAGACCAACTCAAAGATCATTTGGGCATTTGGACCAACATAGGTGCTTTAAATAGAATCAAATGGCAATCAGGCTGACCACATAAGCATCTGGACCAACTAGAGGGTCAAGTGGGTCAACTCACAAAGCAGGAGAAATATGGGGTTCAGTTTAAGGGCCACTTTGATATGCAGGAGAAGGAGCCAGGGATCAAACCACCAACCTTCTGGTTAGTGGATGACTCACTCTAGCTCCTGAGCCACAGCGGCCCAAGGGCACTTGGGTTGATCAGAGGGTCACTTGGACTGAGGCATTTTAACCAAGCAGAGGAGCACTAGGGTGAACCAAAAGAAAATGTAAAGAGACTCGAAGGGCACTTTCGCACTGACTGAAAGGGCATTTAAGATGACCAGGAGGGCAGTAGGTGGTTTCCTTTGGGCAAATATGTCCAGACATATCCTGGTTCAATTCAAGTATATAAAATCAACAAAAAGGGAACACCACTTGTCACGGAGCAGCACAAAGGGCGGCTGTGTAG
>NW_023339696.1:21404565-21419665 GCF_004916995.1 Morone saxatilis | reverse complement strand
GTAAAAGCGCTTTGAGTGGTCGGAAGACTAGAAAGGCGCTATACAAGTACAGGTCCATTTACTATTTACCACTAACTGCAGCAGCTAGGGATCAAGAGTCTTGCTCAGGGTCAAGTCTGCAAATGTAGGGGTCTAGAGCTGATTCTCATCTGCTAAGATTCATGATGCCAGTCAAACCTGCGATGTTTGGGTAACACATTTATGTTAGTGCTGCACTCATCATCATTTTACACTTAGAGGAAGTGTCCTATCTGTTTATTGATTGATAGATTCAGTAAAGCCCTTTCTTTAAAAAAAAATAGTGATAGGATTGGTGGTTAAATGGACAAACATGTTGACATTGGAGTTTCTTCTAGGAACATTAAGCTTTTATTGATTTAACCTTGATTACTTGCAGGGTTCCCAGTGTGCATACAAACACAGTCTTAACAATTTTCTTACATATGAACTCCTCAGAAAAGGTGAATGGAAACAGAACTCCTCGTTTTTTCACTTAACCTTGGAGCTAGCTTTGTTTCATTACCAGAAAGGAAATAGCTCTCCAAAATGATCCGGCCGGTCCTGCTTTCATGTCTCTCTCATAGACATGGTAAATTAAATGGAGGAGGAAGGGAGGACCCAATTAAAGCACTCCCATTGCCCTTGCACTAGCCATAACCAAAGACATGCAACGCTAGGGGATTAAGCACATGATGAGAGGAGGCATATGACTGATGGGATTTTGAAGGTCGATACCAAATGACATCAGAGGTAGATAACACTGATTAGCTGCTGTCCAGATTTGAACAAAAAGCCAATATTGGCTTTATTGATCAGCAACCTTAACTGTGACAGGTGTCAGCATACAGAGCAGCATCTAGCATGTATGATATTGTATATCTGGTACATTTCACCCTGGCTTTCCTTTAAGGCCGGCTTCAGTTGGTGGGTCCAGATGCCACATCAAACATTACCTGCTACTCCATTGGAAAGGCAGACTTCAGAGCTCCAGATGACAGTCAAAAATTGTCTCAAACTGGTGGGACAGACTGATGGTCATGCTTGCCAACCTTGAGACCTCAAAAAAACACCAAGTGGAAGATGTGGGGGTCCTTCTTCCAAAATATTTGAGTAAGACTTTCTTTCCTTGCATTCTGGCAACAAAATAAGAAGTGATTAATCCTAAATTGGGAAAAATACAGGAGATGTATGACCCTCAATGAAACTGGGAGAGCAAAGAAAAAGATTTCTGATTTGGGCCACTTTCATATGTGGTCCATAGCAGATACAGGTCAGATTTTTTTGTGGAAACATCGATATCAGATAGAGATATAGATCTACTTTTGTCATGCGTGTCACTTCAGGACTTTGATCCTTTGTGACCTTTTCACACTGAAAACTTCCAAAACAAACTCTTCAGGTTTGTGGAAAACAGCCCTTTTTAAACTAAACGATGGTGCGTTTTTTAACCTTTATCTGGGTCTTTCAAAGAGGTTTGTAGGTACCAGGTTTTTTCTCTGCAGATAATTCTGTTCACACACACATTCTAGTTACGGGACAGATGCGTTGCCTTTTTGGCAGACTGCATTACCTCGTAGCATAGAATTTACGAAGAGCCGCTCAGAACAAAAAGTCCTTTCACTGCCCAGTGAATTATTATTTAGTTGGCTTTGACAGTTTAGTGGAGGGTGTAATTCCATGATTTCTTGGCTTAGTTTAGCCTGTAATGGATTAATCTATTATTCAAAGCTAGCTATGAACAAGCTTCTTGAATTTAAACACACCCATTCCGAACGGGGATTATGGTTTTTTTACTATTTGTTTGTTAACAAAAATGACCTGTTCTGTGTGAATGAGTGCTTTTCAACTAGTAATAATAGGCTTCCATCAAACTACATTTCCTTTCACTACCCTCAATTCACTGTGCACTGTACATAAACAGGGCAGTATGGAGCCTTTTATTACTGGCCCACTTAAATACATGAGAAGAACTCTTTTCCGGATTAGACATAACCACCCTGTCACTTTTTTCCAAATGTGATATAGAGGAGGAGAACTAATGGTTGTCTTAACTGGTCCCATAATATCATGTTTATTAGTTAGGCTGCTGTATCTAGAATTTGAACAGGCTGGTCTTATGTCTCATTTCAAGTCAGTGCATGTATACTAACTCTTAGGAAATATTTTTTTAGGTGTAGTGGAAATGTGTGCATCTCTTACAATGAATCCTGCACATGAGGTGTCATATCACTATATAGTACATAAACAAAAGTATGTGGATACCTTAACAACATGGTTTAAGTTTAAGTACACGGGAGCCAGGGGTGCTCTGTTCCTCTTAATAAGCCGTGAGCTTAACATGATTTGTGAACTTCCGGGAGTTCTATAAAATATTGACAGTATGCTATTTTTGCCATGTATTTCTAGTTTTCTGTATCTTCATCATCATGAGTCATGTGTAAAATTAGGCTACTATTGATGTCTGATTCATGCGTGTGATTCATCAGTGATCTTTAATTCACTTTAATAAAGATACCGGCATGCATGCTATTCTTGAGGCAGCAGCATGATAAACTTCATTTCACTTTAACTCAAAGGGTTTGTTATGTTAGGTTTGATATTTGACACTTGCATTTGATATCTCAATTGCACTGGTTATTAAATATCAGATGTGCTGACATAAAGCAAGTTAGACCGTTGCAGATATAAATGTTTCTTTGCAGCAGGAGTCACAGCAGTTCTCTCCTTGAGGCATGTGCACACACAACCCCGGCTGAAAAAGTGAGCTCCCCATGGTATTATTGGCACACTGATGTGTTTATTGTTGGTAAACTGTCACTAATAACTTGTGGTTGGCTGATTAAAACAAATGCATAACAAATCAAATCTCCTCACTTACTGACATTACATCAAAGAGGTTTTCAAGAGTCAGTCTAGTTAGCATCATCATTCATCCAGTACAAATCCATCTCAAACATAATAGACACACACATTGTATTGATGTATCAGCCACTGAGTTCAGCTCTGGTATGAAGCATGTGATGCAGTTTGATTGATTATTTACTGTTTATCCTGTTCATTGGTTCTGATCTGCCTTTAAAATAAAGTAGTTTTACCTCCTGGGTTTTTCCTCTAGAGTAACTTAGAGTCCCAATATGTCCAACAATGTTAAAAAATATCAGTATTGGTGCCATGCTTCAAAGAACTGTTAGTTGAACCCTGTTATTGGTGTCAAATATTGAATAACTGTATTGTAATTTGGCATTTTGACTACAATATTACAGAATAAGACATATAGCACACTTTCTTCCTTCCACTTATCTTTTGGAAAATGTGATTGTTCTCAGTGGAGCAGTTTTGGGGGTAAAGTTTATGACTGTCCTTTGTAGATATTATGTCTTTTTCCTCTTGCATTTGCTATCTGTTGAACTCTATCTCCTTCTTATTCTCATCCACACCTTCACCCTCACACCACCCCACCACAGCCCCCACCCTATTCTCAAAGTGACTCTCAGCTTCTGGGAAAATTTATGGAGTGTGAGGCAATTTATTCAAAGTGTGGATGTCCCGTGAATTCAGTTAAGGAGCCGCTTTGTGGATGAACACAAGGCTCAGGAGGGCAGTAGGATGATACCAGCCAGTGTGTGTGTGTGCATTAAGAAGCCTGTAGAATGCATTCATTTCCATAAAGAAAAGAAAGAAAGTTTTCAGGAATTTTGTTCTTCACCATTGACACCTTCTTACTGTCTTGTCCTCAGTGTGTGTATTCGCTGTGTTTTTTTCTAGGACACCACTGATAGGGACGTATAATTTAAATGCAAGCTTGTGTGCAGGGAAGATAAGTGGCATGACATTAGTGACATGGATATGGCTTAAAGGAGGAAGGAGGAGGTCATAAAATCAATTGTTTCCAAATGGTTTCGAGTCGCTGCCTTTTGTGTTAATTGATCAAACAGCAGCTTAATTAATGGCATGTCACTTTAATGGAGAATAAATACTCATCAATGTCACAAGGTCACTACTGTAAGTCAACAGAACGGGGATTGTGTGGCTGCCATTAGGAGTTACATCCTGACATTTTAACCATATCAGAGGGGTTTTATAGCATATTTTCTAAGGTGAGTCAGGTACACTTGACGTGACAAAAGAGCTCATACAGCGGGTCGGGCTTGAAAATGTAAAACATTTAAAAGAGTGCACTTTAGATCACATCTTTCCTTCGCTCTCCTTTCGAGCTGTCTGAATGAGTTACGGTCATTTCATTTGCATGATCGAGCTGATGGCAAACGTATTATCACCGCTGTCACAGTGTGGAGAAGTGTGTGTGTGAACAGCAGGTCACTGGTTTGAATGCCTGGGCCAGATGGCAAAATGTGGTTGGAGAAAGTGAATGATTAAAGGGTGAATGTTAGCCGGCCTGGGATTTTAGCGGTAAGGCCATATGGTGCTGAGTGCAATCGAATTTTCAAGGGTATACATGTCAAATATGAGGGCAAGTAGGTCAAAAATGACAATTCTGTACCCAAGGAAAAGGGTATTTGTATATTTTGAGCCATTTTATATTAGGGATTAATTTTTACTTTACATATTTGTCTCATTTTTTGGCAAAGTGCTGCAAACAAAATCCATTTTTGAAAAACAAAGAATAAACAAGGACAGGCTTCATCAATCTTTAAAAGCTACGGTAAAAAAAAAGAAAGGGATTTGACGTGATTTTAATGTTGTGATGAAGGCTGCAGATCTGATATGGAAATTGCTTTAAAGTGCTTTAAAAAACAAAACCTAAAATCTTAAAAGCAATTTAAAAAGTTTTGGGTGCCAATCACTGCACAGCTCCAGACCTGCAGTCAGCAGGATGCAGCCCTGTGTAGCAATTACATTCATGGTGGACCATTCTGCAACTCACGTTTCACGTCCTAAGCCAACGTTCAGTGGC
Source organism: Morone saxatilis (assembly GCF_004916995.1). NCBI lineage: Eukaryota > Metazoa > Chordata > Actinopteri > Moronidae > Morone > Morone saxatilis. The sequence goes on along the minus strand of NW_023339696.1, from coordinate 21,414,750 downwards.
AGTGCAGGAGTGTCCAGATAGTAAGGGTGTGGAGGTCTGTGTTGAGTCTAATGCATAAAACTGGTTTGTGTCCTGTTATAGACCAACAGTCAATGTATGCGTCTTTAAAAATTGTGACCATAATGTTTTACTGACCGCAACCATGTATTTTAGTTTTATAACCTCCTTACACCAGTTCTCCCCGCTCCACAATTTTTTATTAAACATTTAAAATGAAGTAAATAATAAAAAATTGGTAAATTTGTCCCAAAAAGTTGGGACAGAAAGATCAGCACATTGTACTGACAGCTCTTGATAAAAGGCTTCGATATGGTGGCTACATTGTACTGGAAGCTATCAGTTCAGTGTGTTTTGTCTTTGTCAGTTGAAAATAAGAGGTTATAACATCATGATACATTTATTTGAGGTGCTCAATCACAAGCTCTAACGTGGGATCTGACATAAAAAGACCAAGGTATTAGGAACAGTCACTCCTGGAAGAAACACTGTGTTAACTGTTGTATTGTTGTTGTTTTGAATTTACTTTATTTTCTAGTTATACACTGGCTGTGATTTATGAATCTGTCAGGTGAAGTCAAACACACTGTCACAGCCCCAGTGTTCTCTGTTAATATAATGCAGTAGCTCAATAACGGGACTCTATACAACCAGTTCCACACTTGTTGCTCAAACTGATTACATAATCTAAACCCAACATATATGTGTAGTTACCGGCACTATCTCAATCCTCTTCTGTCCTGGCACTACAGACCCTCACATGTGGCCCACCATCTTTCCCTGAGAGTGCAGTTCAGAGGAAGGCCCCTGTGGGACCCTGACTTATCTGCAGGACTTGGATAATGGATGATGGAAATCAGGCTCCATCATGGCCAACAATCTGCTCCACTGAGGGCTCCTGGACCCGCAAACTGGCCGGTCCAGAGTTTTTCTCTCTGCGCCAGCACACGCTGATGGTTACTTGCTAACCCTGGGTCCAGATGCCAAGGCATCTGCCCGCAAATACATTGTAATGCTGAAGCAATGTGGGCCAGGCGGACTGGCTGGAGGCCAGCAGACTAGAACCACCAGGGGCCAGTCCCCAGCCTGTCTACACGGCTTATGGCTCTGTCCCCTAAGGACTAAAAGACTGCTTTATTTCATTCACTCAGTCAGGACATGGGTACATTTGTAAATGTCATGGAAGGGCCTTTATGTTGATTGGTATGACGCAAGAGACATGATTTTAATTGTTTCGTGACATTTTTACATATGATACAAATTTATACATCAAGATTGTGTTTTCTGTTGCAAAGCAGTAACACTTGTCACCATGCAAACATGGAGATATACCTCGAGAATCTTTGATTTCTGAACATGAAAAAAGCCTTTAATCAGTGTGCTCTGTTTTTATGTTGCCTCAGTCAAAGAGGCAGGTATGTTTTTCAATAAATTATTCACTGAATAACAAAATATATATATATAAAAATACTTTTGTAACAAACAAGAAGTGCTCAGACCCTTGGGATTTGACATGATTACAAGTTTTTTTTCACCCATCTATTTATTTTATTTTCTGTACAAAGCTCATGTGACATTACAAACAACATCTTGTGTTAAGTGTCTCCATCCCGACACATCTGCAACCTCGGAGTGTTTTTTGATGGCAACCTCTCCTTTGAACACCACATCAACCAAATTACCAGAACTGTCTTTTTCCACCTAAAACACACTGCTTGTCTCCACCCATCACTCTCCTTTTCCACGCTTTCATCACAACCAGAATTCACTACTGCATCATCATCTTACATGGTACATCATCCAAAGTCCTTAATAAACTACAGCACATCCAGATTGCTGCAGCTTATGTGCTCACCCACACCCGCTCCAGTGACCACATCACCCCTGTCCTCCAGAACCTCCGCTGGCTCCCTGTGTGGCTGTGCCACAACGGATTCCAATTGTCTTCTCCTCAGTCACAAAACCCTTGAAAACCAGGCCCCCTCCTACCTCACAGACCTACTCCACTGCCACTCTCCCTCCTGAAGCCTCCGCTCTTCTGATGCCAACCTCCTGTCACCACCACCCAGGACCAAGCATCGGACGTGGGGGGCAAAAGAGCCTTCTCCATAGCTGCCCCCTCCCTCTGAGACTCTCTCCTCAAACACATCTGAGACTGTACTGATCCGTCCACGGTCAAACCACTAATCAACACCCACCTTTACACAATGTTTTTTTAATATGTGATTGAGTGTTGTGTGTTGTTTCTTTTTAACCGATATATTCGAACTTATGTGAAGTGTTTTTGAATAGCATGAATTTACTTTATAAATAAAATGTATTGTTTATCATTATTAATATGAAGTGTGAGGAGGAGAACTTTTTTTTAAGTTCTGGCCATAGTTTTGATGCAGGTTAAGTCTAATTTTGACATTATTCTTTATTTTTTAATTTCATGGATGGATGTCCAAAAATAGTAATACAATTCAAAATACAACTACATCTGAGTGAGGTTCTGCTATAGTTTGGCTTATTATATGACTCAGGGCTAATTATGTGGATGTGGGATGCCAAGTTTGGGCTTTGTCTGTTTAAGTCAGCCTGTGTTTGACTGATACCCCTGCAGTGCAGCACCAACTGTTTGCTCTTTGGAGCTCGGTTGCATCATTTTGCTTTGAGAAACCACACAATAAAGGTGCTGATTATCAGGCATCTTTTTAAAGGTGACACGTTCGACTTGCTGCCTTTGTTTCTGCGGTTTAGTTGGATAAAAGTTAAAAATCTTTTTCATGTGCTGTTTCTGTTATTTTGTCCAGCCCCTCCTGCAGCTTTGCGTTTTCCCTCCGCAGAGCTGTCATCCCTGCAGTGGAAGGGGAGTTCAAGGATTCATCAAACAAACAGCAGGCCTCGGTCTCTGCAGAAACCTGCTCAGCTGGCCAGCCCGGGTCCACACATCATGACTGAGCTAATGAGAAGGGCTTCAACGGGTCAGTGTGTGTGTGAGAGAGTGTGTGTGAGTGAAGTATGGCTCTCTGCCAACTCGAACCCATCCAGGTGGTTTGATTAAACACATCACTAACACATTGTCTGTGGGTTAAGCAGAGGGGTCTAGGAGGAAAAGTGAAGGATAAAGTAGAGGAGGTAGAAACAGTGGAACAGGAGCAGCTGAGACTGTTCAGATACAAACACACCAAATCCAGAGAAACACTGAATATTTCACCAGAACCATGTGTTTCTTTCCTACCCCATGTCCCCTGAGGGGCTCTGTACAAAGCTGACATGAAATTACAAAATAAATCTTGTGTTAAGTGCAAGGAGGAAAAATGGTTTAAAGTCTGTCTGTGGTTTTGCTGCAGGTTAAGTCTAATTTTGACATCTTTATTTTTTCATTATTATAAAGAAACAAGCATAATTTTTAATGATATCAGGCTGTAGAGTGCTTTCTTCCTCCTTTCCCTGAATAATTTCTTTCTCCAGAAGTCAAAAAATTGTTAAAATATTCTAAGTATAAATAATTACATTTGAGTGACGTTCTGCTATAATTTGACAGATACGAACAGCCCAAATCCAGAGAAACACACTGAATATTTCACCAGAAGCTAATCTGGTATTTATTGAACAGATTGAAAACATTTTATTTATATAGCCCAAAATCACAAATCACAGTTTTCCTCGATACAATATTCAACACCTTCTGTCCAAAGACCCTCAGAGGAGGGAACCCACTGTTTCATCTTGTGCCACCTGTGTTTCTGTGTGTGTCTCGCTATTAAGTAAATGTATCCTTTATTGATCCCTGTAGTAACATTCATCCCCTGCATGTGATTGGGGACTAACTCCAGTCCTAAGCCAGTGCCTCGGCCATGGGCACTGACAGGAGAACTAACCTAACTGTTTGGCTTATTTCTTATCCCTTATATGAGAACGTTCTTTAACCAGAGAAGCCTCCACAAAGTGCCGTCCACACTCTTCTGGCTCCAAAAAAAAAAACAAGATGGTGACAACCATAATGCCAATCTTGAGCCTTTAAACATTTGTCCACAAACCAATGGTTGATGTCACCGTGAGTTTACACTTGGTTTCCTCTGGCCCGGGTCGGTCCTGTGAGTACATTAAGTTACCTTGCATTTTCACGCCAAGCTGCACTGTTGTTGTCCTGCTCAGAAAGCAGGTAGACAACCTATGGCCTCCATGCACAAAGCCACCGATTCAACTCGGCATGAATGTTACATATAGATTTGTGTGCTGTATTGAAAGTGGAAAACAACCTGGAATAGTGCCAATGGGTTTTGGATCGCACCCTCACACCCTCCGTGCCCATCTTGCAGCTCTTACTGATCATGTACAGAGAGTTACATTTTCTTAAATGTATTTTTGGTGGCTTTTGTCCCTTTATTTGTCCCATGGCTGCTGCAGCAAGGACTTGGTACATGAGGCTAGCTCTACCATGTGAGCTTCTATAGGCGCCCCATGTACAGAGAGTTTCTGTCACTCTCTTCCTAGATTCAAGCAGTAGATTCTTCCCCGTGAGCTTCAGGTCGAGTCCTCATTTACCAGTTTAAAAGTCAGTGGTCCAATCCCCAGCTTGTATGTACACATTGTTCTCTGTGACCTACTGTATGTGCTCTGTCAGTAGTTTATCGGCTAATGAGAAAGATGATAATCCAACCAGTATCAGGATGGCAGCAATTGTTCATCTAATGGGATGCTAGATCTTTTTGAGAACCTCTCAGAGTGAAATGTCTGAGGCTTGTAGCTAACTTTCTGTCTATGGATGCAGATCAGCAGCTCAGATGTACCTCCGACTTTATCTAATTTGAATATTTTCAATATGCTGAGCGAATCAAGAGTAAAATCATATTCATAAACTATTCCCTGACACTAGATATAATCTTGTCCAGTATTTATGTAGTAAAATTGGGAAATGAATTGTCTTGCATGGCTCGTCTTTGTGTGCCCACCTTCTGTGAATTCATACATTTCAAAGAGGAGTGAGAGGGAATGAATTTGTCACGTTGCAAAGCACACAGATCACAGAATTAGTCATTAATTATTGTGTGAAATGAATGAAGATTGGTCCGGTCAGTGGGCATAGTCAAAGAGTTCATATATTCATCCGCAGAGATTTACTTTAGGGTTCCAGAAATGAGTCAATTCAGCTGAGAGTCAGTTCTCACACTTATTAAGTGCTTGTGGCATTAATCTCTCTTTGTCCAATTAAGAGTCACGTTTCTATATGACAGTGGGCTTCAGTGAAAAGGGGCTCATCGCTCAGTGATATCAGTGAGAAGCTGCAGTCAGTAAGTGCACCATGCTGAGATGGAGCTACACAGAGCATTTAACCCAGAAAAACCTTCAAATTAGATCAAAAGTCAGCTTTTCCTTGGAAGAGAATGGATGGATAGTTACACAGAAAATATATTACAAGGACATCTACTTAACTAAGTGTCCAATTAGCCATGGTAGTCTCCATATTGTTGAATTTACTGTAGGACCAGCATAGAGACACAATTATTAACAAATGTGCATAATAACAGATGTAATGAGACATTTTTTTCATTTTTACAGCAGAAAACAAGCAGATAAACTCTAATTCCCTTTAAAAATGTGTTTCTGTCTGTCTGTGAGTTTCATGCTGGAGATGAGAGGAACACAATCATTGCTGGATTGCTCAGCCTTGGTCAAACTTTTTAGAATAAGCCACAGGACTGAACACAATCAGTGTTTTTGTGACCTGATTTATCTACCTCACTGATTGTGAAAGGCAGATCTCAGGGTTAAGATGTACATGAGGTGACTGTGTACTCTTTGTGGGAACCATTTTAAGTTTTAGAACATTATAAAGGCGCTGTTGTTTAGAAGTTCTGCTGTTTTATGTTTTGTAAAAGACTAAAAATACATAGATTCAATATTATGTAAATAATACTTAAATATTTCTCAAGTTTGTAGTAATGTAATACCAGTTTTGTAATAGATGAATAGGTTGTCTAACTGTGGAATACAGACAGAAACTAGCAGGTAAAGTTTACTTGAGAAGTTTTAATAGCGACAATTCTTAAACAGATAGATAAAATTAACAGTAGCTCTTTGCAACTTGCAACAGTTTTTTTCTTGCTGTAATCTTTGTTCAAACTGGCCATTATTGATTCTTTCACTGGAAAACTAAAGGTGACCGTGCCTTTGCTGTTTTAACCCTCTGGAACCATCTCCCCCAATCAGATTTACTAAATATTTTTTAAGCGGCTTGAAACCCGCCTCTATCGGCCAGCCTTTCTATAGATCTCCTTCCCTGTGTGTGTTTAATTATTGTTGTTGTGTATCTTTTTTTTATTCATCCATATGTTAGTATTTATATGTTTTTTTTATGTTTGTGTATGTATATAGCTCTCTATATATGCGTATACGTATGTGTATGTATCTGTAAATATATATTTATTTGTTTGTGAAGCACTTTGTAACTGTGTGTTTTAAAAGTGCTGTATAAATAAAGCTTTACCTACTTATTTACTTTTAATGAACAGGAGGATTACAATATGGAAAACCTGCCTCAGTGTTCATCTGACTATTGATTTAAAACTTGATAGTTTGCAACTTAATCCTAATCTAAAAATCAAACTAATCCTTTAAGGGTTCTCTATTTTTCTAATTAAATGGTTTCTTTTCATCCACATCGGCTGGGTCTAAGGATAGAGGGTGTTTTATATGTTATTCAGATTGTAAAGTCCTTTGAAACAAATGTGTGATTTTTGATTTTATAAGTAGAGTGCACTTGATTCTAGCTTTGGATGGCCACTTGTTAGCTTCTTGTTCCAATAACTTAACCCCATGATTTCTTCACGAAACTATTTCTAATGCTGCAAGACTACTTATCATTTCTGCACTTGACAAGTCAGCTGCATCTCTATTTAAATGATTAGACTGTCATGTACTCACAAAATGGAAGTGCCTCTGAATATTTTTCACAGCAAGATATTGTCTCTGATGGAAGCTTTAATGTAAAATAAATGGAAGCTTTAATGTGGAAAAAGTAATCAAGGTTAATAGTTTTATTTTCCAGTGTGGTGCCAACAGTCCCAGAGAGCTTTGGTTTTTAAACGACCTTAATATCTCCAGCGGTATGCAGTCCAGTACCATAACAGCACGCGTGCGGCTGTGGGTATTTCGGACATTGCAAATGGCTGGTGATATTTTATCTGCATGTGTAGAATCATTTATCATCTGCGCTGCAATCAGCCAGCCCTCCCATCAATTCTGCAGGTCTCAGAGAGCACTGCAGAATACATAAATGCCTCACCGCTGCACCATTATAGCCCCGTTTGTCTCTGGGCCAACCTGAAAACACACAAGAGCCCAAGGCAGAAGGAGCAGGGGCCCGAGGTTCACAGCTGCATGGATCACTGCTAACATTACTGCAGAGTGGTTGCGGTATCGATTACTTATCATGTGAGGTGAATCAGAGTGCTTGGGACTGGTGAATCTCTGTCCTTTAAAACGTGTGAGTTTAAATGTGAGCTTTGTTGGATCAAGCCCTCTGAGCTAGACTATTTCAAACATTACAAGGAGAGTTTAAGGCTGCTATGTTTGGATTTGTTCCCCACTACTGTGTGATTTTTAAGGATTAAGGCTTGAGTTTGGCTCTCAGCCCCGCTCAGCAACTGGCATTAATATTTGTCTTATGGAAACAATGTCAGAGTGAAAGTAAACTTTTATTTATTTTCAGGGGATTTAGGGGTGTGCATGCCAGCAAGTCAAACTTCATAAAAGAAATGGAGGAATCTAAATGCGAGACTCTTCTCAGAAAAATCTAAAAAAGCAGATGACATTTCTATGTGCATATTTACTCTTAACGTCTTCAACCTCACTGACGCACCGGTGGGTCCCAGCCAAACATTGTTTAAACTTCCATAACTCAAATTTTAATTCTGCTGGAGATTTAAAGTTTTGGAAAATATATATAAAATGATGCACAAGTTACCGAAAATATAAATAACATGGGAGTCTGAATGCTGCTGCAACCCCTAAAAAAAAGCCTGAACCCCCCAGTTTGGTCTCAAATGCAGTCAAACTTCAGACATTTCAGGTACTTTTTTTATAAACCCTCGAGGGTTGGGCACTGTGTATGTAACACACACACACACAAAACAAATAAATGAATCAATAAACAACCATAGTATAATGAAATGATCTGTTATGGACACATTTTAGACTAAGTGATTGGCTTAAGTTAAATTTAAAAAAAAATGTCTGAAATTCTGGAAATGAAACAATTTATTTCTATTCAATGCTTCACTAATGTGCCACAATAATAATGTTTTTGAGCTCAGATAAATTAATTTGGGGTCTTTACCAAGAAAATCTTCATATATGTCATTGTCTGTGATTAAATCAGCATATTTCTTCAATCCCTTAAAGTCTTCATGCCACCTTCTTGCCAACCCATAAATATTTCTCTAGAGCCGCCCCTGTATATGGGATAGTGTGAAATGAAACTATTTAAGGGGAAATTAGAAGTTATTTTGAGTGATGGGCTGTGACTCTGAGCATAGCACAAAGAAAGAATACAAACTTTAGAATTACTCATTCATTATGTGGGCTATATTGTTAAATATCTTTATGATTTTGTCTTGTTGAGCAGATTTGATGATTTGACTTGTCATTATCACTGTTAAATTAGTTTACTGATATTATTATCAGGGTTTCATGCGAGTTATGTAATAGGATACAAAAAAAGGTAACTGTAATGCATTGCAGTTAAAAATCTTTCCATTTTCTTTTCTAAAGGTTACATTGTTCTGTTTTCTTATAATTCTAATAATTATAATTTTCTTTAAATTCTTTTCTCTTGTTTTTATAATTATATTTGGTGTTGAGGTAAACATGTAGTTAATAACTTAATTTTTAAAGTAGCCCTCCCAACCCTGATTATTATATTATTTACTAATTAACTTTGTTGATTATTTTCTCACTGGCATGAGTGCCCTCTGCGAGCCCCTGCAGGTTTGAGGGGTGAACCCCGAAAGTCGTAACCACTGTAACACCTGTCGCCATCCGGTTGCCACGGTGAGTTCATCCGTTAATAACGTCCATTAAAGTTAGCTTTTTATCGGTGAAAGTGTATTTTCTTTCATTTAAATGATAAAATGAGGTTCCAAAAGTCACAGCAAAGATTTATGTGAGTTTGTTGGCTGTTTGGAAGCTGTTGTAATATGGAGAGCACACCGTCGGCGGTACCGTCAACTTTACCGGCTGGAGCGTTTTCATTTATCACTTTAGCTTCAGGAAACGTGTCTGTGCTTTAGTTTGATAACCAGCAGTAATTTGAAATATTTCTCTATTTGTTTTAATATTTTCTGGAGCTGGTTACCACCTGTAGAAGACCTAATATCATTCTGTTATTATTACAAAGAATATATAAAAAGTACCTCATTAGTACACAACTGTACCACAGGACTGAGGATGTACAGTAGTGGCAGAATCATTCAGAACACATAAAGTATGCAAGTATATTAATAAACTTTAGTTGTTAAGATTTTAAAGATAGTGTCCGAGGGAAGAGAACATTTACCACACAGATCAGGCATTAAAAGTAAAAGTAGTCAGTGTTTTACTTATATATGATGGTTTTGGATTAATATGACAGTAACTAAAGCTGCCAGACAATGTAGTGGCGTAGAAAGGGTTATATTTGCTTCTGAGATATAGATTAGTAGGGTTACCGTATAAAGATACATAAAATGTACCTCAAATTTATACTTAAGTAATATACTTAGTTATAAGTTTACGGGAAAATTTTAGAAAAATGTAGCTGCTGAGATATAATTTATAATGATGAATTTAGTTTTCTGTGTGCTTTTTATATATTCCTTTAATTAAAAGTAAAGTGGAGGATGCCCAGTGATTTAGTGCAGACATCCATATACAGGAATGGCTGCTACACTCACACGTGACTCTTTACCCCAACAATTCAGTAATTATACACTGTAAAAAAGGATATGAGGTTTAGTTACCTCAGCTCATTTCTTTTCAGTCAGTTCAACTAAAATGTGTGGTGTACTTGAAATATCAAGTTTTTTCTGTGCCCAACTAATCAGTTCAATCAGAATCGTTCAGAACCACATACATTTCTTAGTTGACTTAATTATGTACGTGTGGCCCTTGCAAAAGTGCATATGCAACCCCACACACAGCCAACAAGGGCTATACACTCCA
>NW_023339696.1:21398468-21404465 GCF_004916995.1 Morone saxatilis | reverse complement strand
TTTTTTTTACAGTGTATCACAAGAACCCCTTTGCAGCAAAATAGTCTTTCTACCATTGTTGTGGTGCATTAGCATGTAGCTCGTGTAGCTCGTTTGATAAAGAAGTTTGCCAGTTAACAGTCGCTTTATGTTGCCTTTATGTGCTCTGACGCACTCGCTGCTGGTTACAAACTACATGGAGCTGGACTTGAGTCCTGTTCTTCCCTGCGTTACAGGGACTGTTTTACCTCAGCAGGTGTCTGCCTCCTGTGCTGACATTCATACTGAGGGTTTATATGTGTTGGCTGTGTGCAGCTGGTGTTTATGTGTGTGGGAATATGGCTGCCTATACTGCTGGCTGTCCTGCTGCCTGTGTTGTATGTTTCTGAGTGTTTGCTGCTAATATTTGCTCCACAGCAGCTGTTTTATCTCGATGTGCAGCGTGTGCAGTGGTATGAATTGGGATTCATTGCATGCCTTGTTGTGGCTGAGCTTCTTTATCATTTTGTTTGGTACATGCACTTTGATGCTGTTTATTTTGGGCAGTGATGGAAAATGAATACTGATGTTTGAGTAATAATTGTTATGGGCCTGATTGGTTTTGCATTGCGCTCCAGGTTGTTGTTGTTGTTGTTGTTGTTTTGTTTAGCTCACTGTAGCCCGTCCTGCAGCTGATGGTAATATTAAAAGTTGGCTTTAACAACCGAGCACAGCCAGTTGAGCTCACTTCATTAATAATATTAATAAAATGTTCTACATAACTGGCTTACTAATTACTGTCCATATTATTCCCTGTCCATGCAGCTTGGAGCCAAGGTGGATCTTTCCAGAACTGACTCTCAGCTGTCAGTCACTGATCCACTTCAGCAAGGTACGTGTCTGCTGCTTGTGCTAACATGCTAATTGAGAGTCCATACTGCACACTGGAGGTTTTGAGTTTGGTGTTCACCCTGAAAAAGTGACAAAATGAAGTGTTTAAGTGGAATAAAAGACCCTTGATTATTACTAATGTCCCACAATGCCAAACACAGAGGAAAGGGAGGTGCTTTGCAGCTACAGGGTCCAGGAAGGTCTTGGAAAGTAAAAAAACCCATTATTAAACCTTTGGAAAACTTTAAAGTGAAATTGGCAGTGGCATTTCAAAGTGGATGGCACTCATATTTATAAAGCAGAATGTATACAGTTAATGTGTAGTATGGGCTCTGGTCAGTCAATGTTTATGTGCTTGTAAATATGGCTGCTTCCACTGCTGCTTGCTTTTACTGCTCTTGTGTTGCGGCTGTGTTGTTGCTGTGTTTGCTCTCATGCTGCTGTTATGTGTGCACATGTTTGCAGTTCTGAATTCTTTTCTTGTTGTGAGCTCTTTTTCTTGTGGCTGTGGTTTTGCCTGTGTATCCTGATGCTTTCATGCTGTTTCTGGCTGTGATCAGTTATGATGAAGGATGTCTTCGTAGTGAGCGTTATGGGCCGGATTGGCTTTGCAGTGTGTTACCCTCCAGGTTGTTGTTGTTTTGTTACCAGGCCTGAGGCTAATGGTAATACTGTGTTGGCTACAGAGATGTAAACACCAGTGTTGTCTTGCACAGAGCCACATAATGACTTTGTTATATTTGTATTTGTCTGTGATAAATGTTCTTGTCTGTGCAGCTTGAACTGGTCGACTGTCAGCTGACAGTCGGCTGACCCTGATCAGCCACTGAGTCACTTCAGCAGGGTTTTATTGCTCGTGCTAACATGCATGTTGTGAGTTTAGGGGGCTCTGTTTACTTACTGTTTGTACGCTCATAAACATTGCGGCTGGTTGATGTTGTCGCTCTCTGCAGGTCTACTTCTGGTGGATTATTTGGTGTGTGCTGGCTGTCAGTTTGAGCTCTTGTGCTGCTTTTATGTACAATCACTATTTGTGGTATTTGGTATTAATTGTAAATTCCTTTTGGTTTTGTTTCTTCTATCTTGTTTCTTTGGGCCATATTATTTTTCATACTCACATTAGGGATAGAAACATGGCTCTTGTCTTTACAGAGTGGTTTTCTGTGGCTTGTGTGAAAAATGCTGACCTCTGTGACTTTTCTCTTCGTCTTCATGTTTTCTTTGTGACAGCGGGAATGTGCCACCACATCACAAATAACATGTAACAGATGTTTCTTACTGCACAAACATTGACAGACATTGTGTAGAAAGCGCCAAATAGTAGCAAGCTGCTTTGATTTGATTCGCTGACAACATGATAGGCACGGTGGACAGTGAGGGTCACATTAGTCTCAGCCGGTACACATAAAAAGCAACAATGTAAACCTGGCCCCATGCTGTGATGCCTAATTATTTACCTGCCATCTGGCTGGTGACCATGATTTATTTCCTGGCATTTGGCGCTTGGTGGGTGTTGATTTTGGAGCCCGCTCACACGGCTTAGGCAGTCACATTCACATTTCCTCACCCTAACCCTAAGCATTACAGAAATGTTCAAACTCAAATGAGCTTCTGTTTTATGGTTTACGCTGCTGCTCCACTCCATAGCCATGGGGTTATCTGCTGCTTATCAACACTGCATAATATCTCATAAGATCTGCTTGTCTGATGTGTTTTTATGATTTTAATATGCATAATTTAATATTTATCTGCGGCACAGCTGATGCGGATTCTGTTTGATCTATCTCTATTCACTATAGACAGTTCTTTTTAATGATTGGAGGTACTTAGTTTGAGCACGTAGTGCCCAAGGTCAGAACCTCGACACTCAATATCATATCTTTGAACATATACTATATTCACATAATCACCCACTCTGTGTGATAGATTGTGTGTACAATAGAGTGTAAAGTGAAAAGTGGAGAGTCAAATTCATTATATCCCCGTACGGTGCGAGACCATGTTTAACATACAGATTGAGATGACAGATGATTCCAAAAGGCCCTTGAGATGACCTTGTTCTTTATTAAAGGGTAGTGTAACAATGGAAATACACATGATACTTTTTATGGTTTTCCCTTTTTAAAATCCCAGTCAAATAACATTAATGACCAATGGAGCGGAAAGCCTCAGAGCAACTGCGCACCCAAGGTCGTTGACTTAGAAAATTCAGGGAAAATATGTCAGTGCTTTGATCAAAAAATTCTCTTAATAATTTATCTCTCAATTGACATGGTGGGTACTTAAATGACTTTGAAAACAATGAGAAAAAGAAATGTCTCAAGTCGTAATCAGATTGAGAGGCTACAGTATATTGTCTCCCAGAATTCTTCCACATAGCAACATTTAAAAATCCTTTAAATAACAATCAACAGGTTAAATTCTTATGTATTAAATACTTTTCAACATTGCATTTTCTTTTATTAGTATTTTAAGTTTGGCTTACAAAGTCCCAGCAGTAATTTGCTCGTCAGTGTCTTCTCCTTTAAACGTCGCTGCCCAAGATATTATTGCACTGATAATTGAGAGTCAGCACTCTTAAATACACTATTGGTGTAGAGTTTGATTTTTGCTTTAACCAGAGGCTGAGGGGCGAACCCCAGGCATGCCTCTCTTCAGAGGGGCTCAGTTTGAGAGCCTAGCGGAGGTCCAGTAAAGATGGGGGCTCAGACCTCAGACTCCAGGCTGGATACTCTGCCCCAGGGCTTTGGCACATAGGGACTATTGACTCTTCGTGCCACCAACACCTGCCTCCGCTCTCTGTTCCCAGAGCCTGGGTCTTCCCTCTTTCCTGTGCCATCGTAGGGCCCAAACATATTGTTGTGGTAAACCACTTGCCTGTCACTCATACGAGGCAGCATTGCTGCATTATCTGGGCAGTGGCTTGTACAGGGAAACAAGTGGCACATGTCCTTGGAACTGTTGTAGAACTGTGACGGCCCCTGGGCCAGTGGCCCCACATACACTGGTAAGTCTGTGTACGAGTTCAGGTAGGTAGAGTAGTGTCTGTGCACCACCGTAGAGGAGGAGCGGCGCAGGGCAGCGGCATTCTGCAGGATGGCTTCCCTGTAAGAGGGTAGCCGGGTAGACTCAGAGTACTTGAGCTTTTGCTTGTAGGGGTAGGAGCCCATGTGGGCTGGGTCCAAGTAGGCAGGCTCAGCAGCCAAGGGGTAGCAGGACAGGTTGTGCCCCAGACTACCGTATAGCTTGTGGGGCTTTGGGTTGGCCACTACCACCCGTGGAAAAAGGTCAGGCATGTCTGCGCGGGTGGATTGAGATGTGGATGTAGAGGGCTTTGTTTCGTCTACCTGATGGACCCTATCGTTGCCCCATGTTGCTTTGAGAAATGAGGCGCGACGGTTGAGTTTGTCCTTCCCGATGAGTGGTATGTCATCCATTTCAGGCTCCAGATAGGACTTCATACAGGAGTTGCAACTGGTGCTGCCACCTGGATAATGTCCTGCAGAGCAAGCCATGGCAGCAGCAACAGGGGCGTGGTTGTTCAGGAGGTGATTGGCCCTCAACTCAGCAAGGCAGGATCGAGGTTCATCATAGTCACTTCTCATTCTGGGGTCTGCAGCATCAAACACATAGCTATGGGACCTCCTCCTCCGGGTCACACAGTCAGGGGGGTAGCTAAACTTCCTCCTCAGCGGTCCTTTGTGCTCCACGTAGATATCGGGCACCTGGAACTCCCTGTATGGAACAAAAGGGGACGTGGGGTGCCGGGCCTGGTTCTCCACATACAGCCTGCTGCTGTGGTGGGGGTTAGATGAACCGGAGGGAGCTGGGTCCCGCATGGCAATATGAGGGCTGCTGAGGCTGGAGATCGGCAGAGTCCTCTCTAAGACGTGCTGACTGTTGCGGGTGGGCAGCGTGTAGCGGAGTGGGGTCGGTCGGGTCACCACCCGGGGCTTATCCAGGAGAAGTTGGGTGGAGGTGTCCCCATAATGAACTGGGAAGGTGGGTGTGAGGGCCCTCTGAGGGTACGGTGAGTGGTTGTCTGTGATGCTGGAGATATAGGGCAGACGGCCATGGGTCATGTCTGTGGTCGTCACTCTGGGTGGCAGGCCAACCCGCACATTGTCGCCCCCCCGCCTGCTCCAGTTCTCTATCGTTTTGGTGGCATTGTCTAGAGAGTTCTCCACTCTGGCAGAGGACACCATGTCCTTGGCTGTCTGCAGCATCTTAAGCATATTGGCTTGTGAATAGTTGGTAGTGACGTCCGGACTCTGCATGCTACCATTGCGGTCAGATTGCTCTACTCCATTGAAACAGCTGTATATGCCCTGCAGAGAGATAGAAGAGTGAAATTACGCTCTTTAAGCATCATCACATATCAGAATGACAGTCTACTGAACTCCCAAAGGTTTTCAATCGTATTCCTCTACAGTCACTGTAATTAATTTTGGTCAATTTCTATAAAAAATCTATTAACTCACTCAGCAAATGAGGTGAAAACGATAATATGGAAAACTGTCATTGCAGAAAGAGACTTGTTGTTTCCGGCGGTTTCATGTTCGTGTTGTTGTGTTTGAAATGGTGTTTGCACAGAGCTTGATCTTTAACACAGCTCGGCATATAAATGCTTAAGTTGCTGATCAGGCACTTACCATATTACTTTCTCCATTTTTATCCCACCTGCTTTATTTTACTTTCAAATTGTGTATCTGTTTGGAATACTTAATCTCACCTCTGACTACTGTTGACACAGATGCAGGTTTTTTAATGGGACAATTTAAATTCAATTTCTCAGGGATCACAGCCATCACAATATTTCAGCAAGTATCCATGGAGTTCTTTTATTGCTTTAAATTCATTTTATTTTACTATCTTTTTTTATTGTTGTTGCCCTTGAACTATTCTGGTTGTGGACTGATTTCACTTCCTGCATTGCAAATATATCTAAAGCTGTTTTGAAGGATACCTGAGAGGAACTGCATTTTTTTCCCATACATAACTATTACATTCTCTGAAACTCTGAAAGTGTGGCATTAAAATAACTAAAACACAGCTCAGTGAATGTTCATCCTTACACTGTACTGGTAATTACAAATATGTCATAACTACAGCAGTTATTCATGGGAAAATATGCAGAGCATGATAATA
>NW_023339696.1:21386871-21398426 GCF_004916995.1 Morone saxatilis | reverse complement strand
AAGATTACTTACCCTACTGATAGCTAGGAGGAAGTCCAGGCGCTCTGATTTGCGGACTGAATGTCGTAGTTTCCAGTAGAGCAGATGTTCCCAAGCGAAAACCAGCAGGCTCAGGCCCATGGCCACAAGCAGCATGTAGAAGACCCCTGCCATATTATCAATGTCCAGCTTACTGCTCATCACCTCTTTCTTCTCATTACGGCAGATGCCTGTGAGCCAGACGGTCTGCAGCTTCTGTGTGTCACCTGCAGCACAGAATACAGAGTTAAGACCTATTAGCATAACAGTAGAATTATTCAGTGAGTAATGAAACACCCTCCAACTTCTCATTGAATGCATTTGCATTGGATAATGAAATTCTCTCAAATAACCAGCACTGCAGATACAAATAAGGATATTCAGTTCTTCTGTTTGTGATTAAGTAAATCCAGAATCCATCCTGATCACTTTTTTTTAACATTTTTTAATCTTATAAGTAGACAGCAGTTGTTCTTTTAGAAGAAGAAACACATATAATTGCTGCTACAGATTTGCATGTTAAAAGTATGATAAGGATTCCCATCTTTTTAGCTTGTGATCCCTTAAAAAGTAAGCTACTACATAAAAGCACAAATTAAAGGCAAGTCTGAAAAAACAACTTTATGAAGGAGAAATGTTTTTTTTTTATCCTTGCTCCTAGAAATTCTGTTTATAAAACTAATAAATATGTACATATATATACAGACACACACACCCACACATATATTACATACATTACTAAATCACTGGATATCAAAAGGTAATATTAGCCCACTGTGAATAGTAACTGTTTTCTTTTTTTATTTTTGGTGACAGAATTAGACCATGGCTGAAATACACACACACACACACACAAAACTAAAATGGGTTTCAGTCTAAATCACACACTTTAGCTGCTGATAGTCTCTATAAGTAATAATATCACAGCACCTTGTTTATTGCCTCTCAGTTTGACATATTATTCAAAGTGTTGTGTTATTCCTCTTACTATCTATTGCATATTTCTGCCAAAGGTGACCAAGCTTTTGCCCGAGGCTTTGAAATAACTTGCCCGAGGCGCTATGGTTGCAGTGTCACATTTTAAATCACCTCCTGAAACTTTGTTTTTGTGACATGTATTTATGTTGCATCTTTTATTCGGATACAATTTAATATAATAATGTTTTGTTCACTAAATTCATACTTAGTTTGTCAAGGCCACTTTCTTGTTTTTTTATCCGTATGGCAGCTTTTATTGTATCAGTGCAGTACAGTACGGACAGTTGTTTTTTCTTTTTCTCTTCTTATCCATTTAGGTTTATGTAAAATGTGCATGTACAGTTATTATAGCATTACTGGAAATATCCTGTTAAATCTGCATCTATTGCATATGTATGAAGAATTTACCATCAGCCAGGAACTGGAGCAGGGCCAGGTCAATGGGTCGTTTCCACCTTGAATCCTTCTGCAGGGCAATGCCATAACCAGTGGTAGCAAACACTTTCCCACTGCCAATGGTCACCAGCTTGCAGCCCTCATCTTTGCCAGCCATGTAATTCAGCACAGCAGCATCATAGATAAAGGCATCCAGTTTCCTAGCAGGGTAAAGAAAATTATTTGTACTCAAATGACCATTATAAAACTGTTTGGCTCTACTTTGGCTCGCAGTTCTGCAGTGCATATATTTTTACTATCCTTGGCAGATACTTACCCTGTTTTGAGGCTGTTGAGGGCATCCTCTACTCCCTTCTGGTTGTATTTGACCATGTGGGAGTGCATCTCTGGGTAGTTACTCCTTATGTTGCGCTCTGTGCTGCCATTTGGGACTGTACCAAAGCGGAATGGAGGGTACTGCTCTTGTGGCTTTTGAAACTGTCAAGATAGGTAGGGTAAGGATTGATAATGATAAAAATGATCTGTGATATTGATTGATTGCACATGTAGCTGAATAGAAAAATGTATAATTTCTTTCGACAAAAATATAGAGATATTGGCATATGAGCATATATTCAAATTAATTTTGTCACCATCACCATGAAGCAAAGGACCAGATGAAAATGAGATACTAATACAATGACATTCACCACCTCTGCATTTTCGTGTTCTCTGCATCAACTCCCAAGTGCTTTTGTACTAGTTATCCTTTTGGCCTCTTGCTCTGTTCATTTACACTTCTAACTCTACAATTCAAAGACCTGACAATCAGACGCTGTGTCTAAAGATCCTTCTTTCTTTCGTTGTCTGCAGTAAGAAATTAACTTCTCATTTTATCCTTTTGCTTTTGGAAGTACTATATGCATTTAATTAGCTGTGAGGACAGGAAGTGGGACGGGGTGGAAATACAATCGACAAAATTGCACTTTTTCATTAACCTTATGCAAATATGTTCTGAGTACATTAGCTGAGGGACAATTTGAGCTAAAGTTTGTGTATTAGAAAGGGGGCAATGTTATGTCAGGACATCTTGAAAATGAATCAGACCTCTTCTGCATTCTGATATCAAACCTTGAGCAATCTCTCAAGGTCAAACCACAAGTTTGTCCCTGAGGACTTTTACATTCTGTACCCCCATCTGTCCTCAGACCCTCAATTAAGATATGATTCAGAGGTGGAATTGCTCTTCCGTGACTTGAAATAGTAGGTTCGTGTACATTGACAAAAGTAGAAACTGAAATACCGTTTGCAACCAAAAAATACAAAGGAGCAACACTACAAAGTACTTGGAACAGAGAAGACACTAAAACGTTAAAACAATAAAGTGTAAAAAGTTACTTAACTTTAACAATCAACATCATCATTGAATGTTTACCCCATGTTATTTCAGGTAGTGTCATTACTGCCATAACATTGCACATGGTCAAAAAGTGCTTGCTAAACTAAAACTACTTGGTTGGACATAGATTGTGTTCATAGTTAAATGAAAGCAGCATTGATTGTTGGTAGGCAACAGAGTGCAAACTGTCATCTGTGCTGTCACCCAAACCTCCTCTACGACCTCCCTCTGAATGATTTTGCCGTGCTACAACAACATCTTGCTACTTTGACACTGGTGTCTGAGAGCGAACACTGACTGTTGGCAAGACCAGAAGACGTCTATTGTCAGGAACACGTCAACATTTGTTGATTTAAGCATTTGAGCAAACGGCTAATGCTCTCGTTTTACTGGTGAGGACAGTCCTTATCTCTCCATGTAGCTTACTTTTCTAAGCTACCTCACTATATCTTTACAGCTGAAACATTTTCTGCATACACATTTACCTGATACTACATGGGACAGAGATGTAGTGTGTTGGACACAAATGGTGGATGGAAGGATGTTGTCAGAGTTAACATGATGTGTTACCCTATCACAAGGACTTTTCTTATAAGTGAAGTGTCTATTCTGTAGGGAAGACGTAATCATCTGCCTTAACACGGCGCAATGTCCTCAGTGCAGCTCTGCTCGTCTTCATCACTCTCTCCTCTGATACAAGGTCACTTTCTGTGGCTTCATCTTGTACCTCATTTACATTTACTTAACCTGAGGGGTTCAGCACAGCTGGACAAACAGCAGTTCAACCGTTCATTCTCTACACGCTGTCGTGCAGAATGCTGTTCAATAATCTATGGACTTGCTGTCAAAATGGCTCTGTTTCTGTCTCTGCATAGCAGAGTTAATGTATAATGAGATGAGAATTGTAAATGACTTTGCCAGAATTGTAATGAGCAGTGGACAGCTTGGTCTTTTCCTCAAATGCCTCTTTAATCCCTTCAGTTGCCTGCGAGCAAAGAGTCTACAAACCATTTCTTGTGCTGACGGTTAAACATGGATTTCCTTGTCAATACTCCTATAAAAGAGATCCTCAGGCCAGACAAATATGCATAAGATAATACCAGAAATTATAATCACTGTCTGCCCAGAAAACCCGCTTGTGTATTACATTTCATAAGCTTTTCACAGACATCTCCATCAAAAGAGTCTGGGGATGTAATTCAATTTCACCACTTACTCTATGAACCCTTTTTATATTTTGTGGGCGAAGTGAAAAGTCACAGCCATGACATGGCCACTTCTGGATATTTGCCTTCATAACTCTACCACACACTGTTTACACACCCAAAATAGAGCACTTTGTGTTTATCCAAAGTGGTACATCAAACACAACAACACGCCCGACAACACACACACACACACACACACACACACAGTGTGGACTGTCAATGGCAATGACGGAGCTCTGTACCTTTTTGTCACTCAGTCCGGACACTGTGTCGATGTATTGCTCCTGGATCATGAAGGCTGCCAGGTTGGCTGTGTAGGAAGCCAGGAAGATGACAGCGAAGAAAGCCCAGACCAGGACCATGATCTTACTGGTTGTGCCTTTTGGATTCTCAATGGGGACCGAGTTGTTGAAGACGATTCCCCACAGCAGCCACACTGACTTCCCAATAGTGAATGTGGGCCCTCCGGGATCTAGGGAGGATGAAGCGAAGAGTGGCACAGGATTCGGTATGAGTCACAGCACATGGTGGACAACGCTGGAGGAAATACTCATCACTGCACAGTGGCTAGGCTACCTCACCTACAAAATAAGTAGTTTGTCATTGCCCTCCAGAAAGTCTTATTCGACTTTTCCGAAAATAATCAGTGTTTTTTTTAATCTACCTTGTTAGGACTGAGGGAATCCTCACCTCCCAGATAAAAAACAAAAAAATCCTCCACTGTTTAAGAAATACAGTATACATGTTTGTGAAAGCTTAACCATCCTGGGTTTTTGGCAGTGTAACCTCATATTAGTTCCCTTGTCAGGAGACAAATGTCGATTGTCAAATCAGGTGTTGCGGCGATTAGCAGCTGCGGCGGTGTGTTGGGGGTTTATTTATACTATTGGACAACCTGAAAATAACATTTATTTCTTGAATTTACCGGCTATATCACTACTGGACCTCCTTCTCCCCAGTTACTCTTTGTGTTGCTCGACCACTGCTGTCTGTCTTGGTATTGCTATTTTGCAGCATAAACTGTAAGCCACAGACAGACATTGAAGCTGGGTACACAGAACAAACCAAGCAAGGACACAACTGGGAGAATAGGTTAGTTTTGTCCATAAACCTGTTTCTGCGATATTTCAGGCTGACTGTGGAGCAGTTTGATCTGTCTGATCACCAGATTGGCAACCGCAGCGTGACACTGGGTTTCACTGGATTGAGTGCCAGTGTCAGCATCACTGAGTATGTGATACACAACAGATCCAGATGCAGGTGACCTGGGTTATCAGTGTAATATTTCAATGCACATCTGAATACGTCAGTGTTGCCATTATGATGAACAGATATTACATCTTTAACTTGGAATCAAATGTCAGCAAACTGACTTATGGAAGACAATACGACACAACAGCAGTGAAGCAGCTGTTTTGTTTGATAGTCTAAAGGATAACTCGGTTCAGGTAGAACTCAGTTACACGTCTAAAGTTAAATATATACAACCAATTTTGTGTCTTTGTTATGCAGTGAGAACAGAATCATATTTGACCTTGCAATTAATTTTGGCATCACATGAAGGATACAGCATAACATACATAGAAGAAAGATCAGAAGCTGAGCCATGTGTAGCCCCCTTTTGGCTTTTTCATCATCCATTATAGGATATTTTATAGACCACATGGCTCAGAGATGAAACTACAATATCTCAATTTTCCAGGCATTGATCCAATATGTGGCCACTGTAAATAGGCTTGGATTTCACATGTTCTCTGAAGCCCCTGCAGACCCTTAAGACTTCTGTGTTTGACGCCGACTCTATGTGGAAGTTCAGGGATGCCAACAGTAAAATTAATTAATTAAAGCACAACAAAAAAAACTGCATTTTTCTGCATTATTACAAAAATAAAAGTTATGCTTTTCATTTTAATGTCTGACAGTGTACCTCAACTGCTGATTTAAAATGATGAATATGAAAACCCTGTTGACAACTAATTCTGTGTACCCTGCAGTAATGAGAGTTAAATATGAACGGGACATTTTATTCATAGACGTCAACAGCAAAAACAACAATGTCAAAAAAGCAATTATTGCCTGTCAAGCAGCTATACTCTCATCTTCTAGCCTGTTGTTGTGGTGTGAAGGGAGGATCAGCAGATGGATGGGGGGAGGGAGGTGAGACTCACCTTTAGCAGTCACCAGGCTGCGGTTGTACCCAACTGGACTGCAGTATTCAAAGACAAAGACCGTGATGGCCACAACAGTCAGACACATGACGAACATCATGACCCAGACTGCCGGACTGTATGGTTCTACAGGGACAGAGGACACAGGGACAGTCAGGCAGGTGACATACATTGAAGAAAAGGAAGAGCTTGAGGAGACGCTCAAGATTCAAACTGCATCTGTTGGCAGTGATGAAGAAAGCATTGATTTACATCATAAAAAGCACACAGGACATTCTTCACTCTTCAAAGTTACAAAATGATAAAAAGCTCTGACAAGTTTTTACATTTTTGTTATTTTGAATAAAAAATAAAAAAGACAATACACATACATACAGACAAGTAATATATATATATATATATATATGTATTTAAAATAAGAAAGTTTAACGAGTAACCAGTAGAGAGGTAACAGTAGAGGAGTAGAGTCAAGCATCCACAGCCACATATGTCTTCATTACTTCAGAGAAGCACAGAGAAATGTCTCACCTAAAAAGGCAGAAGGTGAGACAGTCCCGTTACTTCTGGCCACCATCACACTGATCCCTGTCTCCACAAACGGCACTGAGAAGTCAATAATCTCAGAGCGCTCTTCGTTTATGGTCAGCGAGCCGATGGCCATGTCCGCCCGTTTGTAGAACACCTGTGGCGGGAGGAAAGTCAATAGAGACATTTTTTGGTGAGATGAAAGCGCAAATGGAAAGCGGATGTTGGTCTGGCACTATCATAAATCGGACCCCGTGTAGCAGTGTCCGACATAATGCTGGACGTCCACAGCTGACCTTTGAGATAAATCTCATCTATCAGTGAAGTCAACACACTCGGCCTCTGTCCCTGAGGGTGATACACTGTACTGTCTGGTTCCTTCAACGCCCACCCAGCAGCCAGACGGACACAACTGAAAAGCCCATCACAACATTATCTTGCTCCCCCCCCCCACCACTGCATTGTAAAGCACGATGCACCATCTAATCCATCTCTAAGCCATTAGGAGGCATCATATAGCATAGTGCTTATTACATAAGACATCTGCTGACAAAATATTACAAGCAGGGAGTGGAACTAATCGCCACAGAGTAAAGTTCACTGTGGCTCTGGCTGAATAGGATGTAATGCTATTCTCTGTAGTGTTAGAACCTCTCAGAGTCCCACAAGTGCAGTTAAAAAAGCTCCTGTGACTCAAGCCTTTTCTGCCACACCACACCACTGTTTGTCATACTGATGGAGAGCTGGTAGATTTACAGTCCAGGCACTCTGCCTCATGCAAGCCATTACCTCTCCTATGGAGGCTGATGCCTCATTGAGCACAATAGCCTTCCTGTTTTCTTTTTTAAAAAAAGGGGGAAAAAGGCCAACTAATGTTGTATCCTCCAACTTGCTGGCCAGAGGAGTCGGACTGTGTGGATTATTCACAAAGACACCTACTCCTCCTTTATGTACAACAGTCCCTCCCACACCAACCACAGTGACCTTGGTACTGTTTGTGTACTCATTAATCTTGATTTCAAATATTCTGATCTTTCTGTGTATGTTCTGAATATTTTTTATGTTTTGGTTCCACGGCTAAATAATGATGTTTTTTACAAAAAAAATATTTCTGGACAATTTACCTCCTTAGTGATCTGCTTACTACAACCTCAATAACAGAGTAGCCTCCATTAAAGTTAAACTCTATAAGGAGTTTGAAGGTTGAAGAAAAGATGCTAACAAGCTGCATTATATGAAATGTAAGATCCGGTGTTTTTGGAATTTGACCCATTATAGAGACAAAACATCAGGATATCTGATCTGATCTTGTGCTGCTGCACATTTTGGTTAATCTTTTTAAAACAATTGAAATCTAGCCTCTCTTGCAATCCCCCTAACTTTAATAAAGTCCTATATCAAATTTCTGAAGTTCCCATATCACCTATTTCCATAAGAACCAGTGAAACATTAAAGAAAATACCCGTCAAAACGAAAAAAACATTTCTAAAAGAATATTCTATTGTTGAAGTAGCATTAGTGCACCATAAGGAACACCTTAAGATAAGTATCATTAATTACACAAATTCCTTACAGATCTACACATGTTCTGTATCTTCTAATCAAGTCATCATCTATGTTCTTTCCCCAAAAAATAAATGTAGTCTATGTTTTGAATCTTGGCAGTGGATATTTCACTGTTAGCTGTTTACTACATAGAGAAACAGCTAACAGAGATTTGACCTCATTCGTGTCACTGTGGTCCTCCTGAGTGAAGTGGGACAGCTGCCATGTAAAGCTCTCTGCTCGTAGTTCTTACCTCTCCGATCATCCCATTCCAAATGCCTCGCACCAGCTTGCCGTGTTTGCCGTTGGTGACCAGGTAGAGGTCGTAGGAAAACTTGATGGTGCGGGACAACTTCTTCAGGATGTCTATACAGAAGCCCTTACAGCACAGTTTTGTGTACGGCTCAGTGTGACCTACAATACTGAAAGACAAAGAGAAGGACAGTATAATACAGATAGAATAGACAGTAAGTATATTCTTTTTGGAGGTCAGTGCAGTGTCTTTCCTGCTCCGTCTCTTTGAGAACAGGTTTCTTAACATTATAGGTTTCTGTTAATCTACACTGCTCAGTTCTCATTGTTACAGATGATGCTATTAAACTCTCATTATACCTTATCAATTGAAAGGAAATTGCCAATTATCACATCCAATACATTATTTGGATTATATGGAAATACCAATGTAACCAAGACTCGTATTTGAACTAGAGAAAAGGGCGTAATGTGAAATATTGACAAATATTTAGATGTGTTGAAAAAAAGTGTTGATATCGGCTGAAAGAATAACCTTCAACAGTCTGCTACAGTTTGGTTTTTACTTCTGTGTCATGCCAACCGTCTAGGTAACAAGACACTGCTGTTTTACGAAACATGCATCTTCTGTTAACAGAAACACAAAAGAAAAAGGTTGGTTGTGGTACTGTTTTTCTCTCTACATATAAATACTGACAACTGCACAAGACATTTTTGACTGAGAAGGACTCAGGGACTGAGAAGTAAACCTATAGCAGGTGATGGAGCTGATGGAGGTGAGGATAGGACTCTGACGTCAGGAAAATGGAGGTTTGCAGGAGGGAGAGTTGGAGCTACTCCACAGGCTTGTACATTATGTCACAGCCCCGGCAGATGGACGGACAGCTGGGCGGACCAAAACATGTCCGACATAAATTAATCACAAACAAACAATGGCAGACAGGAGTGAAACTCATTGCTGGATTATTTGGACTGAATAATGGCCACCAGTCTTGAAATGGTACCTGAAGAGTAAGAAATGAGCACTTAAAGGCATTTGGGCTAATGTCCACTTAAATTCTGCTCCCTGCCCTTGAGGACCATCTCTTGGGGAGTTCCCTCTCCTGATTGGATACAGTTGGAATGGGATACCAGAACATTTAATCTCAAAAAGGAGGGACAGGGAGACCCATGTTACTCACTGGACATGCTATATTAGCCATGGCTGTCAGAATGTAGAGTTATTTCTCTTACCAAAAGAGATATTGCTTACAGGGACTCTAAAGTATTAATACGTGACTGCCAAATTAAAAGCTCAATCCTGGATTCATTATACGTTTATTGTGCAATGAATGGTTTAACAATTTATTGTTTTCATTGTTTTGGGCAACTGAGCAGCTCATTTCCATTTTCCATTTTTATCCAGTTGACCTTGTTTTAATGTAAACTAGATTTGGGAAGTGTTACTATATTTACCGGAGTCAATGCAAATTTGCCAGAGAATTTATGTGTGTGGAGGGATGCAGGGGTGCTTCACAGTTATATTTATTTTTATATGTATCTGCAAAAAAATCACAATATTTATTAAAGCTCCTAAAACTAAGCATTATTTTCATTATTGATTAATCTGCCAAATATTGTATATGTGATAAATCAGTTGATTGTTTGGTCTGTAAAACTGCCCATCACAGTTTCCAAGAACCCAAGGTGACATCAAATGTGTTGTTTTACCCAATAGTCCAAAATATTAGATATAAATATAAAGATATTGTACAAGTTTACAATGATACATTTGTGCTCAAAACATTTGGGGGTGTTTGGGGGCAGAAATCTGGAAGGTAAAGTTACATTGCAGTTAGTTGTTACTAAGTATTGCTACTGGTTCCTAAGATTAAAGATAGATGACCCATAAACTCTTGACCCCCTTTAGCTCAGTTTACTGATGTTAAGTGTTCGTAAGGGTTCAGGCTTTGGGTTTACACCATAACTGCTGTAGTAACAGCAGACTCTTCTTGTATTGTGCCATGCAGCAGTCCTCATTTTTAAACCCAAACTAGTATCAGAGCATAGAAAACGCAGTGTAGAGGCTAGCAGGCTGCCTGTTGCCTCAGCCATCATCTCATATTTAATTATAATTTATCTACTGCTGCAAATCTATTAATGCTGTTAAAATGCTACACAGTGTGGCACATTTTAAGTATTTCATTTTAGACTTGCACTTAATCCGTCCTTCCCTGCCCTCACCGTTTCCCTCACATCTCCCCCTCTTCCAAAGACCAAACAGTTTGACCCAGACTTGGATATGGTGTGGACTACAGTATGCTAAACCGCTTTAATGAGGTCATTCGCCTGTGTAATACCTACCACATGCCAACAAAAAAAGGCATGGCGCGCCTGCTTACATACAGCACTGATCTCCAGACAGAGCATGCAGCGCAAACTAAACGGACAGTTTCAGGCTTAGCATACCAAGTTAAAGAGGCTGACGTAAGGGTTGAAATCAATTCCCCTTACTTATCAGCTGGATTACCAAGAACGTGGGGGATGAGAATGTCCTTCAGTTTCACACTAACCGGATGACGCCAGTGATGTGAGTCAGGAAGAGGGAAGAAAACACAAAGTCTAGTGCCTTTTAAAACATCTGATTTAGAGAAAAAAAATCACTGGTTTTACTTTCAGAAATATGACAATTTTCAGCTTTTATTTTTTAAAAACAAGCAATAAGGAGATGTCTCCTTGGGCTCTAGAAAATTGCGATGGGCTTTTTTCCACTATTTTCTTCTCTATTTACACACAAATGATTAATCAAATATTCACAGGAAATAACAGACAGATTAGTTACTGTAGTGCCTGACATCACATTTGCAACTTTGTTTTCTATTCACTATAAGGAACAGAAGCCCTTATTCCTGTGACCTTTACATAAGTTTAAAATAAGTCGATTTAAAGGGTAAAAAAAACAGAATTTGATTCCTAAAAGACCAATATGAAGCCCGAATGCTGCTTATGCTCCTCAGTCTGCTGTCGTATTGATGATTAATGCTAGGACAGATTAGCAATCATAGAGTCATACGTTGTTGGTGTGACTTGGCTGAGAGACAGACTACA
>NW_023339696.1:21386544-21386730 GCF_004916995.1 Morone saxatilis | reverse complement strand
TGTCTTTCTGGGGGGGGGGCTCTTGTGATTCTGTCTCCCCCAGTATGTCACATTACATATGCCCAACTTATTTTGGGTCGCACCATTACTGGGCTCACACGTAGTGTGATCCCGTCATCAGGGTTAGAAAACATTTTTACATTCCATTAATTTTGCAAACTAAAGGGAAGTTTGAGGCATTAAATT
>NW_023339696.1:21382462-21386519 GCF_004916995.1 Morone saxatilis | reverse complement strand
GGTGACAGGGAAGCCAGTATTTGTGCAGTGCCGTGTGTTTGCCTACACTGGGTCATGGCCATCTCGGTTGGCCCTGATGATGTCTGGTATCCTCCTAAGAAAATTTAAGGCAACGACTCCCCACTGGAGAAGGCCCTTGAAATAATTCACTAAACAAGTTTGCTAAACTCCACCAGGTGGAGGGAAGTTCATGTAAAGATTATCAGCCTAAATCAGATAGAGGCCTGCAAGTAAAAGTATCACGCCATTTCCCCCAGCTGGGCATGATGCCAGATTGCAAAGTTGAGGAAATGCAATTACAAACTGTTCCAAAAGCTCAGGAGAGACCTCAAGGAGTCACAAAATAAAATTGTTAGGGGGTAAGGAGAGGTTAAGTTATTATATAGTTTGTTTATTCTGCGAACACTAAATTGTGTTTGAAGGTAATAACTACTAACGAGTCATTACAATAAGCAGTAACTTCTCACAATTCGCACAGACCCCTTGGCCCTGACCATCACAGGACACAATTTAAGTGGATACAGCTTTTCTAACATTAAGGCTTGTAAGGCACCGATTTGGTGAAGTTGGATTAGGTGAAGCGCTAGTTGCGTGCTGTGTATTTGATCCTGTTGGTTCTGAGACTCCAGGAGCTCATCACCGCCTGTACTCAGTCTCAGGTTTAATAAATACAACTTATTGATCTACACTCCCATTGAAACACAAGCCTAATGTATTGATGACATTATCTTCCCAGGTCAATAATCTGCCCTTCACCTGGCATTTGCCTCTGAGATTAATCTCCCTCCAATGTGCTCTTAGGGAGGAAGGAGTACTGCCTGCCAGGTTACATAAGCAGGTGGGGAGGAAGCCTTCAGATTATTTTTCCGATCCCACTGGAGAAACATGTGTGACTCAAAGGGAAGAGCTTGTGTTAACTGCTTGGCTGGCTTTAGCCAAGTCTGGAGCAGCGCCACTGGTGGCTGTTTGTCAGGGCCTCTCTGAGGACGAAATGAGGGAACTGCCCAGATGGTCTGCCGGCAGGCTGAATGTATGGGAAATGAGGGGGGTGGAGGGATTGAAAATGGAAAGCCTACGATTGACCGATGACTTCCCCATTTAAGAAAACCCTGATGTGGGTTTGGAGTTGCGGGCCATGGTGAGGGCAGGGCGGAAACTTTAGGTCGGTGCCATGGAGATTCAAGATTAAGGTAAAAGAGTGACCGTCCATCAAAGATTGGGCGGAACACAATTCTTCGCGTTTGGTTTTAAAACAGAGGTGCCAAGTACATCAAGTATTGGGTGGCCACATGTTGACAATGAGTAAAAAGAACATCTATAAAAGAAATATATATATATATATTTCTTTTATAATGTTTTGCTGTTTTATTTCAGCGTAAATAGCATGGTGTTTTGCACTGTTGATTGGACAAAATATGTAATTTGATCAATTTTGGGCCTGGGGGATTGTAATAAGCATTATCACTATTTTCTAACATTTCACAGGCTATCTGAGTAATCAGTTAATTATAAAAACAGTCTACAGACTGGGTGTCTGCAGGGTTTAATTGAACCTGTTGAAACCTGCAGAAACTCTGCACAGATTAACAATTAATGAAAGCAATCTATAGATGCAGCCCTAGTCCCACTATGCATTAAGATCTATCTTCAGTTTGACTGCTGAAGCACATCATCTATATCTACATCTACTTCTTCTCCCTTTAGCGTTCATTGGTCAATGTTTCCCCTTCAGCTGACCAAAGTACCGATTGCTTCATTGAACTTCTTATTGGCTTTATCTGCTCCTGCCATGGATTTGCAGCTCCATCAAAGTGTGCCATTGTCCAACAAGTCAAATGATGCAGGTTTTATACTGGTGGGATGATTTGGTCAGCATGAGCGATAAAGCACTACAGTGCTCCATAACACTGAAGGGACGTGATCTTCATCTTCCATTCCCCTCTTCTCGTTAACGCTATTGTCAGTAATGGGTAATGGCCAGCACTTCTCTTCCCCACTAATGAACACCTATATCAGTCTCTAGGTGTTGAGGATTGATGGCATGGCCTAATCGTCCCATCTAATTGATACCCCACCATGCAGCACATACATTTCCCTGATTGGGTCACAGGGTGATCCCTGGGATATCTGGCCAAGCAGCCTAATGAGTATCTCACCTCATTGAGTGATAAGAAGCCATGCCTGGGCTAATGGCAGGGGAAGAGCCTCTTAATCTCATACCTAATGGCACTCTCAAGTTAGATACAAAATCAATTAAGATGGGCATGTTAACACGTGAGAGCTCATGTGGAACTGTACAGTGATATGAAGTGGTTTGCATAAGATGGTTTGTCTGACTTAAGATGGTCTACACATAGTACAGTAACAGTAAATGATCTGATAATACTGATGGAGTAAAAGTGGACAGACTGTTCTGTATCCTTTAACCTCTTCAACCATGGATAACAACATCTCATCAAACTGTATATTGAGTGAGATGTAATGTTTTTATCTCCACTTCAAAATATAATATTCTGGATGACTTGTGCTTCATATACACACCCCCCAGACTGAGTCTGACATATTTGGTGTATGTAATGATTTTGGATCTGAGGTAGAATTTGAAGTTCTGTCAAACTGAGCAAACACAACATGCATTTTTCTGATCAAACGTAGGTTGTGGTTTTGATAGCTAAACTGAGACTGATAACATTTCAGGATTTTCTTTCCCTCCAGGGAGAATACATACTATCAATCTATCTAAGAACCATAAATAACGTGTTTTATTAAATCTTCAGTCTCGTCTTGCTCTTTTTATTAGCAGTGTCAAAAACAACATTTTTTGCTGGTGCTGGCCGATTTTCCATTATCGTGATAATCATGAATATCTTCACATGGCTTGACTTGAAAAAGCTTTCTAGCTCGCCAGCACACAGACCTATATTGGTTCACTGATTTATTTTGGACAATGGGACAAAGGGAAGCCTGTATCTTTCCAGTCATTCCAAAAAATCCTAATCCTGTCACCATGGCTAAAGGCTTGGCTGGCCCGCTGTATCCCCTACAAAAAAGGTTAAACCAGATGTGTAAAAAAGGTGTAGATTAAAAAAGAAATGCAATAAATATATATGTATATTTTAACAAAATGTACGGTATATTTTAGTGCCATTTTAAAAGTAATAAGTATATTTTCATGATTATCATGATAATATTGTATATCGCAGTTATTTTGCCCAAGATAATCGTGACATGAAATTCTCAATGATAAGTAAGTACAAGCTTAATAACAAGCAGGCTGAAAATCATTGTGTGGTGAAATAAGAACCACTCTAACATCACACTACACATACTACTACTGTGTGTGTGGTAGTTCAACACGGCCGATAGAGTGTCGAGTCTTCTATAGTGAAATGACCCATTTGCATCACATTGTTGGAATCTCCCACTTAAACATTCATGCATATCCCATCTCTAATATGTCTATATTACAGCTGTACTTTCATGTATATATGGTCGGTTCAACAGGTGTATTCAGCAGATTTGTTTTGAGTTGAGGTAAACCAACTCTTTAAGTTTTGAGCGTGTATCTGTTCTTCATTGTATGTTGGAATGGGACTATACAGTGTTGTTGAGTAGCAGCTTCACTTACGCCTCCGTCTTGTTGGACTGTCGTCGGCAGGGTACAGTGTTGCTGACACATGTACCCGTCACGGGGTCCACTGCCTCCACAATGACAAAGGGCCTCTCCTCCAGCGTGGCCACAGTCAGATGCCTGTAATCTGACACCGGCTCTAGGTAGGAGCCGTACCGCGGCCACACGGGGTATCTCATTTGCAGGATCCCCATTTCGAAGGTCCCCACCTGAGGGAGTGAAGAGAGTATGGGTGAATCAACACAACTTCAAGCCAGTGAAGAATCTCTGCACCAAACTCCAGACGGTTACTGTGTGACGCTGTTGTGTTACAGCAATGGAAACAGGGATTATATTGAAAGCCTCATGAATAAACAGCAGAGGATGCTGTTTAACTCAATAAAAAAAACATACAGATGAGAAGTTGTGGAGAAATAATCCTCATAT
>NW_023339696.1:21345993-21382362 GCF_004916995.1 Morone saxatilis | reverse complement strand
GTTGTGGAGAAATAATCCTCATATATCTCTGATAAAACTAGTGAGGATACGGCCACATTACACTGTCCTCCGATCTTAATACAGTTGTCCCCAATTGTCCAACTGTATATGTTGTCTTTATGATTTGTGCATCTGGACCTGCTGCAGCGAGGAGAGCTTTAGTTCGTATAGAGTTTAGAGGAAATTAATTTTCCGGTGACTGGGAACGTAGAGAGTGTGCAATTATACGTCTAACGCAACGAAAGCAATTCTACCCTCTGCCATATTACCAGTTAGCTAATTTTAATTGGATGTTGTGGGGAAATGAGCGTTCAAGCAAGCTGAATACATAATCAAGATCGGAAATTAAACATTTCAAGCTCACTTATTTGAAGAAGCCGTGACCTGTTTAGTACCACGTTCCACAAATTTGCCCCTCTGACGCGCACTGTTTAAACGAGGCTGCGAAATGAAGAAATGAAGGTCACAGAGGACCAATTGGACCCCAATTACCCAAAACACATCCCACTGATCGTTAACTTTATGCTGAATCAGACGGGGGACTATTAAATGTTGCTTTGGTTGCCATAATTCAGCAAATGAATTGCAAAAAGATTTTTACATTTGTAAGCACATAGTAATGAGAAGCAGCTACAGTTTAACATTTTTATCAGGAAACAAGATCTCTCCAAGGGTCGAATCTGGAGCCTCTCCGATACTAAACCATATTAAGAATCATAACTAACTTTTTTACGCAGGATGATTACACCGAGCTAATTCCCCAATTCTGATGTATGATTAAAATATCACTTTAGTGCATTTACTTAAAAGTTTTTATCACATGCTTTAAAAAAGCTGAAATAATATTTCTAAGATTAATTATCCACAAAAAAGTATTTCAGGATTCTAATTACATGGCAGTAATTAAGAAGAAATAATTAAATCATCAACCATGTAGTTAAAAAAGTATTACTTATTATTCATTTTACTGTGGCAATAAAACAAAAAACCAAAAGTAAATGAGAAGTTGGTGTGTGTATTATTGTTTGTACACACATTCGTTAAAGTTTCCAGTCTCAAGCAGACCAGCGTTCATTTTCAAACTAACTTCAGAGCTTTTTTTGTGAACTAAAATGCTAAAAAGCATGTGATTGGTTCTTGTGCTTATATTTTAGTTAGAAATTGTCCCTTTTCAGCTTCCCTTTGCCAAAGTGAGGACATGAGGACATTTTAGGTCGACTTCAGACAGACAAAAGTACTGTGTCAACAAATGCTGCTTCCTCATTCATTTCAATGAGGGGTGTCAGTTCAGTGGGGGCCACGTCACAGAGGACTCTGGCAAAAAATGCAGTCTTCCAGCAAAAACGTTTTGCTACTTATATGCTTTTACTCTGCCAAGGTGCATCATCGACCAGTGAAATACATGCAACTGCACGTTGCTAAAAGATTACTTTAGAACATGAACACTGTACTGTTTAATTGGCGCCATGACAGAAGATAAAATTACACTGTGATAACTTCCCAGAGTTAAATATTCCTTACTCCTAAAATTTTAAACAGCTGTTCAGTGTTTTAGTGTGGGTGTAGGGCTGTTTTTGTCCAAGGTAAGGCCCTAGCTTTTTAAAGTGTCTGCTTTACAGTTACAATGATTTACTACCTTACAGGGTGCAGAAGTAAAAGAAACATTACAGTTTTAATGCACATAATTTAAGGCCGCATAAGATTAATGAAAGTCATGTTAGGAGTCTCAAGGAAATGAAACACTTACTGACAATTATACGGCCATCATATATGAATGTTGAACATACTCAAACAATGGGCATTAATCTGCTGCTGGGACAGCCTCCACTCAGATTTTTGCAGCATAAGTGAGGTCAAACACTGATGTTGGGTGATAAGGTCTGACTCACAGTCTGTCACAAAGGTGTTGGACGGGGTTCAGGTCAGAATCAAGGCCTACCACACCAAACAGGGAATACTATTTCTCTATAGACCTTGTTTTGAGCAAGGGGACATTGTTATGTTGAGACATTATTAAAATATTGGTTAAGATTTCTCCTTTTTGGAACTACAGTCTTAGACCAAACCATGAAAATAGCTCCAGAACAAAAGCATACAGGAGTGTCCACATAATGTCCATATTTTATTTCTCTATTCATTAACTTAATTTATAATTTATACCAAAACTTCAGCCAAACTGTATTGCATACAAACGTGACTTTGTAATCTAAACTTTAAAATCTAGGCCTACTTTAGATTCTTTCCTGTTACTGGGGATACAATAAAGAATCATCTGCAGACTATATATATTTTCCTTTATCATAAATCAGTAACCCTGTTTAGTCTTGACAGGAAGCATTCGTCTTTAATCTGCACATGTGGGAATGGATGTGTCATAGTTACAGGGGAGGAATAAGAGATGAGAGGAGCAGTTTCCTCCTCTTTATCTAATTTTCGGAATCAATTCAAAATCAATCTAAATCAGTTACACTTCCTACGTACACACTTTACTACGAACATATAAACGATAGTCAACAATGTTTATTTCACTCACTCGACTGTGCTGGTGTAAATGTCATTAACTTCCTGTAGGGCTAAAAAAAAAGTGTCAGTCTGGACAAAGTGTTTTTTCTCCCACATAATCTCTCCTGTTTATGCAGGAAGGGGGACAATCCTGTCTGATCACACCAGTCAGTACAGCTTGTCACAATGAAATGAAAAAAACTGACAGTGGGCGGAAAAAAAGTGCAAATATCACAATTCTCTCTGGACTTTAGAGTTATTCCTCTTTCCTGCCAGTCATATTGATCATTCTTGCTGTTTACCTATCGCTCCACTCATGGGCTTTTACTCAAGTCAATCAGAATTTCAAATTTCAGGAAAATGTACTGAGATGAAAAACATCATGTCCCTGTGGCTTCTCAGACAGCGAAGATCTTCTTTGTTCATTCATCTTGGAAAACACAAAAAAACCACTTGTTTTGCTTTACACAGCACATTATAAAGTGGCATCACGACTGGGAGACTGTCACTCTAGTAGCATAGTTTGTATATTGCAAAAAATTCATAGGGGAAAGCCGACGAGACTGTAATTTCAGGATTTGTGCACGTCACAGATATACAGCCAGAGGATGGCTGCTTTTCAGTCTCGTATAACACCCTGCCTGATAACAGTGATGACAGAAACCCTTCCTGTCCTCCTCCTGGGCTTTTTCTTACTGTCGCCACTCTCTTTTGTCATGCTCTCCCTCCATCTTCCCAAGTTTCCTTGACTATTAGATCCTGGAGGAAGTTGGAGAACCAGCTGAACAATGACTCTTGGGAAACAGCAAATTACAGCAGCTCCATTTGATAAGAGCATTGAAAAGAGATTCAGGTTTAATAAATACAGACGGTGTGGAGTGTAATGCTAGGTATCAGTGTATACAGTGTCAGGCTTATACATAGGGGATGTATGAGCACGGCAGACAGGCTGCCCTACAACATGTACAATAAGAAGCCTAGCAAAAAGGCAATCAAAAGGTGGAATTGATTTTCAGCTCTCAGAGAAAAGACGCCAGAGGCAAAAGAAAGTTAAACACAGAAAAGGTATTGCCTCACATGAATTTTCCTCCCACAAAAGCTTTATGTAAATGTAGGCATGGTGGAAATGAGTGCGGCAGTCAGTGGGTGAATGAGAGGACACCTTTACCTTCAACTCTGGGTTGATGTCCTAACTCATGCCAAGAAGTCTCTCTGTCAGTAATATTTATCTTTTATGTGAAAGTGTTTCTGATTAGATGTGCCCAAAACCTAATGCCGAACTAAGTCTAAATAAGTAAACCTTTTCATAGGAATGTGTCACTGAATTCAATTTAATTCCAGTCTTTTTGAGTTTGTGCTCATTTCATAAAATTGGAGGAGACAGTGTAACACTTCTAGGATGTTTCCAGAGCCAACTCTCCTGTTTGTCTTTGATGGCGCAGAGGACGAGGATATTAGGATGGTTAAGAATCTCCCTAATCTACTGGGAGTGTTGCAGGAGAGAACAATGCCCTTCATTGTGAACATCCAACACAGCAGGCCCAGAGTAAAGTGAAAGACGCAGCCGCTTCTGTCTGTGCAGAGATAAAAAAACAGCTCATCAGGAATACAAAAGAGAAGAAAAGTAAAAAAGAAAAGAGAAAGAAAGGTTTTATTCTGAAGGTGATCATCCTGTCTCCAGTCTTTGTTGCCTGCACTCTGCAACCTGTTCCTGCATTCATTTGTTTGTTGACTGATTGGTTTAAGATCGTCTCCATTGCAGCTACCGCGCAGTCACTGCTGTTTTATGCTGTGCATCACCCAGTGGTGCAGTGCAGAACTGTTGGCAGCAAGAACTGTTACAATAAAGGAAGAGCCACACAGCACTTTTACCTCAACCTAATCATTTTGGGGTTTTTTGTATTGGTATATTGAATTGTTGGTTCGGACAACAAAACATTTTTATGGACCAAACAATATTATTTCTGCAATTAATAGATAATGGATAAATAGATAATTGATCAAAATAATCTTTAGTAGCAGCTCTAAACACTAGGGCTGCAATTTAGAATCTTTTTCATTAGCAATGAATCTGTCAATCATTTTCTTGAGTAATCAATTAGTTGTTTGGTCCAGAACATAGTGAAAAATGTTGATCACTCTTTCCCAAAGCCCAAGGTGAAATTTAGAGAATTTTGACTTAAATCAATGAATTGATTATCAAAATAGTTGATGATTAATGTAATAGTTCCCAATTAATCAAAGTATACAGTTGAATTTAAAAACAAAATGTGTTCACATCTTTGTCAAGGAAATGACAAAAACAAGATCAAACATGAAGTAACCTTTAAGGCAGAAACTATGATATGGTAATGATAGATGTATTACATTTTTTGTCAGTGAAAAAAGAAAAGTCATTTGGTTTGAATAATATTTAGCTTCTTATTTTAAAACATTATCCTCCACCGCCCTAAAATATTTCCTCTCCAGAAGTGGATTTTAGCTGCTCGACCTGTCGCATCTTGCTTTCTCAGTAACAGCTTCAGTCTCTGCTAATTAAGTTAGGTAATGCACGCTGTCAGGCATCTAAATGTTTGCTCAGGGAATATTATTGCACTAATGTTGTCTGATGTTTTACCTGCTCGTCTGAATCCAGACAGTGGACAGTATTTTGGTGAACTGTGAGTGATTGAATGATCACAGTGTTCTTCAGTGGAGAGCACAAGTAGCTGCAATAATGCAGAGTGAGCAAAAAGCAGCCAACAGTACAGTCTAGGAATGATAACTGGGTTTACTGAGGAGAGTGAATGTTGTGAAAGGTTACAGGAGGAGTGTGTGTGTGATCCATTACAGTCTGGTGTACACAGGAAACACACCGATCCACACCTAATATTGCAGATATTGTGGAAATTCCCTTACTGTAAATGAATTTAAACTAGATTTTAATGGAAACTATAATTGTAGTGACGCTGTGTTCATTCTTAATACCTTGTTGTTCTGTTTATTTCAATGAAACAGTATATGTAAATCACATCACAGTCTCTCGTCCTGTTTTATCCTGTTATCAAGATAACTATAGATTCCACATATATATCATAGAAAGCACATAAATATTCCAAAATGCCAAGTTATTTTTGTTCTAAATGTCTATATCATTGGACCAGGCTGCTCTCTGTTTTCACACCCAAATTGTTTGTTTGTTTTCCATCACAGCTTCTATTAGCTAAGAGCCTTGATAACATATTGGAAATAAATAGGAAGTAGCTCCCGAAAAACATCAATATAACATAATTAGCTTTGAAACGCCTGTGGCTGTTTACTCGGAGCGTGATGTTTAACTAAGCACCTTCTATTCAACCAGTGGAAGAAGTGAACTCCCTCCAGTCTAGTGTCCACATCGCATTCACCCCCTGTGGCTAAATTAATGTTTCAATCTCCAACCAAGTCAATGAGGCGGCTCGCTGCAGCAAAGTTACCTGACAAAAGTGTGTGCGTGGGTTTTCTTTCAATATCTTCAGGAGAAACGTAGGAGTAGGTGAGAGAGGTGTATGTGTGTGCAATGTGTAATAATGTGTGTGTGATTAGGAGATGATCCTTCATTAAGTGGTTCATTGGTATGAGTGGAGCTCTGACTCCTCAAACTGGTCTTTACAAAGAGACCAGTGATGTATGAAATCAATCTGCTTTTAACATGCAGAGGAAGACGTCAGTGAAAGACGCTGTGTAACTGTAAAACAGCTCTTCTGGTTAATTTAAATTAGAGTTTTGGTATTCAGTAATTATCACAGAACAAAAAACTAATTCTGGAAAGAAAATCCTCACCTTGTCCCACTGTCTCTCTCTGTCCAAAGTGATAATTATCATGGCTGGATTCACCAGGTAACCATTACTGTTGAAGGAGAAGTCGTTGTGTTCCCAGGTTACATTCAACATGTGCCTGCAGAGAAACAAAACCCAAAACAAAAGATGATCAGTGGCTTAAACATCCATACAAAGTGCAGTTTGTCTGTAATAAAACCTCTCTATATACTGTACACTGGACATACTTTATAAGTTCTGTACAAAAACATTTGAAAACATCAATCACAATTTTCTAAAGCCTCAGGTGACATCTTCAAATTGCTTGTTTTTTACAGCCAACAGTGCAAACCCCAAACATTCTCAGGGTATGAAATTGAGAAGATGGAACTTCTCAATGGAAGTGGTGTTACAGGCAACACTCAAAAGCCGATGGTTTCATATTGGCTTGCTGCCAAGTTACTTTTGTATCGAAAGTTAATTAGTTTATTTCTTCATTTATTTTACCTTTATTTGATTGAGAACCAATTCTCATTTACAGAGACGACCTGGCCAAGAGGCAGCAACAGGAGGCGAGTCGATACATCAAGTAAACATACATACAGCTAATGCAAAAAATCTATACGGTTAAACAGAGTTAAAACAGCACAATGTACACAACAGAGAACAAAATACTGTGTTCCAGAGAAGTAGATTTAACAGTAGGTGCAATGCAATGATCAGAAACTAACGCTTGTACTGAATTAATAAAGGAGGATAATGGAATAAGGGTGTGCAGTAACAGCAGATGTACGCTCATGTGTTCAGGCTGAAAGTAAGTCATGGTAACGCTACCTGAACTTTTTGTTCATTGATCTTTGCCAATTAAAAGTGTGAGGTGATATACACGGTTTAAGTTTGGTAGGAAACACAATTAATGATTTTTACTAATCAGGTCATAATTATGAGAAACTACCTTTTTGAGCCAAAATTATTCAAACTTTAAGGCACAATAAAATAATGAGAAGTCATACTTTACTCATTATTGAGAAACTAAGTCACAAATATAAGAAGGGTCTTTAAAGGTTTAATGTACTATGATGTTAGCCATGCTAGCGTCATGGATCTAGGAATGACAATGTCTGTCCAGAATGAAGTATTAGCTATTAGATGATACTTCAGATTAGACTGCTATGAAATTTTGTACACACATTCATGGTCCAGAATCCTACTGACTTTGGTGATTCCTTGACTTTTCCCGTAGCGCCCTCACAAGGTTGTCCTTTTAGTTCTCAACAACTGTTGGATATTTTGCTGTGGAATTTGGTAAACACATTCATAGTCCCCAGAGGATGAACTGTAGTACAGTAACTTCTGTACTGATCTCCTTACTTTTAATTATGCGCCATCATCAGGTCAAAGTTTTTACCTTGTGTTTAGTGTTACAAATGTTAACAAGGTAACACGCAAAACCAACACAGTGAACTTGGTACACATTATACCTGTTCAACATGCTTTACATTTGTATTAGGGATGTGCATCTCTCCCATCTAAGATCTGATCCGATATGTATCTAGATACATGGGCTACGATACAATTCAGGGACAATGCATGTTAATGGAACAATTTGGCACGATATGATGTGAATTGATCATCTGATACAGTTCTTAACATTTGTTTAATGTAGACATTTTCCATTCAGAATTAAAATAAGCCAATTCTATATAAGTGACATTGCTTACCTTCAGATACATTTATTTATAGAAAACCAGGGAAAATGTATGACAAATGTCTTTTTTCCAAGACATAGACCTGATTACCTTAGACCTCGCCAAGTTGTAGCTAAGTTGTAGCTGGATTGCGGCTAGATCTTCATGTTAACCTTTTACCTTTCTTGAGAGTGGAGAAGCTGTTAGCAGCAAAGCTTCAGTCAACCGATTCATTACTTTTGAATTGGACCATCGACCGTTTCAAGGCACATTTAGATCGATCAAAGGGTCCGCGTACCAATGTACATTAAAACTGTTTTCCGACTTGTGTCGGTAAATCTTTACACCCCTAGTTTCTATTTGTATTTTATTTGAATCTATTGTTTTTCATACATGTTGCATATATACATGTATCATGATGTTTTCTAATGTTTCCCCTTCAGTTGTGGGAACAGCATACCATTTTAAACCCAGTGGATAATGTCACAAATGCCTTGTCATCCAACATAAAAACCCAGCTGCTTTCCTTAGTTTTTTTGTGACACAATGGAGACACAAGGTGTGCTGACAGCGTCTGTACTGTGTTGAAAACCATGTTGAACCGCCTCCTTTGATTCCACTGTTTCATCACTCCCATCCTGTTATATTAGACCTGTGGTGCTGCTCTCTCACCTCACCCGTCACTCCAGCAGAGGTGATGAAAGCCTGCTGGGAGGAGAATAGCTTTCAGTCTGGTCTGTGTGAAAAGCCTGTTTAATCTGGTAATCTGAGATAATCCCATTAACAGGTGAGCTGTCTCATTATCAAAAGCTCGTTTGAAAAAATCTCCAATCAAGTGGGGACAAATCTGAGAACTGAGGGGGGTGTTAATGTTTGATCTGGCTGGAAAGAGAAGAGATATCTGACTATAAAGTTAATAGAAAGTGCTTTGTTCTATCTTACCGACCTTCACGTTCACTGATGAGAGCTGCTGTTACTCAAGTCATGCCTGCTGGGTTTGGAAAGTCTAAAACGAGGGGTTTGTACAGTATCAAAGCCCCAGATAATGTTCACCACTTCCACTTTTTCATGGACGGTTTGGGTTTACAAAAGGAAAAGTTGTCTCCCCTACGGCTCTGAGGACTCCGAAAGAGAAATTACTTCTGACATCAGAGAGAGAGAGTGATGTTTCATAATGCAAGAGAAGTGTGTGATGATGCTTATGTCCTGTTAGCAGCCCCTTGGTGACCATCTACAACAACACATACACACATTTACACACCCCCTCTCCCTGAATGACCTTGGCTTATATGAGCCAAAAGCTGATGCTGGAGCATTTTTTTTTCTGGCGCTTCCCTTTGCTGATTAAAACATTTTTCTAACAAAATAGGATTTGCTCCATGTTCCGGGGCACAGCTTGCTCATTTTGGCATGGTCTGAATGAGGAGAAGCCACGCCCTTATCTGTCGTCACCAACCCCCCCTATCCGATAAATTACCTCGCAATTTCCAAGAGATGTAGGGGAGCACTCAGTGCTGAGGAGTGGAGGTGATAGATTGCAGCAGGGCAGAGGACACAGTTTGGAAAAGTGACAGTCGCCATAAAATGTGCTTCATAACACCAAACAGATGGGAAGTCATGAATAAATAAAAGACTGTTGACCTCTTT
The DNA here is from genome assembly GCF_004916995.1 of Morone saxatilis. Classification (NCBI taxonomy): domain Eukaryota; kingdom Metazoa; phylum Chordata; class Actinopteri; family Moronidae; genus Morone; species Morone saxatilis. The sequence continues at coordinate 21,372,748 of NW_023339696.1, read as the reverse complement.
CGCCAGGAAGTCTGAGCCATTACTGTTATGATGCATGTAGAGAGAATAGTTGTTGCCAGTGTGATCCTTGACCCTCAGAAAACATTCTTCTGTGTGTCCCAAAAAAGGTTATGCAAATCATAAAGCTAAAGGTCTAAACTGAGATGATAAAAGTGACTGTCCTCTGCAGAAAACACAACAGCATTGGTTGTTTGTTCAGACACTTAAAACAATCTGTGATTACATTTTTGTGACAAGTGAAGCAAAGGCAGTAAGGCATTAGTCGCCACAATGTCGCCATAAAACCTCTTAGGAAGGAGGTTGGGGAGTTAGGAAACCAAAGAGTCAGACTTTGACATGAGCTGACATTTAAACACAACAGAAGCTAAAGCTACAGGGGTTCATATCGCATGCTCACCATTAACAACAAGCCATTGCAAAGTTGTTTCCACGGGAAGAGCCCCCACTCTGTAACTCACTGGTGGCCATTTGAGTGCAGTGCTTGACTAGGGAACAATCACTGGCCACTAGCTCTATTTCTTATACCAATATCTATTTAAACATGCTTGCATGCATCATGCTTTTTGCTCTGTGTGTACTGTCACCAAATATGGAAAATGGTTTATAAAGACAAGCATTTACAAAATGTTAATTCTTTGAAGAATTTCACAGAAACAATGTTTAGTAAATCCTTGAAAAAACTGCAGTATTTAAATAACGGTCATTTCCGGTGGGTCAGATTCACCAATCTGCTGCTGCAGGTTTCTGTTTTTATTGCAAAAATATTTAAATTTACTATTACTATTACACTTTACTATTACTATACATTGGCTATATGTTCAGGCACTTCTACTTTGCTGCGTAATTGATTGCTACTACAAAAGGTAGAGTGCCCTTTAATGTGAAGACCTTTAATGTGAGGAAGTGCAGGAAGTGTTGACTTTAATTGACAGTAGCTAAACTGCAACTGAAACATGAAGATATTCCTGAATTTATCAAGACACCACATAAACATAGAAGAAAAGTAAATAAGCAACAAGCAGCATCATCAGTCAGTTTAAACAGGAACAGAACAGAAAACAAGGAAGCTTAACCCTAACCCTAAAATATACTGGGGATGTCAGAAACAACGCCATATAAAAGATTGTTATATATAAAGGTCAGATTCCTTCAAGCTGGACCTACCTGAACAGAGTGTCATTGGTTGTGGAGGGCTTGATGGGGTTGTGACAGTCACTGTGGCTCTCAGGGACGAAGCCTCTCTGTTTCCGAAAGCTCTGCACGCCCTTCACCACGATGGCCACCCCGTCCCGCACCCTCTTCCTCAGGCTCATCCTCCACCGGTCTGTGATGATGCTGATGAGCCCCACAGGGAAGCTGTCAGGTGGGGGGATGTCTGGGTTCCCCACCGCAAGGCTGGGGATAATCCAGATGTAGCCTGGCCCCACCAGTCCGGCCTCGGCTGCCATGGTGAACAGGTACTGAGCCTCATCGTGAGAGCAGTAGACCAATAGCACCTGAGCGTCGATCTGCTGCAGCAGCCTTCGTGCTCGGATGTCATTTAGGCCGTCGGCGGACATGTCAAAGGTCAAAACGTCTTGCAGATCCCATATGAAGTAGCTGGTGTCTGTGAAGGACTTAACGTAATCCACGTAGGTTTCGTAGCCTGGGTAGAGGCTGGTTATGACCACAAAGCTGTCCCAGTTGTACTCCTCCATCACCTTGAACATGCCGTTGATCTGCTGCTCGATGGAGGAGCCCAGCTGGAGGAAGTTAGAGCCCTCACCCTGGAGGAAGAGGAAAACAGCATCATCGTGAGGAGATAGAAAACGTACGAAGACTTTTATTGTTAGTTAACTCAGTGCACGCAGTTTGCTCCTGACTAACAAGGAATATTAACACATCTTAATTCAATTTGTATAATGTGCAGTACCATCTCTGGAGGACCCTCTTTATACCTACCAGGGTACACACACTCAGATGAATCACACACAGAGAAGTGAGTGGCCCAACCAGTAGGGTTTGTAGTACAGCTTTGACAGGAGTTAAGTGGTTCTGCTTTATTTTGTTCTTCCAGAAGCTGCAGACCCATTCATCACTTAAACTCACATGTCTTACTTTTGCCGCGCAAACACTGGCCGCCATCCATACTTGCAAATTCAGAGGGATGGCACTATCACTGTGGCCAGCGCCTGCTCCGAATTTCATCTGTCTTTTCTGCAAATGCAATGACCTTGAGAGAGGAATGAGGATGGCTTTTCTGTTAACTGTATTATTAAAAAATGTGTGAAGGAGGGAAAAATACTTTACAGCATCTTGTGGTGTGTGATACTTTTCCCTTGAGGCAAGACTAGGGAATACTTCACAATGAAACTCCCCCAGTTACTTACATTGTTTTTTGTTTTACAATATGCAAATGAGGAATTATCTAATGCTAATATTTAGTGAATCTAGTAGAAATTTACAGACGCAAATAGACAAAGTTGAGTAAAACAAACACCTAAATAGTCTGAAAGAAGCATGTAGTGTCTTTCCTTGAGATAGTCAATAAAAGTGTTATTCAGTACTTTCAAACAACACTTTAGGTGAAGTTTAAGGTGAAGCTTTAGCGCTGAATCAGAGTGTTTTTCAATCTAAACACCAGCACTGACATCGCTGACTGGGGTTGTAGCCAAAGGTGACTGGAAGATTCAAGAAAGAAAAAGAGCAGCAACAGTTTTCTTTCCTGTGATTTAGTATTGAGTTACCCTTTAAAGGTGCTGTCTGTAATAAATGAAAAAAAGACCTGGCCTGTGCACTTTACTGTGCCTCTTGCATTACATTACACAGACATACTTTCCTAAAGTGCAACACAAAAGAAAAAGTTGTTTTCCCAACTCAAACAAAGCTTAGGTTTTGAGAGGTTGCGATGGAATGAGTGACAGAAGATTTTTTATTAATATCTTTCTAATTAATGTTGCTTTCTTTCACAAAGGGCATGTCGGCCTATTCCAAGGTTCTCTTTTCAGCATCAAGTCAGTAAAGATGTTAATGGGAAATTCAGGATTATTATTTTTTTTCTTCCCATGACTGAAGGATAATGGGTTTTTACTTTTTAATAAGTTATCAGCAAAAGTTTGTAGGTCACCTGCAACTATATATGGGTTTTTATATGACATCTAACCATTAAATCTGCAGTTATAAACGTTAATAAATGAATATTGGTCCCGATGAGGAGGATGAGGATAACACCAACAGGATTTCACACATCCAGATGATTAACAACTTATTCATTGATTCATAAACTGCAGACTTGACATACCCTATTTATTAACACACAAGGTTTTCTCACTGCTTATTAGACAATGAGAAACCCTTACTCTTTATTAATACAAACATTTATAAACCATTAATTAACGGCATTAGTTACAACTCATAAACTCTTTTTAAAGGCGGCTTTATACAAGCAACTACTAACAATCCAGATTGAGGCCAGAGCAGTTGTCTTAGCCTCGATCTCATTTCTTCACATTAATTATACCAAGGTATCATAATTAATGTGACAGTGATGGATTGATGCCTCTCTACAAGTAGAGTCATTAGTTTCAGCAGAGATTATTGATTCTTCAGCAGATTCCAATTACCCTGCCTCATCTTTACTCTGCCACATTGCTCTACACAACAAACATCATTAAATCAGGAATCATTTGTCATGGAAACTAACTAACTAAGTTACTATATGATGTTGTTTAAATAGTTTTTGTTATTCTTCTTATTCAGACTTTTAAAAAAACCTTTCTGCCTCTAATCTTTCTAAAGTGGAAATATATGTTTCGACTCCGGTGTGATCTTGTTATATAAAAAGCTCTTTGCCACTGTTCAGGCTGATGGTAGGTTGTGGCCCCCTCTTGACCCTCTCCCTCTCTGGGGAAAAAACACTCCATCCTGAGCCCTGGGCCCTTGGTGCTGAGGATTGGAGGGGTCAGGTATCCTGAGACTGCAAACAGGCCTGTGATCTTATTCAGCCTGTCTCCCTGCTGTCCTTGAAAGAAGTTCAGCAGTCTTGTGATGTATGAGCGTCTTACGATTTCAGACGTCACGGATAAATCCACTGACTTTGTGCCTCTGACTGTACCGCGCTCACGCCCCTAAAAATATTTTCTTTTTCTTTTGTTTCACTTGTTCTGCCCTTGTTTCCTCAGACTTCTCTGACTTCTTGTATCCCCAAACAATGAAGTAGCTATATATAATAAAGAGGTCTTTCTTGCATAGTTTTTAATTTACAATTCTTGAAAGAGAAGTTACCTGACCCACAATATCTGACTTGTACCTAAACCTACAATGATATTATCCATTCTTTGGAAATGATTGTTTTTCATTTTTAATTCATTAAAGTATAACCCAAAACTCATATCTGTTCTTTAAAATGCCTGCTCATCTATGTTACTGGTTAATATTCACAGAAATGACATTTGGCTATCAGCGTCTTTACTAGGAATTGGTTTCAGCTCAGTGTAAAAGAGCTGCTGTGGACTAAGATGGATTAGACTGCAGTGGAGGCCGGCTGGCTGCATGCATCCATACTGGGTGCAGGGATCTTATGCAGGTTAGTCACGGAGGTGCTTGAGAAGATCGTATAAATCTACTCAATTTCTCCTTCTCCTCACTGTCCCACAGCAAATCTGCCAGCGTTATTGCTTTATTCCTGCACGTGCTGCTGCCTCTTCCAGCATCTGCAACAGTGCACAATCAGTTTGTTCCCCAACAGGTGCTAATGTATCACAGTGTGTACGTGCAGGTGTGTGTGTGTGTGTGTGTGTGTGTGTATTTATGCACATGCTTGTTCTTTTGTATGCCTTGTACATTCTAATGAGCCCAAGGGTCTGTCAGAGCAAAACCCCCTGCAAACTCCAATCTCAACAGCTCAATTAGCAGAGAGCGGGCTGATCGCGCAGTCCAAATGAGCCTGGGGCATTACTGCAGGCTCAGCTGCAGCTCAAAGCCTCAAGTCACGACCGCCCTGTCAGTGTGCAGAGCATGTACAGAGCTGTCTATGGCATATGGTTGTAGGGACTGAAATGAAACACACAGTCACAGTCGGTCTCACAGAATGTGTAACGTATTCTCGCTATGTAGTGATGACCTGTCTAATAGCCAAACGCAGACTGGAGTTCAGCTTGGAATGAACAAATCGTACGATGTGTTATCTGACCACATCTAAGAGCAAAAAACAACCACTCAGGCGAGGCAAAAATCCTGCCATCATAGCCTCCTCCTGGCTGCATCCCTTCTTCTTTCCAACAGTTCTGTGTCTTCATAGTCTCAGCATGATGAATTGTACCAATCCTGAAGTCACCGTCTCCATGTACTAGGCTGAAACTGCTAACCTCCAGTGGAGCAGTGTACTGTGACGTCACTGTTGGGTGTGGTTATAGGTTATAACAGACTTGAAACTTACAACCAGAGAGGGTATTTAGTTACACATTACTGTTTCTTTTAAGGAGTAACGTGTCTCTCTGTTACACTTAATCCACACAAAGTCGGTTAAAGTTAAATGTGTCAATCTGCTTTGGCCTTCCATCCACACTAAATGCATGATCACAGCACCACTAGTGTTGTGTTGTAAATATTTAAAGCCTGATCTGTTACTGTAGCTGCAATGTCTAAGTGGCTCTTCACGGTCGACCAATAACAACAATAATGCACATTACGTCTAGAAGAGCTACGTCAAAGATGAACTAGAGAGACAATTTGCCACTCATCCAAAAGACACATTTGGGAATCTATAGTTACTATATGAGAGATAAAATATTTGCCTCACTCATTAAATATGTTTTTTGTGTGCTGTAGCGCAACTGATCGTTTTCCCTAAGTTTAGAGGAGAAGTAGCAGAAACTACTGTGGCTGTGAAACATGGCAATTCAACAAGGCAACCTGTGGCATCTGTAGATAGAAAAGACTCATTCAAAGGTAACAAAAACACAACAATTCTTTTATTTTCTGAGGTGATTATACACTAATGAAAACATGTTTATGCATATTATATTCCATCTCTGCCAATAGATTCTCCAGATGTTACACCTTTTACAAAGCTTATTATATTTATAAAATATTGAAGGTGCTTTTTTATTTCAGGTTAGATTGGAAGACTCCACTTAGGTGGGACACAAAGGTGCTTTGTATGTCTAGGTGTGGATGAAATGGATTTAATTCTCTATTATGTAATTTAACATCACAATACACACGTTAAAATGGTAAATATTTGGGACATTCAGTTGAGAAAGAAATAGATAAAGAAACCAAGTAGGAATGTTTGTTTTTGGGTAATGAGTACTGAAAATTCAAGGTACTTCACCACAGTAAAACATAAATCCTGTAAGATCAAATTCAACCAGAGATATTAAAGAGATTGGAGAAACAGTAAAGGGAAATCTCTACTGGTTGACAAATCTCTTACCATCTCACAATATATCTGATCGTATTGCCCAATACAGTGGTTAATGTATGTTAGATTATAACCTGGGCATGGTTGTATTCAGTCAGTAAGCTGTGCTTCCACAGTGGTGTCCACAGAAGTTCGCTGTAATAGTCTACAGTCCTAAAGAAGATTACAGCCATTGAGTGGAAAGCTTAGCTCCTCAAGGCTGAGATTACATTCACAAGAGTAAAATATACAGAAGAACTCATATGTGTTTACAGACACACATGCAGAAACGCTGTGTCAGGCTACGCAGTCCACTTTAACTTTTTAACCCTTTACCATTTTGTCAGGCGTGTAGTCTTTCAGTGTCCAGTTGAATGAATGCTTTGCAGCCAGAAGATTAGTTTTTAGATGCTTTGAAACTGGTCTGAGTTGGAATTAGATGAGAGAGTACAGCAGCGATTATCTCTGAACCACAGCTGTTTATATGGGAGCGGAGGATATGTCACTGACTGCTTGTTTTAGAATGTACAGGGCCAATACACAAACAGCAGTCTTTACCTGCTCTAGCTGAAGGTTATTTGAATGACTCAGGTGAGTGATGCCTATTGATCGACTTGGAATGCATCCAGAAATCTAAAGGAAACAAGAGGCTGAAGTCACGTGGCTCAAATGGGGCTGAAACCACAATGAACTGATGTATTGCGGTAAATGTTTGTGTGCAGTGAGTGACATTAGTAGTGAAGATATGGAACAGAAAGTGGTGTATGGTGCATGGTTCTCCCTCTCTCTCTTTCCTATGAAGAGTGACTTCTGGCCACAGCTCTTTGCTGCGACATATGTCTGCCTCCACCACGCAGCAGGAAATGCCCTGGCACCAGCTTCCTGTGCTGCTGACGTCACGTAGATCCTGCACGGCAACCAGGAACAGACACACAACTCCCTGGCCATTTTCCACTTAAAGACCAAGATTACGATACAGTATACGATATGCAAATGAGCATGGAAGTTCTTTTTGCATTTGGCGTGAGAATATTCAGATGAATTGTTAAGTAACTGAGTAATTTCTACACACATTCTGTTCTTTAAAGTAATCCACAAAAACTGAGGTAACTGAAATATTTCACAAAATCAGATCAGAAGTTTAGCTTTATCATCCATATGATTATTTTTAAGACCGTGTTAGCATGGTATGAAGGACAAAAATATAATCACACCTGGCACAACTGAAGTGCAACATGAATTACTGATAGATAAACCATTCTTTAAGCAGCCATCACATTTACATAATCTTTGTCTTATCATTGACAATTCAGTCCACAGGTAACCCTGTCTCCATGATATTTTTATATACAACTAATTTGCACCAACAACCACATTTTGGAGGAAAGTTAATGTTGCCCAGATTAGGTTTGTTGTCAGACCTTGAGGAAACAGTTGTTGATATACTGTATCTGGCAAGTTGCAGAATGTTGATACTGAATGTAGGTCATTTGTTGTCCACTCATAACATAGCATGTTTAGGCACTCACAGCTCTCAAATGTGTAGGATTTAGTGACATCTAACGGTGTAGTTGCTGATTACAACACCCTCGCCTCACCCCCCAAGCATCTAGGAGAAACTATGGTGTCCATGAAACTCCAAAGGCCCTAACCTAGAGCCAATGTTTGCCCTAGTTTGTTTGTTTTGGGCAACCCGCTCCTAGTATAGTTAAAAACTGCTCATTCTAAGTTAAAAAAAACTAATACACTAATGAAAACATACCTAAATGAATATTATATTCCATTTCTGACAATAGATACAACATTATCATCCACCAGGCAGCAAATATGTTTCCATCCACACTGCAGTTGGGATAACTAATTAGTACAGTATACAACTGTTTTCACAGGCTGTCTTTGTGTAAAATCATTGGTTGACCCTTCAACACTGAAATATAATTTTTCTGAATCATCACACTATCTGTCTTGTCCACATCACCCACATCACATTTGATTGGTTTAAACTCAGACGGACTCACTTTTAACCACCTTGTCTCGCTCCCCTCTGGCTGCTTTGTATGACTGCTCCATACTACCTTAGTCTAGACAGGTTACACTCTAACTGTGCCAGTGGTTTTAAATGCAGCAGGAGGTGGACTTACAGACAAGTGAGTTCAGGACATAGCGAAGGCAGACAGAGAAAAAAGGAACTGCTCCAGTTCTGAGAAAAGCCTCGGGCTCATGTTCCTGCAAAGACAATCAGGGTTTCTGCTCGTGTCTGACTTACATTTTGTCCACTTACAGCGCTGTGGCTCGGAGGATGTGATCTGTCACAGACACAATGAATGCTTCAAAGGATGCTTTGAATTTTAGGTCAGGATATTGAACTAGATGCATAATGAGAGAAAAAGTAGGATTCATGCCATTTCTGTTCAGGAATTATAAAGCTACAACAACCCCCTTGACTGTGTAATTACTTCTGGAGGACATCACTGGATTTCTTTCTTTCTTTATTTGTTCAGAGATTCGTCACATGTTTTACCAACCATACTAACTACTGTAATAAAACCAACACTAGAAAGGATTTTCAGATAAAACTACAATCCTTTGTCCACCTGAGATGCTGTAACTCTAATGGTCCATTCTGTCTTATAATCTTTGTTGTCTTAGACAGCCATGATCTACTGTATTTTGTCGTTCAGGTTGTAGGACTTGTAGCTCTGTGGTGTTGTGTCCTAGGAAGGAAGCAGACATATTTTAGCTTTTAAACCAGCTGCAGGTCCAACTTTCTTTGGGCTTTAAAAACATTTTTAGTCATTTGTGTCAGCCATGATTACTGCTATTGATTAACCACTGTGCACATTGAGCAGGCCCGTGGGAACTGACTGATCTGCTGGCAATAGTGAAGTATGTAGCTTTGATTTTTTTTCCATCTGAAAGTGACACATGGCTGTTAGGTTGAATGAGTTCTAGCTAGATGCAGAAATAAGCTATATTCTTGGTGGAGTGAACTTGACTTAATCCTTCCAGTCTTTTTAACATCCGTTCCATCACAGGCCAAACTTTTGCTTTGCTATCATATTTCTTTTTCTCATTGGGATAGAAAATGGAGAGGATAATGGCATGTCTTCTCTGATGGTGCCAATCAACAAACTACAATGTCCTGGGGACAGCAATCAGTTTATCACCTAATTTAATGCTGTCACTTCCACAAAGATCAAACTCTCGTCTTTCAGCGATACGTATGAAAAATGAATGAGCTCCATTGCCTTGTTGACTACCGTTGACAGCGTCCCATAAATCAGTCGACGGGCGGCATCCCTGATTATTGAGAAGAAGACTCAAAGAGGGATGGACCAAACTCATCTCTGTATCTGGTAACTGTCATGTCTACGTTGTTACATGTACAGCACTTGAATTTAATAAATTACAAATTAAAGCATAAATAGGTGTTATGCAAATACTGTGGTATACCAGTAGTGTCACTCACATTTTGAATAATATAATGACCAATAGAATAAACTCTTATTGATGCTTCAAATCTTGAGTTTTAATGTCATTATGTAACAGTGACTATAATGATACTGTACGTCAGTGCTTCAAAGTGCATTGTTTTCCACTTATTAAAACCTGGACTTCCCACCATCTGGATTCTTTGATATGCTCTACAATAATCTCTCTGGACAGACACATCCCAGAGGTAAAATGCCACTACTCCAGCTCTCTTGGTGTGATGTAATCTATAGTGGTCGCTTTGATGTTAAGCACATATGCTGACAGACTAGTCTTTCTACTTCCCCACAGCCTGCTATTGACAGACCTTTCTGAATTGAGGCAGCTAGCTTAAAACGTTTTATTTAGTTCATTTATTTATTTTCAGTATTAATCATGTATATCAGTTTTCTGTAGCTTTATATTTTCACTTTTAAACTGCCAGCATTGTTTAATCTGTGCTAGATTAACAACATCGACATTGAACAGTGTTTGTAGTCAGTCTGGGTTTTTTGAATACATTTGGTTTTGGTACACCTCAAGATACACTACTGCTACAATTGACTGTAGCTCATAAATACAACACAAACACATGTTCAGCAGCCAACTACTGAAATCTTGGTTTTCAGAGCTTTCCAACAACTGAACACACACCAACAAATAAGAGCTTTCAAAACAGACCAACTGCATTATTTTACAATAGTAACATAACTCATAAAAGTTTTAAACTTTTGTGACTTCTGATTCAGAGCACAACAGCAGTATGCTGACAATAGTAAAATGGTAATGAGAAATCAAAATCTAAGAGACTTGTAGTAGAAAGAAATTGTTATTTGCCTCAAAAATGATCAGGTGAGACAGGAAGGTGTGCGTGTCAATCAGAGGCCTTGTTCTTCAGTGGGTGACTAGAGTGGTTGGTCAAATGTTTCCAGCAGTGACCGTCTCTATTAATAATGCGTGCACTCATTGTTCTGTAAGGCACTTTTAATGCAATCACTACACAGTATATATTAATGGTCTCAACTTCCTTCACTGGATAATTACTGATTAAAAGCAGTCATTCATTTTAACATCTGCCAGCCTTTGTCATTAGCCTTATTTCTTATTACATGTGTTTATTTGGTAATGTATTATGATTGAGTTGCTGTTACTGTCCTCAAGTTAGAATAGTTAAAGTGCAAACGAGCAGCAGGAGGCATTAACTGCTGAGTGACATCTCTTTTATTACCCTCGAGAAGCCATGCTCATGGCAAGATCACCCAACATGTTTTCTGAAATAGATGCAACAGACAGGGGAGCTGTCTCTAAACCAATATGAGTTAAGGAAATTAATGGAGTTTTACTAGCATCTCCTTGTTTCTCACAAAATAGAAAATGCCGCAGGATTCAAAACGGAAAAACTCATCAATCTTTTAAAAATGTATAATAGCCAAGTTAGACCTAAAAACAAACTCCAATGCATTTTGGTATCTTGGTTTTAAGCCTCTGTGATAAGTTTGTGACGAAGGCTTGATGCAGAAAGATGTCAAAGTTTATTTTTTAGATCTAAGCTAACCATGCCATGACATTAAAGGCATTTCAATTCTTTAAAAAGAGAGTGCTTGGAGTTTTCTTGTGATTTTTATCTGCCATGAAAAAAAACTTCTAACCAAACATTTTTTCATACTTTATAGGTTGGTATTTAATGGACTACTTGAGCATTTTGAGGAGCAGAACATTTTTCACTTGTGTATTGATTCAGATAAAGAAATCATTCTATGCTTGTGCCTGTTACTGAGATGGTTGATCCAATTTAGACTGCTTTAAACAATTTTTGTGGTTTTGATAATTTTGATACAGTTCCCATATTTTCTTGCTTGCTCTAATTGAATTACAAATTAGAAACAATGGTGTAGGTGAACGTCTGCTATGAGGGGAGTTTCTTGTGGTGTCCCACAGGGGGTCTGTTCTGGGACCCCTTGTGTTTCTTATCTGCTGCATCTTCATCCATGGGTCTCTTGCTTTTCACTGAAAATATTAGGTTGTGTCTTTCACAGTACCTGTGACCTTCTATACATAAACTACTGCAATTTAGATACTGTTGTGATGTGTAGCATTTAATAAATCATCATTACAAATGTACTTTGCCCTAAATCTTTGAAGATCGTCACTTGAAACAATCTTGTTACAGAGCTTTAAACTGGATTTTGTAAACTGGGGGCTTGAATTTTTCAACATGTGATGTCGTTTTGTGATGCCGAGCTCTGTGTCGTCTTCTGCATGAGGCGCTAAAATGTCACCAGAAAAAAAGCCATTCTAAAAGGATTATAGTGGGTGTCTGTGGCTGAGCCTTTTGTGGTGGGTGATGATGCTCCCATAGATAAATCATTGCTGCAAAACCTTCAGCCTTAACTCTAATAGCAGTTTAATGGCTTGTACCAGCATGTCTCAAGCTGTTTACCTCACCTTAGAGTTAGGGCTGCATATAATGCTAATACAGTGGACTTTCACAAATTATGTATAGAGACCAACTAAAACGTGATTCCACTGTATCAATTAGAATGAACATTTGAGCGATTGTTTCATGTTCGACCTTGACAAAGTTCTCTAATTCATTTTTTGCATCTTTAACCTGGTGAAATTTTAATGCATTCCTAAGCAAATTAGATATTTGATGATGATATTTATTAATCATTAAGTCATTTTCAAATGACAGATTGTGCATGTCCATCTATCTAATGTTCATTATGCCTGCTGCAGTAAGCGCTCAAATTACTGTACGTGGGCGCTTCTTTGTGAATATTTGACAGCTCTCAAGAAAATAAATCTGTACCTTGAGTGGAATTGGCATTAAAATTATTACATTTTTGCTTTAACGATTGTAATTACCATTGACTCTGCTGCAGGCTCTGAAGTGATTAACTGAATATCTAAAATACAGACCAAACCATCCATCTAACTTCGGAAAGTATGGAGCACTTGTCATCTGACAACTAATGGACGAAAATGGCATCTCAAAATCAAAGTAGAATGACATGCATTTTCGGTAATGTGTTCCTCTGCCATGACCCTGGAGATTTATCTCATAGTCAACCAGATGATTTATAGTACAGGGCCAACAAAAATCTTAACTTTGTTATGGCCAATGATGCAGCTCTGGTTTACATGGACAGAATCTTGGTCTTGTGGTTGTCACGACAGCAATTGCCAGAACATCAGTGGTAGAAAGTAACTTACTCATATACTCAAGTTCTATACTTAACTACAAATTTGAGATACTTGTACTTTACTCAACGATTTACATTCAATGCTACTTTACACTTGTACTCCATTATATTTATTTGACAGGTGTAGTTACCCCTTAATTGCAAGTAAAGAGTTGACATTCAGAATATATTAGTTTATAAAATATGATAAATTGTTATCCAAACAACAGTTTATAAAGCTCCACCTTGACTAGCATTAAAGAAACTGTCCATGCATCTATGATAATTATCCAGTAATATAATATACAGTATAACACAATTGAATCCTGTTTTGCACAAAGAGCACTTTTTATGATAGTACATTTATACTATCTTCTTATTTTGGCACCCATGTTAACAGATTAGAGCAGTCACACTGGCCGCGTGAGACACACATCTGCAGCTACGCTTCACTAGAGAATCGAGGTCTCTCCTATTTTTACCATGAGCCACGCACATCGCCCAGCAAAAGAGGACAGTGAAAGGATCTACTGGTCCTCATATCCATATATTTTAAGTATAGTACGTAACTACACATGACAGCTTTCTGATTACTACTCTTCACATTACTTTTTAACTACATGGCATTGTACATTTGATGATATAAACATTTAAATTTTTATGGATATTATGCAGGGGAAAGTGTATGTGGAAACACAGCGCTGGCAGCTGCAGCTGACATGCTCTCGGTGTGAACGCCGTGTGTGTCAGACACAGCCATCAGGCACTGTAGCACCACGCGCTGCTCAGGCGGCCTATGTGAACGAGCAGTAATACTTCTTTGTACCACTGGTAACACGAAGTAGTAGTAGTAGCTGTGGAGGAGCCTTAAGCTTTATGAGACTGCTCGAGGCAAGGGCTTAACGAACCTTCTTTGTCATGGATTATTATATTATTTTATTATGTTTCTTTTTATATTAAACAATACTAGCTTTCCATAATGCTCTCAGATCAATCCGTCTGGAGCTATTATAACCTGCTTCTGTTGCTCCACACCTCTCCTAAAGCTCAGAATTTATAGCAGTTACAAACAGGAGACATGATGAAACGCCGCTGACTTGCCCCTCTCAGCGTATGAATGCCAGAGTCTGTCATTTAGCCCATAACATTAGGAAAATTACATATGATTTACAACCCAGGGGTGGACTGTAGCTGGTGGCATCTCTACTGCTACTATTTAATGGCTGATGATCTGCATTCATCTTGTCATTTCTTGTGTTCATTACTTTATACAGCTTTCTGTTTAGCTGCAGAATCTTAGATGAGTTGCCGACTGTCAATGATATCAATAAGAAATTACCTGAAGATTTAATCAGGCTCCTCAAACTTCCAAGTAGCCTTGTTTACCCAGAGTGCATCTCTCTGAACTCTCTCTGACTCAGTGTTAATCTCTTGGGATTTATAGACCAATGTGCAGCCTGAATGCTTGATATGTAATTTCTTGGCATATCTGCCAATTAAAATGTGAATTAAATTGCCATAGTTTGAGCAGTTTCCAATTGTATTCTACAATAACTGCCTACAGGTAGTGGCCTTGGATAAAACCCCAACCAGCTCTTTACTGACCCTCCCCCCACACTCACCTTGTATGGCAGGACGACAGCAGAACCTCCACTGATGCCCACAATGGGCACAGCTGTCTGAGTGGAAATAAAGTCCAAGATCTGTGCCACGGCCTCCGAGCCAACGTTGTCCTCAAACACCACGCCATGGACGCGGTTGGTGGAAAGGGTGTCACAGATGCGGGTGAGTAGTGCCCGTGGGTTGGTGTTGTTGACCAGCACAGTGATGGGGTTCACCTCCAGAGGCAGGTCCATGAAGTTTTCCCGGCTTAGCCGCCCCTTTATCTCCGTCTGGTAGGCCGAGCCGCTGAACACCACCGCCACGTTCACAGAGGGCATGGGAATCCCGAAGGGCCGTCCTAAACAGCAGGGGACAGTGCAGAACAGCAGCAGCAGCAGCGGCGGCGGCCACCACGGGGAGTCGCTCAAGCAGCCTAGACGAACGCCCATCTCAGTCACCTACTGCCTGTAGGAGGGGTCACAGTAGAGGGAGGGGATTTACATGTTAGATACACAGGACCAGTTGCTGTCTTTTCTGACATGTTGTCATAATACTCAGTAATCCCAGCTGGCTGGGCAAACCAAACTGCCTTTTGTTTAGAGTTGGCTTATTTTGATTAATGACCTTTTAGCTTCATCTCTGCTCAGTGTGCTGGTCTGCCTGCCATAACTAAGACAGTGTAAGAGCCCATTAACGGAGCCCAGAGTAGTATTTTTAGATTGTGTCAGTGTGCGACATGAGGCTGTGGCCAGGCTGTTGCGTCTTAGGGAGGCAGCTGCCACCCTGCTGCTGTTGCATTCTGTGGTCCAACTCAACAGATGGTGTCCAGTGTTTAATGCAACAAATGGAGAACAAGAGGATTTATAATTTTTCTCTCGTGACATTACTTTTGAAGCTGTTGCTTAATTTACTCAACAGTCCAAAGCATTCAAACTTAATCTGCCAAAGGTCTGCATGCATGGTTTTGGCTATGCTGATTAATTGACATCCATAGTCTCATTTTTCGAACTTGTAAGCTGTTTGGTAAAGTTTTCTTTTCTAGTTTTGAAATTTAAATTCAAATTATCCAAACAGCAAAATCTATATTTACCAAGGGATTCAAATTGCCAAATTTGACTTTTGAAAAAATCCAAGCTCTGTGCACCGTTGCATCACTAATGGACTGGACTGGACTGCAACCAGTGACTCTTGGCCAAACTTAATTTCTTTCAAACCCCTAATTGCTTTGCTTTCTGCCCTCCGGAAGGTAATGGAGGAGAAACTCCGTGGCAGAGCACCGTGATGTCAAACCCTGTAGTGTTAGTTTAACATTCACATTGTAGCCAGACAGCGGTTTGTGTTGAGCTGTCAGACAGACTTAGGCTCTTTGTCAAATCTGTCACAGTAGTGTTTGTGGCCCTGAGGGAGTGCTGCACACTGGTCTTCTGTCACAGAGAACTGATCCACCATGTGATGGAATCCCAGTGGGTTGAATATATTGTAATCCTTTGGTAATCCCTGCCAGGCGTCATGGCCTACAGCTTGATTGTAGTGTATAAATTTATCAAGAGATTTGGCTACTGCACGAGGCTCAGTGTAGCTGTGTGGCGCAGTTCTCTCTGTGTTCTACTTCCTGTGTGGGACCGAACAGTTAGCTCCTCTTAGAAAACATTCCAAACATGCAGGCAGGGACTCTTGGTTGGTAGGCCTCTACTATACTTATCATTGGATTGCTTCTCCAGTCATGTCACATGATGAAATCCAAATAACAGACATCACACATGTGTTGGAAGGTGTACATGCTATGTCCTACACGTGATTCTCCAGGTGGGCGTTGCCCTTATAAATCATTTTATAAATTGATTAGTCCACACAGTTAGAGGGCATCTGCTTTCAATGACACTAGCCATGTTTCAGCTTCGGCAGCAGTGGAATAGTTTAGGGTTAATGTCTTTGACGGGGAGCACCGTACGTGGTCAAAATGCTTAAAAGCTTCAACCTTCCGTGTGTTTAATCAAGGCAGGGAAATAGCTGAGGCAGATATATGAAGGTCGAATTCCGGGGTGGTGGATATAGAATTAAACCAAACAGGGAATGAGTCATCAATAACTTCGTGACAAGGCTTTGTATTGTCAACACGCCTTCTAGCAAGGAAAAAACAACCAAGACCCACATTGGCTAACTGTAGCTTCCAATATACCTTATCTGATGTTTAGATTCTGAATAGTGCAGTCAGCTAAGCTTATGACGCAGCTGAATTGCAGATTGGCTCTGTAGATTTGCTGGGCACTGACCCCTTCTAACTCTAAAAGTAAGTGAAATCTGTAAACTGCGCCGATACATAAAGGAAAGAGGCTTTTCATCTGTGCCTGGGCTTAATTCTCTGAAAAACATTCCTGTGTATACAAGGGCTGAAGGCTTCACTCTGATTTTGGGGATCAAAAGTCACTGTGGACATCCATTGGTTTGAGAGATTTTAAAAAAGGGGCATGCATGACTAGGTACATCCATCCTGTTTTATCATGATGCACAGTGTATTCAGCTCTAAAGCCTGGTTGTGGCAGATACAAGATACATGCTGTAGGTTGAGCCGTGAGCAAGAGACAGGTTGCTGTTTGCGTCATGACGCTGTTACAAACTGGATTCAGCATGAGTCACACTGTACCTGGTGACCGAGTGAGTGGAAAACCCTGTTGTCCTGTCCATGTTAGACACGCTGGTATGACCCATTTGATGTAAGCTGCTTATGAACCAACTCCATTTTTATGTAATCACACTCAATTAAATATTATTTCTCCTAAACATGTAGTTACAAAGCCATTTTGCTAACATGTAATTAATTAATCACTGGGTTACATAATGTTTCAAGACTAACATGCTAAAAAACAAACTTGTAAATAAATTTTGCCAGCTTACCTGCATCAGATATATTGACTCTAAAGATTGGCCTCTGCCTTAAGTTCCTTTTGGTTGAACTGTGTCCATAAGAAGCCTCAATACATATTTTTACTAATTGCAACCAGTGACATTCTGTCTTCTTTGCTGTTTTTTCTTTTTGGGCAACTTTAAAGCAAGATGAACCTAAAAATAATAGTAAAAATTAATGATGCACCAATTCCAATACTTTGTATGGGGTTCGATACTGTACTCATACTTGTAATCATAAAACTACTCCGATAGCATTTTGTGGCAGCGTGACGTTACGTAACCTCTCATTAGTTAGGTCGAGTAGAAGCAATGTCAGCTTTTTGAAGATTTTACAACAACATTAGCAGAGCAGTTTATTACAGTCAGTTTATGAGTGACATCTGATGAAAATATGTGACATCTCAATTTCAAAGTCATTGTTTGAATATTAATACTTTTATTAAGTACTCATATCGGTACTCTGTATCATTGAGTAGGCAAATGTGAAAACTTGAATTTCGTCTGAAAAAAGTATTTTTTTGTATGTTCTGGCCATGGTTATATGTCTTAGGCGAGACAAAGATTGGTCAGTGGCTGCAGGGATCACAGATAACATCTTACACGATCTGTATGACTTTTAAAATGAAAACTGCGGGAGCTGCTCTCCATGTTGGATTGGAAAATTACGTGTTGATAATGTCGGTGTTCAGATCATTTCACTGTCATTATCACTTGCCTCAATCACAGGGGCACAGACCTGAAAGTGGCAATTTCCACAGACATTTAACTGTTGCTAACTGTTGGAAGAAGTAAAGATGCATTTTCACCATTTCAACATCTGGCTAGAATGTGTCTCCAACCGCCTGCTCTGGTGGTTCAAGCTATCAAAGAGCATCTTCAATCTTTTCTCGTTGCAAGTGCACGTTTACGGCTTTTTTGATATTGAAAAACTCTCTGATCTGCCCCACACTCGAAGCACAGCACAAAATAAACAACATACATAAGTAAAATTTCTCAACGTTACTGACACTCCATGCACACATAGAATACAATATGCACTGTGAGGTACCTTAACCATAACCTCTACATGCCCCGAACCAATCCTTTCTCTAGCATTAAACGAACCCTCAGCCTAAACCTAAACAATACCTTAAATTGTTTATGCCTTTGTGTGGACCAGATTTTTGTGAATTTTGAATCATAAACTTTGACGAAGTACACAAGTACAAGTTATTTTCGTTATTTATACGGATTATGGCCTGAGATTGCAGGTAGTCCTACGACTTTCACTGTCAGTCTATTCTGTTTGCAGAGGTTAGTCCCTTAAATGTGACTGAACAGATATTTGTCCTAGTACATGCCCACTGCACAATCCTACCTCCCAGTGTTTTCTTACAAAGTCACTACTAGCACAAGGGAACACAGAACGGCCGAAGAAGTTGCTTCAAAATAGTTCAGACCAACCACTTTCCTATTAACTGTTCTGTTCTGATGTTTGATTGAAAATCATCAAATAACAGATCAGACTTAATAACACAAGACATTTGATAAGAAAAACCTGTACCAAACCAGTAGCAGCCCCTCACTGAGAATCTCTGTATTCTGCCTTCAGTGTTGTTTGACTAACAAACATTTAAGATGTGCTTATCCCCCTCTAGTGGGTGACATATGGTGGAAGCAGTTTCTTTACAGAATTAGCTGCCATTCAAGAAGTGAATAATTGCAGGGGCTTTATCTTACTATCACATCATTCTCCTTCCTCGTGGTTTATTCTGGGGTACCTTCCCTTTACTGATATCTGGACGGTTTGATAAAGTGAACAGGTAATAATGCAAACATTCACATCTGCATATTCAGCCTATATATGTTATCTACTTCTCTCTAAGTTGAATATTGTTGATATAAGGTGAAATTAATTTTCTGCACACGTTGACACTTCCTGCTCAATATGTACGGCCTTCACAGACTCGGTGATGAGAATATGAGCACATTTTAATACACACTTGGCACAGTATATAATGTATACTGTAATCTCACACATTGGTTTTTCTTCTCAGTATAATTTACCTCTCATTTATTTTTCTTACTTCATACTGGCAATATCCATCTGGCTTCTTCAGTGCTCAAACCTGGTGTGTAACACACAGGCCAGTTCACCTTGGCAATGCCACGTTCAGCCTGAGGTTTAGGTTTGCATCTGTTACAACAATCACACACATGCTTCCATTCATCCATACATGCCTCACACTACTGACTACATCCATATTTTCACACTCATTCTTATTTTCTAATTAATTAAATAAATAAATTTGGCTTTGGACTTTTGTGTGTTTGTGGACTCCCTATGTTGTTAGGAGCCAAGCATGTTAGACACTGCACAATCTTTCTGGCACTATGCCATCTGAAAGAAGATTATTTATTATTATTGTACTGGATTTTTACCTTAATACCATTTTTTTGCGTGGTCGATAATTGCTACTGCAACAGCCCACACTGCACTGTGCAGTCTCATCTTACTGTATCCTGTAAACCCTTCATTTTCTGATATTGACCATACAAATTGTGAAGTCGGATAAAAAAAATTGCCATCTATTGACAAGTATCTCCTGAGGTGAAGCGTCCGCCAACTGATTCCTGATCCAGCTCATTAACGTGGGGCCGCAGCGGTAAATACATCTGGCTGAGAAGGTCTCATCGGTGCAGTGTTTAATGACGGCTTTTATATTCTGGGCATGACGCCTCGGCTGCAGCTGTTTAACAATGTGCACCTGTCCCGTCTTCTGCTACATGATCAATACACTCACGCCATACATCGGCAGCCTACTGCATCTGTTTATTTATTTTTGTCCCTTGAAGTCAAGGTTAACTTTATTAGTGAACTTTATGAGTGAACCTATCCTTTAATCAGTTTTTAATGGTGGTTTGTTATGATGTTAACCTGCTGATAGAGGTGTCATATCAGATAACCCCTACACAAGTCGTTTGGGTTTTGTCAACCCTAGGACTGTCTTGATGCTGGGTGGGAGGTTTTTGCTGTTTTTAGTTTTTAGAATAGGTTACAAATAAAGTATGTGGAGTAGACTTAATTAAAACAGATTGCGTACTAATAAATTCAGCAGCTGAGCCGGTAATTGTTGGTCATTAGTATTAATATGTGTTGCTATTAACTCCTTGTAGATTTGTTGTGGGTATTTTGTGCGTTGGAGAAGTAAATTAATTATATGCCGTTTTCATTTTAGTGTTCTTACAATCTTTATGCAGACTGATTGATTAGATTCAGCTTGCTAAAGTTCATCCATCCATACAGTTTCAGGATATAAGCTTAATACATTTTTTGAGTTATTGAATTATTTTAAGTACATCAGTGTACCTAATACATTTGCAGCTCAGCGTAAATAACCCTTGAATTACAATGAGTGCTTTCTGAGCTTGATGAATACTTGATACCTCTAGGTTTGATAATATTGAGAATAATCTGACCTCCATTATTACTGTAGAAAGAGGGAGGACTCATTCATCACCGCATAATTACAACGGTTACGTCTCTTTTTGCTTTCACCTGTATGAATATGTTTAACTAAGCTCTTATTTAATCTGCTTAAATCCACATCCATTTAACTAATCTGTAGATTCATCAGCATCAGTGCGAGCAAAAAGAGGTGACAAGCCAAAAAAAGAAATCTGCATCCAAAAATATCCACAGTTTGCGTCCATAGGATTCAATGTCAAATCAAAAGTATTTTGTATATTCAGTTTCCCTTCAAGCTGTAGTACATCCAAAGCTTCCCTCTACTGGTCCAAATGTGATTTATCTTAAGTATCTTGTGACCCATCTCCGATAAACAAAACAATATCTGGAGCCAAAATCATAGATATATCTGCGACCCAGCATCTATCTCTGACCCTCCCCTGCAGGTCCTGACCGATCATTTGGGGAATGCTGCCAGATCATCATCATCATAAATAAAGCTACAGCTCTTCCTATCCCTGTTATCTGTATGTGATCTTTGGACATTTGTTCAGAATGCAGAAGACACAAGACAAATTGAAACAATGCCAAATGTAGTCCTCAGTTTATAATCTATCTGTGAATTGTTTGGCTGATCTTGGCCGGTCTTCTAAAACATTTGAACAGCTTATAACATTAGTTATAGGCCAATACAGAGTCACAGCAAAGCAACAAACATGCTGTTAGCTTTGTTAAGAGTGCTATACAAACACATTAAGACAACAACAGATCTTTATATTCATGAGGCCGAGTCTGGCACAGCTCCACACGGTGTGGCACTGAGTAATAGAAATGGAGTTAATTAACAGGGTTGGACCAGGTTCTCAATCGTAATAGTCCAGATAATAAACATTAGACTGAACTGTTTTACAAGGCCCAGAGAAGAAATGGCCAAAGAAATGTTTGTTTTCATTTCTACTAATACCACTGCCAAAAGCTATAACAATACAGTGTTTTTTTAGACACTTGTGTGAGGGTTGTGGCTGTAGAGTTGGCAGTGTTGATCGGTCAGTTCAAGGTCAGTTCAAGGGCAGTTCTTTCAGAATCTGAACTATTTATTACTTTCATCTTAACACTTAAATTATCAGAAAAATCTAGGTAAGTGTTGTGAGGTCTTGGTACAGACATCATGGCCCCAAGAGGATGAATCCAAATGACTCTAGGGATACTTTTCACTTTTTAAGTGCCACATAAGAGGCAAATTCCAACTTTTCCTACCATCAGATTCAGAGAAATATAACACTAATATTAAGCATATCTGATTGAGCAGTACAATCTGACAGTGTAGAGCTGAGTCTGACAAGCTAAGGATAAACCTATTTGATTTAGGTAATACCATAAAGTTATAATTGTCAGTGTGTGTATAAAACAGGAAAGAACGGGGAAATAAAGTATGATACCATCATGTATTTGATGTTGGATAATTATACTGTGTGGTTTCTCAGTCCATTAGACAACTGCATGCTTTATGATTTTAGTAGCCCTGCAAGTAGCAGTGTGAAAGTATCATGAAATATATTTGCTTGAACCTTAATCTTCAATTGACAAAAAGTTGCATGTTAGTGACTCATTCAGGACTTCTGATGCTGTGACATTTAGGAAACAAATCCTGAAGCCAAAGCTGAATTTAGCAGACCTCTACGGGACAGCAGAGTGCACAAACAGCTCCTGCATTCGTGCCATTAAGTTTGCAAATATCTAATCAAATTTTAATGGACAAAAAATTGCACTCCTCTGGATGTGTTCACAATCCCAGAACCACACAACTATTGTTTATTTCAGTCACAATCTGAAAGTGGTTTGTAAGATCTCTATTGCTTTTAATAGATTGTACTGCCATTGACATAGATCACCTGCCACTTGTGATGTCTCTTCATTTCCTTCAGTCACATCAGCTGGACTGAAGTGTGTAGTGCATTGGCTACCTGTCCTTTACGAAACAGTGAAAGGAAAAATAGAGAAAAGACAATGAAGGCAAAAACAAAGGCCTTAATAGTTTGTAGAAATGCACAGAGGAGTGAATTAACATATTTGCTACTGCAGGTTGGTCCACACTACAGGGACACAAAAATAAATGTCTTTCATGAAGTGATTGATGTTATACAAGTGACACAATGAAACAAACAGTACAATCTTGGTCATATTTTAAATGCTTTTATGCAAAGATATTCTAATACACTGAGACTGAGACAAGGTTAAAGGGTTAAGTCAAGTTTTAGTAGCCACAATACTTTTTTTCCAAGCAGTTTTAAAAAAACAACAAAGAGCCTCTTAACTTCCATGCAATAGAGATGCTCTTGGCCCTTGTTATGGGACTCCAGCAACATTTTTTGAAAACGGCTCCGGAAAAACAAAAAAACAATGTTTTTCATTCATTTTTAGCACTTGCCTGAAGTAAGTTGTTAGATTTACTTGCCTGAAATGGGATTTTACGTGCCTCGGGCAGGTGGGCAATTTTTATTGTTGAGCCATGAGACATACAGCGACAGAATATGCATAATGAAAGTATGAAAGTAATGAAAGTAACAGCTGGTTAAATATTTCTGAAGGTCGTGGTGGACAGATATTTCACAATAAAGCTTTAGAATGAAGCCTTTGTGCAATAAAACTAAATCGTCCTACCAGTAATATCACACCTATGGTCTTTATTGATTTAACAAAAGCTTTGCTCATGCTGCAATTAATGCTAATTTCATTTTTGTGCTAGACACTGGGGGAATATCAATGAATTTTGTCTTATCCAGGTAGTGTGGCTCCTGTGTAGTGAGGTGGAACATAAGGCTTACAGAGGCTGAGATGGGTGCTGGCCATGCAGGCCATCCAGCACATTGGCACACCACATCAGACACTTGTGTCTGTTTTTTGGACTCATTTAGACTAAATGTCTTTGGTTGCTCCACTTTCTGAAGGTCATGTTTCAGGATTCCTAATTCCTGCAGTGACTGACTCTTCAACAGCTTGGCAGAGTTCCCCTGCTGGTCATCTCTAAACCTGTCTGCTGATTTACTGCCCTATTCTTTATGATATGGTTTTCTGTATCATGGCCATGTGATAAATGGCTGCCTCACGCTATCATATGAAAAAGTATCAAGCCAGTGTCCAGCAGCGTTTCCTCCTGAGGTGCACCCAAAGTGAAACCACAATGGAGGCTTTTTAGTCCAAACCACATGTGATTTATCTGTTTCTGGTGACCCCTGGAGACAGAGAAACATCAAACAGATTCACTCAGTGATATTGGTTTCTGTCACAGACCCCCTGCCTTAGCTTCAGCCCATGGCACTACAGACATATTTAAGACATGCATGCCTCTACATTAACTATACACGACAAGTGATTGATCTGCCACAGGATGAAAACCTGTCCTGGGTGAAATCCTAATAAATCTGGTGTGATCTTTACTGCTCTTTCTGAATAAGAGCTGGGGGGGAGGGGTAATAAGCGAAGGGGGTCTTGAAATGTCTTGTAAATTTTCACATACTGCAAGAGGAATCAATTGAAGGGTATTCAGGCCTTGGCTGGTGTCTGTACATTAAGGGATTTAAATATTCAGGAGGGAAGTGGAGCTGAACTGAGCAGTTGGATTTCCTGACTCTATAGTATCAGAGGGGCCGTGATCAGCAGGTTTTAAATGCCACAGCAGATGGAAAGCTATGTAGTTGTGCTTTATTACAGTTCTGTCTTTGAAATCCCATCTAGCGCTAAAGCAAAGCTCCCTCCCCAGCATGCGTAGTATAACCACGATCATGTGACAGCTTAAGTCTTTTGTGTAGCTTTACATTAAAACAATCAAAAAACATTTCAAACGAGATTATCATTTATGTCAAAATGCCAAACAGGATATTTTTTTCCATCTAAGGACACAGTTCCATGTGCTCACTTGTCATTGGACAGATGTTTGATATACATCTCCCCTCTTTGCTTTATCACATTTATTGGGAGTACAACACTCCATCAGACGCCATTCGCTTTGTCAGCACGTTGTGTAGCGAGATTGAACAGATTGTATGTGCAAGTGTTTGGAGGGTAATAATCTTTGCGAGGCTGCAGATTACAGTACAATGGTGTCGCGAATGTAATCCATTTTGCCATAACACATGGGTGGATGTTTTACCTGAGGCTTAAGGTCCTTGACACGGTGCTCTGATATTAATATTCTTACTTTGACCCCGCAAGCTGACCTGGCTATAAACCCACGATGGTAGGTGAGCAAGAGGGTGGTGGAAGAGCCCTTCGTCAGGCCTACACTCAGCTTCATGTACATCCGTATGTGGAGCAGGGATCAGTGTAAGACCCTGGTTAAGCTGAAACCATAGCTGCCTGTACAGAACCAGACCGACTCCCTTCACCCCTGCCACCGGTCCAGCTGTCATCAGCCTGCTCTCCCAGTTGACTCGGTGGCTGCCCACACATACAGCTGATCTCTGACATACACACACATGTACTCATGCTCTAATCCACATATGAGCATACCACTTTGGTTTTAATCTACCCTCTGTGATTGTGTTTGTGTGGTCCTGTCAGGGCTATAAATTACACTGATCTGTTCCACTGTTCCTCCTGATAATGTGTTTAAAGCAAGCATGTACAAAATAAATCCAACTAAAATCAGTTTAAAGGGCCAGTTCACCCAAATTCACTTTCTACTTCACTAATAAAAGCATTGAAAAAAGCTATGTGTCTTTATAGAAAAGAAAGGACAGCAAGTTCAACAATACCATGCCGGCCTTAATGTCTGACAAAAATATCTATAAAAAAACCATCCTTTATCACAGTCTAAAGTTTCCTCGCCTCTTTAAAGTTGCATTGGTCCATTTTTTTCCGCTGGGGGCAGAAGAACACACAACAGAAATGCAGCTAACACTTTTAAGTAAAAAAAAAAAATCTGGATTCTTTGCTGCTATAAACTTTACTCTTTACCAGCTAGATGCTAAAATGCTGATCACAACACACAAAAAATAGAACCAACCAACCAAATAAATAAAAGAATATAAGAAAACAAAACAACGCAAACAATGCTAAAGGGGGGTAAAAAAGTAAAGCTGCAGATGTTTGTGATAATGCTCTGTGAGGAACTAATCATTTGTTGTAACACTGTGAACATCACAAATATTGATAAATGATTAATGAGGGAAAGTCATACTTAGTTGAATCAGAAGAAAGGTCAAGGTCATGCTATTCCAGAACTTGTAAAAGCTGAATGACAGACGGACCCAGTCCCTCTAATTGCAGCTAAAACATGCAAAATGGCTCCATGGAAAGCAATCAGAGCGTGTCATAAACAACTCAGGCTTTTATAGTTTTCTCTGGAGATGATGTATTGATTTTTGCTGCAATAAAGAGTCTCTAGGAAAGTGAAAACAATTCTTCATCTTTTGGAAAGGGTGTTTATGCAACTCCTAGATCTAGTCTGGTGCCAAAAGTTGTGCCTGTTTTTAGAGCATCTTTCTCGGTCTGTTGATCATTTTGCCTGCTAGGTGAGAACGGAGAGTGACAAGAGGAACGGGAAAGGGAGGGAGGAGACATGTGACAAAGAAAGCCAGAATAAACCTTAACTACGTCACAGTCACAAGATGCCTGTGCCAACCGAGCCATCAGGACACTCTGTGTCACTTTTTGTTAGACTGTAGTGAATATCGTGCCTAGTTTCTTTAGATTCATCACACAAAGTAAAACTGCTCTTTCTCTGCGGACGCCGAGAGTCGTCTCCCCCCCCCCCCCCCC
>NW_023339696.1:21321167-21345893 GCF_004916995.1 Morone saxatilis | reverse complement strand
AGGCGTCATTTCTAAGGTTATCATTGTCATCATCCTTCATGGAGACGCTCCCCACCGTGTCACCGCTCAGGGCTAATTGTGAAAAATTAAGCGCTGCACATGCGGCTTTGAATAGAAAGCAATTAGGCTAATCAATTTCCCGTATTACAAATTACATATGCAACCATCCGCGCCACACATGCACAACACTCAGGTTGGTGTCAGTATCCACCAGAGACAGAAGAATGACAAGGAAAGAGAGGAGATGCCCCCCCCACCCCCCAGCCCACGGCGTGTCAGTTTTCCTTCTCAAGAGGGACAGGACGTTAGACGAGGTGCAAGCGGCGCTGCGCCATGAATATAAATGGGCCTGGAGTCTCTGTTGTGCCCGTGAGCGCAACCATAAACTTGGAGGGGGGAGAGCAACACAGCCTGCCAGACTTCTTATGCCCCGAGTTTAAGATCTCATCAGATCGCTTGCATAGTATGAGAGCACCCCGAGGACTTGTGCACCTGCAGTATCGCAACACGGATCTGTGCTTGAATATGTAAAAGTGTCCTGTCAGGTCTCTATAAATTGGCGGGAAACGGATCACGTGGTGATGCAGCATTGCCTGATTCTGAGTGAAATTTACCACTCCTCTCTCATGACCTTGGATAAATTGCTCTGATATCCTGCAACCTTCGTCCCACCCCTGCAGTAAATGTTTTACTGCCCTGGATGCTTGTGACTGGCTGTCAATCAGTGCAATATCCATTTGAAACCGTATATGGGAGCAAGCCCAGCTTTTGTTTTTTCTCTTTGGCCAGTTCCTCCAACCCTCCTTTTCCTCCTTTTTGTCTTTCCTGTGTCCTGTCATCCTCCTCCTGCCTCTCCTCTCTGTCAACAGAGACGGTGAAGATGGCGTGAGGTCTGCTCTTTTAACAATTGATTAAGCAGATCGGCTCTAAGTGTTCGTGGAAGAGCTGGACAGCTGACAAAGCAGCCGCTAACCCTGAGATATAAACCCAGAGGTCGTTTCAGTCAGCCTGCAGGCTTCAAACACACGTGAAGATGCTTCACAGAGCAGGTCGTCAGTTTTCTAAAAATCCTCAAAAAGATAAAAAGATGTCAGGAACGTAACCCTGAGTGGCAGGACATTATTTTTTTGTCTTTAATGATGACATGTTTTTGTTCTGCACTTTCTCAATATTTCATCAGTCATACATTCTGTTTCTGTTTCTGTTAAGTTGGTAACAGCTGGTGTTCTTTTCTTGCTGACTGATCTCTGCTCATGCTAACTAATAATTGCTTTCATAACCGATTACTCCACTATTTACAATAATCGAAGATGTATTTAGTCTATAACGTAAGAAAATGAATGAAATTTCCATCACAGGATTTCAGTGGTTGTCTTCAAATAGCTTCATAATTACCTATTGTTGAAATCCCTTTTTAAAATATTTTGTCATTGATCGGTTTCTGTCACTTAATTGACTACAGGTTCCAGCACCAGAGCCCAGGTCCTCTTCTATTCATTCCAAACACACCACAAGCAAGTTCCACCACTTCCTGTGCAGGGGTGATAAATAAAAGAGCTAATGTAGAATCTGTCGCGAGTTGGCTAATTCATGGGAGGGGGAGGAGAGAGAGTGTCTGTGCAAGTTACTGATGTTAAGTACATGTTACACTACAGTACACATCAGATTAATACAGTAATTAAACACTATAGAGAAAGAGGAGACGCAATCACAGTGTTTGTGTGACACACTGACTTTTAACTAACAACTAAAGGCTCAGTTTAGTGAGTGCAAACACTGCATTACCCTGTGGCTATCTTTCCCCTGTAAATGACTCTCTGTATGTGTATGTGTGTGTGTGTGTGTGCGAGTGAGTGTGTGTGTGTTTCACCAACAGTTTAGAGTTTAGTCGACTAATAAAACCACTAGTCATTGCTGTGGGCAGTTCTCAGCTAGTCCTGGATAATCAGATTTTAGCCAGAATAATTAGATTATACAGTAGTTAATGTGTAAAACACCAATGCTTGTATAGTATTTACATAGTTTTTACTACATTTATTCAGCTTTTATTGTGAAACAACCACAGAAAGCGCTAAAAAGGCTAGTGAGGGTTGCTAACGAATGGTTGATTTGTCACTCTGTAGTTAGTCGTAAATGTACATAAAAAGCATTTTTTAGCACTTCTTGATTTAAAACATTTAGTTGATTAAAAGAGATCACAACTCTGACATAGTGTGATGTACAGTAGGACAGCAAATCAGCACATGGGGACTGACAAGAAATAACGTCTGCCCAAGAGAGATTTGGATGGACACATGGGTGCTGTGGTTGGATATAGGGCAGAAGCTTTAGGTTCCTAAGTGTAATCAAGATTAACTGTAATGTCTCTTCCTGCATAAGCCTGTCCTGTGGATTTAATGTTACAACCATTGACATATATAAAGATGGACGACATAACAGCTCTCCAAAAGTTAAGACAAAACATCTGGATTGCCCTCTGGTGGCTGACTGCAGTATAGGTCATAAAGCCTGTTTCCTCCATGTTAGCAGATGGGACAATACAGTTGTTATCACACTGATGTATGTTCAAGTGTTCATTTTTCTGATAAGTTTGGCTATAATTAGTTATTTGAAGCTTTAACTGCTCAGACTCAGATATTTTGGCTTCATTTTTGTACAGGAGGAAGTGGAGACATCCTTTATATTACAACTGATCACAGCTGCCCAGTGTTGTTTTTTAGATATGTTAAGTAACCATTCATAAGGCTAAAGTAATCCTATAGTAATATTTATAAAGTTTGTGATATTAGTTGCATAAACATCCCTCTTCTGACCTGAGTCCTGGCCCAGACTTTGGGACTGCAATGGAAATAAGTCATGTGACATTATTGCGATATCTTTATGAATTTTAGTATTCCGTATATTACAGTACACATCTGTATATTGGATATTAATATATCGAATAAAGTCAATCAGTCAATCCTACATGATGTAACTGATACATGTACAAGATGTTATGGGATTAGTCTAGTGTGTGTTCTCTTGTAAGGTTGTCAAAAGTATTGATACTTTTTCGATACCATGTGTATAAAACAATACAATCTCCGTTAATAATTCATTTGCTAGTATCAAAAGTACCAAAGCTATCCAAAAACATATCTGCAATCAAATTTTCATTCATTCATGATATTGAAATGATCAAATATCTTTTTTTATACTAGTATTGTATTGAAGTTCTAAATTCTGCTATTGTGACTACATTAGTCTCTTGTACATCTACTTTTCTGAGGTTCAACCTTCACAGTAAGGACAGTTTTTGAGTGTGAGGACATTTTGTCCTGATATTGTACTATGTCAGTGATGGTCCTCACATGGATAGGAACACAAACATATGTGTGTGTGTGATGGCAGTGGGGAGGGAGCAGCTGTGGAATTAGCAAAGCATATTTTTAAAACAAAATGAATCTGTTAATCATTGAATGTATCAGTAGGGTTATTGATCAGGCTCCTCCCTCAGCCTGACGTCAAGCAGCCGGTTCCTCCATCATGGTTGTCGGTGTGTTACTTTACTGTGCCATAGTGTGTGTGTGATGGCATCATGTTGTGTGATGGGCTGACAGTCCTTGAATCAGTCCCTCCTTGTCACAAACACACACACACACACCTACTCACACACACACACACACTCACACACATGCATGCATGCGTTAATATTGCACTTGCATACATACCAGTACATCCAATTACTGAAACTAGGATATGGTTGGCATAACATAATGAACAGCCATTTTTCACCTGCCTAACTGGTGCCGCACTGTTCACACCATCTCATTCCACACTCTCATTCACTCCCAGGTGAAGCTGGTGGAGGAGCATATTCTCTCTGTACGGAGTATAACCTCCACCTGTGGGATGGGTAATTTTTGCCCATATTATAACTAATATGAGATATTTAATGACACTAACCTCTGATCTCTGACTTGTTGTGCTGCAACTAACCCTTATCTTTATTTTTGATAAATCAGCTGTGAAACATATGCAACCTGGGACATGGGATCGTAAGAAGGCATTGCTTTGAATAGTCATAAGCCAAAAAGGTTGAAATCAGTGTTTTAGAGCAGCAGTTCAGCAACCTGGTGATAGTGACTCTTTCTGAGAGTTGCTGGAGGGGGGTGAGATAATTAACAAGATAGGAAATTAGTTTAAAAAGAAAATCTATTTCTAATAAATCATCAAATAATTTTATTTAGGACCCTTAAAATCATTCATGTAAATAAATCAGCCTGCGAATAATATAATATGGTAATGATAATATGGTATGGAATGATACAATAAGACTAGCAAGTAGACTTTGTTTCCTCTGAACGGGTTACAGACCCAAAGGTTTGGGGAACTCCTGTTCTAGAAAAGTGGTTTCCTTTTCAGCTTGTGACACAAAGTTAAGTCTACTCACAGCCGCCAGTCACAGGTCGCATGCGTCAGTGAGTAGTCTTAGATTGATTTATTTGAAGCCAGAAAAGGTCAAATGATCCAGTATTTTGCAACAATGAAGCAAAAAAGGCAGATGTCAAACATCTCATGACCTCTCAGATTGATCTTGGAGCCCCTTGGGGCCCCTAGGTAGGGAACCACTGTTCAAGAGGCAATTTGTAATATTGGGTGATATTATGAGGCAGGAACAGAATCAGAATCTTCTCAGCTTCATCCCAGTCAGACATCAGCAGGCAGTGCCATTACATATCTATTGTTGATCATTTGAACTGATCATTGAGCTTCAACTATTAGCAAATTAATCAATTAATTGATTAAATTGATCTAATTAGATAAAAATTAGATTAAAAAAATCAAATGTGAATATTTTCTGGTTCCTTAGTCCTCTGTGACAGTTAACTGTATATCTTTGGGTTGTGGACAAAACAAGACATTTGAGGACATCACTGTGAGCTCTGGGAAACACTGATCAACATTTTTCACAATTTCTTGCCATTTTATTGACAACAACTAATTGATTAATTGAGAAAATGACTGCCGGATTAACTGATAATGAAAGCAATCATTAGTTGCAGCCCTAGCTGTGACAGTTGTAGTCTGCGTGTATAAAATATGCTTTTCCTCCACGGGCTGCATGGCTACATACCACTGTAGAGGAAAGTAACTGGGGTAAGCTGACCCTTTTAATTCAATATTGGATGCTGGCCAAAGAGGTGGAAAGAGACGGTTCAGTTCTTGAAAAGCCAAACTCCAAACTGCGATCTACAGAAGGACAGGTCCCAGAGGATTTCTTGTCTCAGTGCATCACTGTCGCCTCTGATCTGAACCAATCAAATACACAAACCTATAGTCGTGTGACCTCTCTTTCGGGTCCATGACAGACAAATTTAACTGGTTCTCTGAGATAAAGAGACAGTTATTCAGTCAGTTATGGACAATCTGATCAGTTTTTATGGATGAATTGCTCCCTGTGTGTTTAGCTCCCGGTGCAGACGGCTTCTTGACACTTTGTAATGAGGAAACACATCACTGATAAAATATGGCTCTGTTCCTGCTCTGTTCGGCTGCTCCTGTTTTCTGTTATCTTTTTATTTATTGCCTTGTGCGTGATTGTTTCTCCGGGTCAACTTCAGAGGTCTTACATCTTTACCAAACCATCAGTGTGAGCCTCTTCCTGTTCATTTTGTTTATCTGCTCTACATTTCAGTGACATGTCAGTCACTTTCCCTCCCATAACCGGTCTCAGACAGCTTTCAGTTTACCAATTCAGGTCTCATTCTCATGCCTCAAAAAAAAAAGCCCCGTTCTGTATTCATGGAGCCAAAGTGCCAGAACGGATCCTTCAGTAATTACAGGAACCTCTCATTCTCTCGCATCCTGAAAAGTCACTCTTCAGTGGCAGTTCAATTTCCCATGCAGCAGCAGCAGCAGCAGCAGCAGCGGCGGCGGCAGTATCCCAGGTCCGGCGGGCAGGTATCAAAGCCCCTCTCAGCTGCTCTAACTGTTTACAATGACGCATCGATCCGCTCTGCTTAATCCCCCCGGCAGCTCAGTGAGTTAAAGCAACAGTTACAGCCACCACACACACCTACAACAGGCACAAAAGCCAAACACAGCGTGCTGTCTGATCCCACCCGACAAGCATCCTGTCGAGTGCTGCTTTTGATCTGATCCTCTGCGCTCTGATAATTCCTCTATTGACAGTTAGAAGAGAGGAGGGGGAGTAAGGGGGGGGGGGGCTACTCAAAAACTACAAAACACAATAAAAAGAAGCAGAAAGCATTCTCATAGTGGATCACACTCAGTTTTTAAAGTGAAAAGAGCATTTGAGGGCAAATTCGACCTTTAACCATAAGCAGATAAACGATCACTGAAGTGATGATACATGTAAGTGTGGCATTAAGTGGTAGAGGAAGGTGATCCGTTACCTGTGTTGGCAATCCACATCCAGCCCTGGCTCGTCACCACTCATCCCGTGTCCGCAGCTTCAGCTGTCCTGGTCCCGTTTTTATTTTTTTCCTCCTTTCTCTTCCTTCTTTCTCTCCCCTTTGGCCCTCTTTTTCTCTTCCTCTCCCTCCCTCGTCCTCTCCGTCCTCTTCCTTTCCCTGCACTTGTTTGAGTCTATTTCAGTGGCAGCAACAGAGGAGCCCGCTGCGACGGTGGCATGGTTTCCAGCACTTTGGCAGAAGGTCACATTATCACTCGCTGGTAAAAAGGGGGGAGGGAGGAAGAGGAGGAGGAGGAGGAGGAGGATGAACGGAGTGATGGAGGGAGATCGAAGTGAGCAGGTGCCGGAGGAGGAGGAGGGGGTGGGAAAGGGAGAAAGAAAACAAATTTACAAATCGCGGCTGTCCAGTTTCACTTGTGCTCTCGGCTAAATGTTCCAGGTGAGAATGAAAGTTGAGACGGCTACCTCAAAAGAGGGTTTTCAGATAAGATGTCCCAGAATGCTTTGAGGAGAAACCTTCGAGCGTGCATATTTGTGTGTAAAGCAGTTGCCTTTTTAAGGTCTTCAGCAGCTGCTCATCTCTGGGGAAAAGATAATTCCTCTCTTGGCTGGAGAATGAGACTTCAGAAAAGCTCCGAAAGCTGCCAGAAACTTACACCATGTCATATATCAGCGCAAAACAAATCCTCAGCATTCACTCCTGTCCTTCCCCGTCACTGCCCGCTTCATAAAGACACAGATGTACTCCATCTTTGAGACACCTGTCCACACTGTGAGTCCCATCTATCACAGATTCCGCAGGGTGACCCTTGTCTTCATTTCACAGCCTCTCTTCTTCCCCCTCCTCTGGCGCTCTTGTGGTCGCTCCATCAAAATAAGACTCGAAGATGTGATCCAGCTGCCCGGGACGAGGATGTCGGTGGCCGGCGACAGATGGCCGGGGCAGGGGGACAGATGCGAGTTTGCAGCTGAAGTTTGGATCTTTTAAAATGTCTGTCTTTGCTTGGATCTGCCCCCTGCCTCCCCTTGAAACACACCTTGTTTGTTCTAGCCTTCAGTGAAATGCACTTGTTGTTCTGTTTGTCTTTTTTTTCTTCCTTTTCCTACCTGAGCCCCTCCTTCCCCCATCAGCAGAGCTTTCACTCTGGCTTCACTGGCCGGCTGTAATCCTGATTCCTACACTCTGTGTCACAAGAAGGGCTTGTGAGCTCTAATCATTATGTAGTAAGGATTTATCCTCTCATTCTCCCTCCCTCCTCTCTGCTTCCCTCCCTCCACCCATCCCGTTTATTTCCCTCCCTCTGCTGTTGGAGCGCCGGCCGCCTTACAACTCTCAACATACTACAGCCTCTTTTTCAACCATCCCAGTATAATGCATCATCTCTCCTCACTCTTGCGTGACACTCGTTTGTCAGCTCGTTCTGTTTCATATTTTGCCGTATCCCGCTCCGCTCCGTGCCTTGTCTGTCTTGCTGCAGCTCACATCAACAGGTTTGTCCTTCAAATGTTCTCTGGGACAAACAGTCAGTGCTCGCCTTTTCCTCCCTATCTTTGTGATTTATCTCTTGAAACATGAGCTGTATGTGTCTGTATACATACAGTCTGCATGAGTGTCTGTGTATGCATGCGCAGTATTTATATACTGTACTGTATGTGTGTGTAACCATATGCAAGCATACATTAGAGCCTGAGGACTGGCTGATCTTAGCTCATCCAAGATCAGTATTAGCTTACATGTTGGCCCATGTGGAACAAGCAATCTCAGTACTGGAATACCCAAGAATTTGTTTGAGGAAGAGACTGTGCTGCCATACTATAGTTTGTCCACCAGAGAGCACAGACAGTTTGTCCCGCTCAGTAATTTGCCACTCCTCTGGTTTCAGGTTTACCAGCAGACTTTGGATACAGGGTGATAAGTTCTGGCATCATGTGTTGAAACAGGAAAGCATCTTTTGTTGGCACAAAGCTGCAAGTTCTAGGCAAACTATCCATGTAAAATATCATTGTATGATGTAGCTAATGTATGTATGTAATTGTATGATAAGATTTCCTTTCATTAGAACTAAGAGGCCCAAAAGAGGAAAAACAGCCCAAGACCAAAAGTACATAAAGGTGTGTGGGCTGTCCAAATACTTTTGGCCATATATTGTTCAGCTGTATGTATCTCATCAGTGTAAATGCTGATAAAAGAGTAGTAAGATATTGCAGTACAGAAATGAAGAAGATTTCAGGTAAATTTAAACAATTTAATTTTTTACAGTACAATGTCAATGTATATTATTTTGTGTAATTTATTAATTGCCTGTGTTTTCTCCTTATATGAGGGAGCCACGTCCCGTTTCAAATTCCATCAGGGAGGATAGGAAATAGTTAAAATCCTGAATCAATATGAATGCAGCAATAGTTTTATGTTTGCCTGTGGGGGTAAAGGGGGTAACTTGAGAGTACATTAGTAAACTTAATTGGGCCTTTTTAGGTAAAACTTAAAAATGAGAATGTCTATTTTTGTCGCATAAGGAATTATTTGGTTTCAAGAGTCAATAAGCTGCTTGGCTTCATAACTGCAGGACCCGAGCCAAATACCTGAAATTGGTGGATTTCCAGCTGCAGTTTTTTATTAATTGGAAGATCTTTCTGTTCCCTTTTTGTTTTGCTGTCCACAAAAATATGTATTAAGTAGTTTCAAAATATGAAATGGAATGTAATATTCACAGTTATGTTTTCATTAGTGTATAATGACCAGAAAATGATGCACTTACATGCATGGAAGGGGAGGGTGAGCCAAGCGGTATTCAGTTGGTTGCACTATGCAGCTTGACCACTAGATGCTAGTAGAAAATCTTTGACTTTTTTTTTTTTTTTCCAGGTATACGGATCTTGGAAGTGCATTTTGTTGCAACTTCAGATACTTTGGACTTGCTGTAACTCAGGCGGTAGAGTGGGTTGTCCAATTTTTAGAAGGTTGGTGGTTTGATCTCCAACTCCTTGATACTTAACCCCAAATTGCTCCCAATGCTGTGCAGCCATGTATCTATCATAAAAAAACACTGAATGAATTCAAAAATAGACTTTATTTCAACAGCAGCCATTTAACATAAAATAGGAGGGGAATCAGAGATATAATCAATAATACTAATTAAGATTCTGTTCCATTCGGTGCAGCAGAGCCTCTCCAGTAAGCCAACATGCACAATAGCAGCACCCTGACTCTGTTTGACCTGAATGGAATGGAACCTTAATTACCCTCATTGGTAACACCTGTGTTTACTATTTTAGGTAAAAATGGTTGCTGTGAAAAAGGTCTATTCCTCGTAGGTCAGGTACTGTGGGGGGGTCTGATAGGTGGAGCAATTGTGTGTTCTGTCTTTAGCAGCTTCTTTCCAGGTATCAGCTGTGTGTCCTGCATCCTATTAACATTTACTTTGATAATTTTCCATTAAGCTCACAGCATGCACACACAGAATGTAGTAATAGTTGACTATTATTTTTAAGATGATGCTCATCTTGATGACAAAAACCTTTAGTAACAATTAACTAAAGAACTCACTGAAGGAATCTCCGACATGCTGGACATATAGTAATTGTTCTTGCACAGTGATCACTGGATAGTCTGTCCATTGCGATGGTGCTAGAATACAGCTTTGACTTTGGCTGACCTTGGTCATCATCCAACAAATGTTCCTTGCGTATTTAACTGCCCTCCTCGTGCAGCAGAACCTCAGTGTTGTTGTCTAGGATGTGTAAAGTTGAATTTTGAAAGGTCACGCTGGTATTCAGGACATGAAACAGCACTGAGACAGACTTGACTTTAACATGCCAGTGCAGGCTGTCTGCAGGTGACTCATGTCTGTCTCTTCTCCTCTCAAACTCACCACAAACCCGCTGCCTGAAGCTATTTTAGCTCCACTTTCCTGTTTGGTTCAAGACATGATCCCCCCCTACAGTTCAAAGGAGAGAAATGCACCTGCTTATTTTGCACGAGAAATTACTGTTCAAAAAAACACCATTATTCGTGCTTTCTAATGCGCTTTGCATTAATTCTTAACACTTTAGTATTTTAGGCTGCACCATTTATGCACTTCAGCTGAGACTGTACATAAGCACAAATCATTTTGCTAGCACCCATTTATGCACTTCCAGGTCACATTTGCATATATCACATTGCCAGGCTGCAAACAATGTCCCTCAGAAAAACAATTGCAAACTGTAGCAGGGCACAAAAAGCCATTAATCTTAATTTTTCCCCTCTGTGGATGAATCCCTCGAAAAATGAATCCATTCTCCCGGGCAGGAGGACATCAGTGGGATTTTATGAGGCTGTCAGGACGGCACTGAGAGATGTGTCAGCAAGGCCGTATTTGTTTCTCTGCGGCCGACGGTGGAGGCTGGGCAGCGTGACCCCGATCGATCGGCGTACCGTGATAAATGACCACGAAACCCCTGCTTGTGATCAACAGCATATAGAGTTGGCTTTCCTCGATCGATAGGTGATCGATAAGGCAAACAGATGGGACTGTAAAGCATGAGATAATTACGTGTTGGGTGGGTTTTCAGGTTTGTGCTGTTGTAAAAGATAACAGAAACAACTGCAGGGTGTCAGCCAGGCACAGGATACCCTAACACACTGATCTATGGTTAATACTGCAACATACCCGTCCTTCCATAACTTTGAGAAGTCACTGCTAATGGTAATGTTTATGAATAACTCATTCTGTAGAAATATCTGGACAACACGAAACCTGGGCAGATTTACCTTTTTAAAAAGCCTTTCAAAGCTTTCCATCGAATAGAAACTATCTCATGATTTTCTACTTTCTAGTCAAACAAAGATAAAAAAAGAACTATTCTTTGAATAATTGCACCCTCGGCTAACGTTACTGACATTTACAAGCACGCAGATATCTCTTAATAAAGACTTCCTTACATTTCCTAATAAATCCATGTTTGTAGAAAATGACATGACACTTCCACTTCCTACACATAGAGTCTTTAAATACACCTTAAAGGACCAGTGTGTAGGATTTAATGGCATCTAGTGGTGAAGTTTCAGATTGCAGCTAACTGAACACCACTCACGTCTGTAACTGACAATCTGGATATGAGAATGGGCTGTAGGTGTAGGAGGAACTATAGTGACTGCAAACTACTGTAGAGACATGGCAGTTTAACATGGAAGATAACGAAAACAGGGTTATCCGACCTGCGGCCGTTTGCTGCGTGTCATCCCCTCTCTCTCTGCCCCCCTTTCCTGTCTGTCTTCAGCTTTCACTATCCAATAAAGCCAATAAAAGGCCCAAAAATAACTTTAAAAAAAAAACATACCTATGAATACTATATTCCATTTCTGCCAATAGATTTTTCTAGATGTTACACACTGGATCTTGATTATTAATTTAAGAGCAGAATGAGGTGTTTAAGCACCAGTTAGGGCTTTGCTTTGGTCAGAAAACCTCAGCAAAAGTTATTTTATCCTTTAAAGTGACTTCCATGTGCATTCCACCTTAACTTCGTATGTATACTTGCTTTTACCTCTGTGTTTGCATGATGGCTACCCCTTGTATCATGTGTTAGTTGTGTGCAACCTCAATTCAAGTTCTTTATATTGTCATATGCACAGCAATTACAGTGAAGCCGGCAATTCAATTTTTAATTCCCAGGCTCCCTTCAACAATGCTCCAACAATGTGTATGAAAAGAAAATCATGCAAGTAAAAGAGAGTACAATTTACATATAGGAATATAATATATATTAAATAAGATATAACACAATAAAGAAACTATTTTGTAATTATTCTGTAATATCAGTGTTGAGCAGGCGAGTGTGAACGATTTCAGGACTATAGTATAAAGTATATAAGAACTTTAATTTGTAAAAGTTTTATGGTGTTGTAGGATATAAATGAAATGGTTCTGTATAGTATGGTAATGCAAAGCAAAAAAACAACAAGTTTAGTTCTTTCTAATGAGTTGGACATTATTTTTGAGCTGTTCTGATTTCCAATGGTCATTCATTTGAACCCATTCACACTCTTCTCGGACTATAGTTCTTCTGACAAGCCTTGATAAGACTGATCTCTGCAGACTGACACATTCTGCGTACTGTTGCTAAAGGCTGGCATTCGTAGTAAACTATAAGGCTTGTCCGAGCAGGTGGGCTAAGCGCGGAGGAAGTAACACATGTCAGGGGCGGCAGCAGAGGGAAAGGCAGGCATATGCTCTCTCTTTGTGGCCTGGCCTTCCCGCTTCACCGGGCAATATGGCAGAGAAGAACATCTGACCCAAAATAATATCCACACAGACGGCAAACCAAACGTCATCTCAGCCGTCGCCTTCCCTCAAACTCCTGGCATTTACGAACGCGCTCTCTCTCTTTTCTATCTGGGTTCGCTTGGAGCTATTTTCAGAAGTGTTTCTGTGACAGAGGCGGGGAAAAACAGTGAGGTAAAAGGCCAAACTTGGCTGTTGTACATCCCAAGAGGGAGGCCGAATTTATCCCTGTCGTCTCCAAGTATTGACCAATGGCATCTCGGCTTACATCCTGAAACCTGGGTTTCTCTGTTGCACAGCGAGGCTCTCAGTGCTCTCTGTCTCTTTTACTCTTGCACTACTGCCTCTGACAGCAGAGTGTAAATCCTTACAAACAAATGTCCATACTCAAAGTGTTGTTTGTTGAGATCTTGATTTATTTGCCCTCTTTTCGATAAAGAACATCATGTGCTTTGCCTACAGTATGCAGTAATGATGTTTAATAATAGCAGCTATTAAGTAAGTATTGATTTGGCTGTTTTTGGGTCAAAAGAAGTCTATGAAACCGTGCTAAATTTCAAGGTTTTTTTTATGTCTACAGCATTTTAGTATTTTTTTTAAATAAATGGACTGCACTTATATAGCACTTTTCTAATCTTCCTCACTCAAAGTGCTTTACACAACATGCCACATTCACACAGTGATGGCAGAGGCTCATCACAAACAGAAACTAATCCATTCACACACACCGATGGCATAGCATCTGGAGCAATTTCGGGTTCAGTATCTTGCTTGACATGCAGCGGGGGGGAGCCAGGGATCGAACCACCAACCTCCTGATTAGTGGACCACCCACTGTACCTCCTGAGCCACAGCCACCCTCAAAGCTGATGGCAGAGGCTGCCATGAAAGGTGCCAACAGCTCATCTCAGCTCATCAGAAATTAACTAATCCCATTCACACACACTAACACATCTGGAGCAATTTGGGGTTCAGTATCCTGCCCAAGGACACTTTGACATGCAGACTGGAGGAGCCAAACTGCCAACCATCCGATTAGTGGATGACCAGCATCACATCACCCAGTGTGAAGCAAACTCTTCATACATGCTAAAATATAGTCATTACAGTGCTGTTGAAATGATGGTTATGTACTTGTAACCTAGATGTTTTTTGGGATGCAACTTAACAAAAGTGACTATCCATAATATTATGTACACTACTTCCTTACTTGCATAGTGCGCCAATTTCGGCAGCATAGTGTCAAATCTAGCACAGCCATTGCGCACTGGAAGATCGCAAAATTTACCGTGTCACCTTCTTCTACGCCAGTTAACAATCGGACGGAGCATTGGCGCCAATACAAGCTTTTTTTCACTAGATTTCTTCACAATATTAATCTAAAATTAACCTACTTCTACTTTTTATCGCCAGCTTCATGCAAGATGGAAATTACACCGTCTACACCAGCGTTGTGTAATCCTCCTTCTGATGGAAAATGTACTGGTATGTTCTGGTGGTCCCTCCTCTTAAACTACGTAGTGAAGATGGTGACCACTGAAGGTGAGTAGTGTCCAACGTTCCACTCTCAACTTTTTGACTCAACAGTGTGAACGCACTTATGTACTCAAAATAGTAAGTTTAAGTATGGATGTATTCGAATTGAAAAACAGCACAAATCTTAGTGGCAGCAGACCAGGAAACAGTCATATGAGTCCTTATTGACCAAGTAGTTTTAGTCACCTAAACTAAACCAAAATGTAATGACAAAAGCAGCTTTTCGGAAAACACCCATAAGAGTCCATTTTGTAATCAATATTTGTTTAGGAAGGCACTGAGGAAAGCTCTATTTTGTAGTTTAAGTATAAGGGCTCCTGTATTTAAAGTTGTATAAATGTAAAACTAATAATCTTTTAGCAGTAAAATGAGCACACACAAGATTTTTTACAAACTCAAAACAAAAGCGATCTTATTATAATAATGAGTTCCTGAATAGTTGGCATTTTATCGCACAGCAGCCTTATTAATCTGATTTTAACACAAAAAATGAATCTACAGAGTAAATATAGAGAAATGAAATGTTCAGTATTCAAAAAGCTAACTACTGTGTGTAGGATTTAAAATGCTTTAATGCTTACATTAGATTGTACATCAGTGACAGCAGTCAGTACATCCAGCCAGCATCATCCAACTTGATTATACTTCTGCCATCAGAGTAATTTGCTGTCATGAAAACTTACTGTAATTGAGAATAAGAAAATTTAAATTATGTTTTCTCCTAATCTGTGATGTTAACTGTCACGTAGTCATCCTGAGGTTGTGCACTGCGCTGCCACTCAGCTCTTAAAACCTCTTTTAACCAGCCAGCAGCGTCTGAAGCTGCAGCCTCAGCTGGCGTGACTAGCCGCTCTGAATGCTGAGTCCACTGGGTGTCCTGAGGCTGTCTGGTCTCTCCGTCCAGCACCAGCGGCGTTTCGGTTGGGGCCTGAGAGCCTGGACACAACCTGTCATGCCATTAAGCATCTGTGCACTCTGGGAACTCATGCCAAGCCGAGACCTGTTGCCTGATGGATGATTCAGTCACTGTAAACAACTCAACATCACTGCTGAGGCCACTGGTCCAATTCCTCTATTTCCTGCCATATGTCGGCAAAAAAGAGGAAAACAAAAATGATCCATACAGAAAATGAGCTCGTCTGTTATACAAGCACGTTTATTTCCTCAGATCTATCTCCCACCTGCAGCTGAGCTTACCTTGGCTCCATGTTCACAAATGAGTGTACACAGAGCTGATGTATCAGTGTCTTACAATCAGTTACTGATAAACTTCTGTCTTTCTCAAACACATCCTAATGGCAGACACATGCCGGTGTTATCCTGTAACTCACAGGATTGCAAACCGGAGGGGAGAGATGTTTGCAATCCAACCCATTAGCTGAGCTGTCACAGAGTGATAGTAAGCCTCTGTGTTCCTGGGCGGACAGTTACTGCAGCTGATATATGTGATAGAAAACTTAAAGATGCAGGGGAGTTCAATGATTGTACTGCAGAGGCCCTGCTGCTGACTGCTCCAACAAGACATCAGGACTGAGTTGATTTATAGAAGCCCAAATGGGCAAAAAGTGTCCAACAATTCTTCTAACTTTCTATAATCGACAGTTTGATAATTGTAGCCGCTTTCACTGTAAATAGGAGTGCTGCACTCATGAGTTGATGAATCAATTAGTTGTTAAGTATTCAGTTAATCAGTAATCATTTTGATAATCTTTTTTTTTCTTTTTTTAGAACTGAATATCTTTGGGTTGTGGACGAAACAAGACATTTTAGGACGTCACCTTGGGCAAAGGCTTTTAAATTGTAAACTCAGTGCTTCTGTTCGATGTGTTGATGCTCTTAGACTCCACAGTGTCAATTATAAGTCCTGATAACTCCAGTAACGCTGAAAAGTAAGATCACCGATTTGAGAGTTCAGCCTGAGCAGGATGCGTTACTTCCCTCCCGTGTGCTGACAGGCTCAGAGGTCTGATTGAGGGCATTCTCTGCAGGCGAGCGTCACTTGTTAGCACCATCCCAGAGACTTCACACACATGCGGTGGCTGAGAAGTGTGTCCTCAGCACCTGTCCAGACAGCTGCTCTCATCACCAGTGTGTCGGCGCCCCCTAAAGGCCGCTCAGAGAGAGAGAGAACCTGACACCTCACAAACAGTGAGGTGATTTGGCTTTTGGCTTAAAAGTGGAAATATGGAAGAAGGGGGAGAAAAAGGGATGCTTTTTGAAGGTATCA
Organism: Morone saxatilis; assembly: GCF_004916995.1. NCBI lineage: Eukaryota > Metazoa > Chordata > Actinopteri > Moronidae > Morone > Morone saxatilis. The sequence continues at coordinate 21,329,446 of NW_023339696.1, read as the reverse complement.
AAAATGTTCCACAATTTTCCATGCTCTACATGCAGGGCATCCACCTGCATGGCCCCTTTTTGGCTTCAGTACGACTAGGGCAGCCTTGCCAACCAGTCCTATAATCCACAGGGTGAATAAAAATGGATTTGGCTGGAACAGACGCCCAGTAAGCTGCCTTAAACCAACAGGCAGGATCGTCCACAACACAGATTCTCTCATGTTCATCCTCATTTTTCACATGTCATACTTTCTCTGCTGTAACACTAACCTGCAGCTCTGCAAACACACATTTTTAGTCCAAAAGTTTTATCTGAAATTAGAATTAGCATGCAAAGATAAATAACAGCAGCCAAACCAGCGTCCTACAATTATTATCAGTCTGCTTAAGGCCAGATATGCAGAATAAAGCATTTAAATCCCAATAATCATAATGTCAAGCTCAGATTGAGTCAGGTGATCAGAACACCTCGGAAAATGCTTCCTCATGAGCTGAGTGATACCTCTTGAGAAGGATTTTTTCCACCAGAGAAGTGGCATAACTGCACGTTTGCGGAGGATGGAGGCTGTCAGGGTGAGCGAGTGTTTCCTGGCACAGCGTTCCTCTCCTGCCTCCGTCTCCAGAGGCCTCGGACAACAGACGGGTCACAGCGAAGCCACATTTTAAATCCGGTGTGCAGATGGACACCAGTAGTGGTTCTAAATCCTGCACCGGGCAGCAGCAGAGAGAGGAGAGAGACCGATACATCATCATGTCGATATTGGGATTTTACTATGAATCACATGTTTGCTAGTTTGAACGCTTTTACCCGTGATATCAGAGTTCTGTCTCTGACCAGTACGAGAGACATTTTGGGTTAAGCAGGTGCTTCAATCCTTAAATCTTTTTCTACTTCCTTCAACAACTTTGTTGTCTTTTCAGTTACTGAAATGATTCCAGTGTGCTGCAGTCGTAGCTTCACATTTAGATAGTAAAACCTGTAATATGATTAATTTAACGTTGCATGTGTTTATTTGATTTCTAGCTTCAATTTACTAAAATATTTCATAAATATATTTAATATTTAGATGAAAAGTATGAACCTATCACAGTTTGTCCCGTTCTTTTGTGCAAATGCTTTCACTTTCCTATGACTTCTGGCAAGTTCTCGTATGCTCATCAGGTTTTAGTGTTACGTATAATGTGTTGTATGTGTTTCTGTTTTCTAAAGTTCAATGCATTGAACTTTCTTTACCATTGGATCCACAGTAAGAAGTATAACATTCTGCAAAAGAAGATTTTGGATACTGCCACAAAGCCTCAGATACGAGCAGCTTTAAGAAATATTGGTCATTTACTGGCTTTCAGACATATGGCTCTAACTGTGGAGGGGGAGGATGATTCATTCAGAGGGACGGAGATCCAGAGAGATAACAGAGACTCAGGTACAGCAGCAGTTTGAAGGGAGGAAGAAAACTAAATGTTTCATTCATTTCTTTTTTAAAAGAAACCATCAGCCCTTTTCAATAAGCTCACGAGATCCCGGCTGACAGGAAGATTGTTCTTTTTGATCATATGTGATTATTTATTAAGGTACATTCATGTCTTCCTTCTTCTCACTTCAGAATCTTTAAAATCTTGTCCTACTTCATCTCTTCAGTCTAGATTATCCTGTATTCAGAGTTTTTCTTTTTCTATTTCTACTCAATGATATGAGATCACATTTCTCTATCTCACTTCTGCTGAATGTGCACCCCAGTAGTGACTCCACTTATCAGTCCACTCCACTTAGAGATCATCGGTCGAACAGACTTCATTTTAAAGAACTGTACAGGATTTTATAAAAAAAAAAACGCCCCGTACAGCCACTTTGGTTTGTCCGTTCTGGGCTACTGTAGCTCCTGTGGCAATTCAGCATAGCAGACTCCACAGAAGGCAGCCCGCAGTGTCTGTAGATAGAAACAGCTCATTGTAAAACATAATGATTATTTTCAGGTGATTATACACTAATGAAAACATACCTATTAATATTATGTTTCATTTTTGCCATCTCTTTTTAGCCCCCTATAGGAGAGCGCAACAAAAAGAAGTATCACTTTCCCAATAGAATCTGGAGCTCTTTATGTTTTTGGTGGCTGTAGCTCAGAATATACAGCAGGTCGTCCACTAATCAGTAGGTTGGCGATTCAATCCCCAGCTCCTCCTGCTGCATGTTGAAGTGTCCTTGAGCAAGATACTGAACCCAAATTGCTCCTGATGCTGTGTGTGAATGTGTATCAATGAGTATTAGTCTCAGTTAGTGATGGGCTTTGCCATCACTGTGTGAATGTGGCATGTAGAATAAATGTGCTTTGAGTGGTCGGAAGACTAGAAAGCTATATAAGTACAGTCCATTTAACATTTCCTCTGGGACATAGATTACATTCAGAACCACTAGATGTAGATGTACTAGATCAAAACAAATGGACGTCAGCCACACCTCACCTGTTCCTTCGGACAAGTTTGATGGTTTCGATTGAATGTTTGGGACAGAGGAAATCTTTACATAGGAAGTAGTTGTTTGCTGCTATATAAATGTTCTAAAATCTCATATATACACTGATTAGCCATAACATTATGACCACTACTTCTAACACATCAGCTTTGAGGACAAAATGTTCCCTTGCTGCCCCCCCCCAACACACACACACACAACACCACACACACAACACACCTGACAGGAGCACTGTCAAGTGCTCATAATGTTATGGCAGATCGGTGAGTATTACCTTTAATCAGTGTTTCTGAAAGGATTTCCCATCTATATTATGAAATAAATAGGAAGTACCTGAAAAGTCCATTGTTAAAAAAGAAAAACAATTTAGAGAATGAAACAACTGCAACTCAATTGAGTCAATGAATACAGCTGTTGCTGGTATTAATTCTATTAGCGGCCCAGGGGTCAAATCCGAACTGCTGCTCTTTGCTGTGTGTCATACCCTCTCTCTGCCCCCTTTCCTGTCTGTCCTTCACTGTCACTATCATAAAAGCAATAAAAGCCCCCCCCCCAAAAAAAACAAACAAATATACAACTTCAGTTCCTTCTGCGTCTTCCCCAATATTGGTGACCCCTAACGTGGGTCCCCAATACCAGGCTGGGAACCACTGGTTTTAACTGATAATAAAATAATAATTTATGCATCCCTAATCTCATACAAACTTTCATACCCCCCCACACCCTTTATTTCCCCTCTCTCTCCATTTCCTCTTTCTCAGCCTCATTTTCTCCATCTATCTCTGCTGATGTCAATTCGCTCCCTCATACCAACAAAGAGAGTTTTCTAAAGCCCGGCTCCCAGATCACCCAATTCCCATCTGACCTTCCATTACCCACAAGGCTGCGGGTCATCAGCCGTGTGCTCACCTAATTCCACAAATTGTGCCTGGAGCTCGTGTTCTGTCGAGCCCAGCACTTTTGCTTCCATTTATAGCGCGGCGCTTTTCAGGATTCTTATCATTATTTTCCCTAATAGGTTGAAGGAAGGAAGGTGAGTTTCAGCCTGGCTGAATTGCTAATGACAGCACCTCCACACTGTTGTAATGGGTATTAAACCAAAATCACATTAAGCCGTCCAGAGTGGAGCGGGTGTCACACAGGCCAGTATGTCTTCCTCATGTTTGAGGGCGGGAGCGTCGTGCTGACGGGGCAGAACACAACTTATTTAAAGATAGTTTTACAACATCGCCCAGCACAGGGTTCCCACTCTTTTTAAGAAATCATTTTCCAGGACCTTTCCAGGAGTTATTCTTGACACAAACGGTGGTCATTGTTTACAGGACACTCCGTGTTAGCTCGCTTTCGTGGCGTGCTTTGCTTTTCTCACCGAAGCTGAATTTTTCTGCTTTCCAAATAGACTTTTCTCGCAGCAGCCATTTTGATATGAAATAGTAGGGTAAACGTGTAAAAAGACTCTGTTCCATTTAGTGTAGTAGAACCTTTCCAGTGAGCCAACATGCCCCCTCACTCTGTTTGACCTGAATGGGATGTAACCTTAATTGGTATCACTGGAAACACCTGTGTTTCATGTCAAAATGGCTGCTGTAAAAAAGGTCTATAAGGGACAATATTGATTATTAACAGGATATTTGGTCATTTTAACTAAGCTGTTTACAGGTTTTCCAGACATGTGGGAATCCTGCCAGCAGGCTCAGAAACATGTAAAGACTGCAGGACTTTTAATTCAATCAACTGTAATCATTGAGCCTGACAGAAAACATTTTCTAGCTTGTTGGAAGTGTTTTTCTTAGTTTTTGCTTTCTTATGTCAACCTTACATTCATCAACAGCACCGACCTTAACAATGGACTGTACTGCACCGTTAGAAACTTTTCACCATAAATAGAACTTTTTAAAACTTCTCTCAGAGCTTTAAACCACATCTCAAGCAGGGCTCTGCTGTTAAGTAATTCATTACAAGCTCACGCTGTTCAGCCAAACTTTGTTCAAAGCCACAGAACTTTATTTTTTAAAAGTCTTGTGGAGATCCCAAAGTTTCCAAAGATACCAAATGTTTCTGTCTGAATATTTCACTCTGTGTAAACTTCATATAGCTTCAATAAAGAACTAGAACACAGTGAAACAGAATGATACTGTCAGACAGTGAAGGATTTTAACAACCTTGAAGCTACTTCAAGGAAAACAAAGGGGGAAACTACACTAAAACAAAATGTAATAATACATCAAAAATATATGTGCGATGTATTCATTTCAGATTTTTAGTCGGATGTATAAAAATATCAAAAGTAACAGTATGGATTGTAAAGATTGACTCCTTTCAGTGTTATTGTTGCATTAACCTCCAGTAATTACTGGTTGTATGTATGTTGTAGTTCATCTCAACCATACTGTTGCAACCTTTTAAAGGGGAAAATAATGTAAAAGAATCCAGTGTTTGTCTTTATTTAGCACATTTTCCTTGTATTGAAATCAAAGGAATCAGCATTAATGCAAAGCTGAAACAAACACTATTCACTATATATTCACAACGGCTGATTTAATGGACAAAAAAGGCTTTCTAACCAAATGAAACACTCCTGACGAAGGTCTCCAAATGCAAAATAAATACGATTTTTGCACAGATTTGAGTGTGTGGATGCTTTTCTTTATTTAGTTTGATAGTCAGTGGCACCTTTTTCCTTATAGGACCCCCTTTCTATCATTTAGTAAACTAAGTGGCATATATTTTATGGATATTTTATATTATATTCAAAACTGTACAACCCAAAGAGTGAACTCACTAACTACAAGAAGTTTGTGTCAAAACGAGTGATTTGGATGAATTTTGAGTTGATTATTTCCTGTTTATGGGTTAGGGTTAGGGTTAGGGTTTTTTTTTTACACTGCATTTGTTCAGGTAACAGCATGAGTAGCAGCTTCTTTAATAATAAGTGCCCTTCAGTCTGACATCTGGTTCACAACCAGTGAGATTATTTCTGCCTCCAGAGCAGCTTTGGCTTTAAAATGCCTCCAACACTGAAATGTTTTACATTCATGTGGTCTCATTCATAATATATACCGGAAATATTGAGCTTGTTGTGACTGTGTGCGGGAGTAAGGTTTGTGTGCCTGTGTACACCGTGTTCTCCCTGGATGTCCAGATCTCTGTGATCTTCAGGCGTTTGTCTCCCTCTTCTGGATCAGCAGTGCAGTTACAGCTTGTTAAGTTGGATCACTAAGAGTTGGACACAATATGTGAGCAAAATATCTAACAATTCACCCTGATTGATGCTGCAGAAGGAGCACGTACTGCGCAGCTCCGGCATTTCATATTCCTCTGTGTCTGTTTTGCTTTTGAATCGACAAACAAGCTCACCATGTATTCATGAAGTAGCTCCTGTTCTTTCTTTATAAAAGCCACTCAGCACTTGTTGTGGGTCCAAAACTTCTCAGAGCCATGTAAATGAAGTTGGCTGCAGATGGCACTTAGCTGGGCCGACCGCTGCAGCGTTAGCAGCAGATGGTGGAGTGCCGAGCTGATGGATGCACCGTCTAAAGCTCCAGACAAGAAACCTGCTGCTCCCCCCTCCGTCTGAGATACTGGGAGAGGACGAGAATCTGTAGCTCCCAAACATCCAGAAAAACACACACAGAACGGTCAACGCACTGCAGTGAGAAAAAACATGTGGATTATGCAACTGGTAACCGCTACTGTTGTTGTTTCATTAGAGGAGCAGCAGTTTGTGTGTTATTCTCAGTTGGTACGTGCTATAGGGAATCAGGGTTTCTGCACAAGTCAAGTTAAATTTAAGACTTTTTAAAGACTTACGGAGGCCCTGGAATGGCATAGAGAAAAAAAAAAAAAAAAAAAAAATAGCATTTATTATGTTTACCAAATAGAGCGCTCAAAATGCTATTGCATGCATACATAATATAATTAGTTCCCACGTTTCTTTTAATTTGTGCGCATAAGATGTTTTTTACAAAGAGCCAGCACAACAGACAACCTTCCCCCCACAGCATGAACAGGGTGGGGAGGGTAACTTTAAAAATGTAATCCGCATACAAAAAAAATGTAAAACCTAGTCCTCCCAAACAATAGTAGACTGAGTTAATAATTTCCATGTAAAGTAAAATTAAGTGCAGGACCAATAAATGGTAAATGGACCTGTACTTGTATACCGCCTTTCTCAGTCTTACCGAAACAACTCAAAAGGCGCTTTTAAACACTAACGTGGCCCGACATGTCAGCCTCCTTTCCACACACCATGGTCAGCCCCGTTCCAAAGTGATGGCAAAGCCCATGAAGAAGCAGCAAAGCGTAACTCAAAATTCAGCACCCCCACATTCACCAGGCATTGGGAGGCACGACTTGGGAAGGGAAATTGCGGGCGTTCAGTATCTTTGCTCCAAGGGATTTACTGAGCCAATGTGGCGGCGCAAGGCAAAGCGCAGAGAAGAGTCGAACCAACAACCCTTCCCGATCAGAAGGAACGACCCGCCTCCTTGCCGTCTGAGCGCCCCGTTGACAACGACAGCTTGCGATTTATTTCCGTCATTTTTCCCATTAGCTCGTTGAGGAATTTCTCAATAACAAGATACGCGAAAAAGAAGACATGATAAATATGCAAGTAAGCATTAACTGGTTCTGATGCGGGCAGAACCTGGTGAGTCGTTTTCTTTTTTATACACTTTAAAATAAGTGTGACCCATTTCCACCCAGAAGGCCCATTTGTTTTCACTAAAAAAGAGGCCCCATTATCATGACCTTTCGCAAAAATAGTTTTCACTCAAGAGACCAGCAGTGAATGATGTGAGATTTTATTTTAAAAGTATATTTTGGTGTTTAAAATGGTCATCCCGCTGCTATAATCCCCTTTTTAACTAAAAATTGGTGGAACCATACAGTACACCCAATAAACCTTTTTGTTGACCTTGTTTCTGTAACTAGGCACTATCCATGTGGCAGGGTTACTAGCAGTCTTGATGGCCTATGAGGGACATGATGAGACTTCCCCCCCATTCAGCCACCGCCAACCACGTCTGTTTGTTTGACCCCAGAAATTACAGTTGGCTGCGTTTTTTGTATCTGATTGACGAGTAACCTCTGTTATCATTTCAGTGGACCAGATTAACCGAAGCGGTGACACCATCTGCTAATCCCCCGACTGATCCGCAGTTTCATTTCATTATAAGTCCAGTTAACCTGTTCCATAACGACAGAGGCAGACAGTCCAATCTAATGTTGCGCTAACGGAGTGCCGGGGGAGGAGAGAGGAGAGACTTATATATAAATTAGCGCGCGGCGCAGGGCAAATTTAATTAATTTCATGACTGTGGAATATAGCTTTTTAAAAAATAAAATTAGAAAACCTGCATTCCAGGTGTTCTGTGACTGCTTTTTCTAAAGGATGAAGAAAAAGTTTCATCAAAAGAATTCCTAATAAGGCCGAGAAAGCTTTGGGAAGGTATTAGAAACTCCTTTTGATATGAGTATTCGGGGGGTGATGCACCGAAATACCTTAAACCGCCCCAGTCCCAGAAGCCTACCCAGGTGATGCTGGGTGGTCGGGGGGGGCCTTACAGCGCAGAAAACACGCAATAGGCTGTATGTAAAGTAGCAAGCAAAAATGTGATCTGAGGAAACAGTGGGCCATTGACAAAAGAGACCCGGGACGATGCCTGAGAAATGTTGCCGCTTAATAGACCGCGCAGGTTGGAAGGCGGCGTGCGCTTTGCGGTTAGTGATGTATAGAAAATCAAAGACAGTGTCAACGATGTGCATAGTACGGCATAGCGCGCAGGCTTGCCGAGTTTGCATGCCTGAATTAGCTCGCACTCGACT
>NW_023339696.1:21320856-21321067 GCF_004916995.1 Morone saxatilis | reverse complement strand
CTGATTACATAACTCTGTTACATTCAGTGGACAGATTACCGAACTTGCCCACTGCTATCCGACTGATCCAGTATTCATTTCATTATATATCAGTTAACCTGTGTCCATAACACAGCAGATCAGTCATATGTTGGCTACAGTGGGGCTAAATTATAATTAGTCAAGCAATTTAATTATTTCTGACTGTGGAATAACTTTTTAAATAAAATAG
>NW_023339696.1:21320623-21320755 GCF_004916995.1 Morone saxatilis | reverse complement strand
ACCTGCATTCCAGGTGTTCTGTGACTGTTTTCTAAAACAGTTCATAAAGAATCCTATAGCAGGAAGCTTTGGGAAGGTATTAGAAACTCTTTTGATAGATATTGGGGGGTGATGCACAAATACCTTAACCCC
>NW_023339696.1:21317514-21320598 GCF_004916995.1 Morone saxatilis | reverse complement strand
TAGGGTTCAGTATCTTCTCAAGGAGTACTTCGACATGTTTGGCGCAGCAGCCCAGAGATTCGAACCAACAACCTTCCGATCACGGAGGACGACCCGCTCTTCCTCTGAGCCTTGATAAGAACTTGATCTTTTCCATTTACTTTGGAGGAATTTCTCAATACAAAGATAGGCGAAAAAAAGACCAGATAAAAGTATCAGTAACATAACTGGTTCTTTGATGGCAGAACTGTGATGTTTTCTTTTTATTACTTTAAAATAAGTGTTACATTTTCACCAGAAGCATTGTTTTCACTACGAGGCCATTATCATGACCTACGCAAAATAGTTTTCACTCAAGAACCAGAGTGATGATGTGAGATATATTTTAAGTTATTTTTTAAAATGGTCATCCCTCTATAATCCCCATTTTACTAAATGGTGAGAACCTACCAGTACACACATAAACCTTTGTTTGACCCCTGTTCTGTAACTACACTTCATGTGCAGTAAGCAGCTTGATGCCATGAGGGGACATGATGAGACTCAATCGCCACGCCACACTTCTGTTGTTGCCCCAGAATTACAGTTGCTGTTTTTTGTATCCCTTGATTACATAACTCTGTTACATTCAGTGGACAGATACCGAACTTGCCCACTGCTTCCGACTGAAATCCAGTTATTCATTTCATTATATATCAGTAACTGTGTCCATAAACACAGCAGATCAGTCATATGTTGGCTACAGTGGGGCTAAATTATAATTAGTCAAGCAATTAATTATTTCTGACTGTGGAATAACTTTTTAAGATAAAATAGACCTGCATTCCAGGTGTTCTGGCTGACTGTTTTCTAAAACAGTTCATAAAGAATCCTATAGCAGGAGCTTTTGGGAAGGTATTAGAAAACTCTTTTGATAGATATTGGGGGGTGAGCACAAATACCTTAACCCCCAGTCAGAAGCCTACAGGTGGATGCTGGGTGGTGGTGGGCTTACAGCGCAGAAAGACAGCAATAGCTTAGGAGTAGCAAGCAATGTGATCTGAGGCAACAGTGGCATTGACAAAGCAAGAGGAAGAGCTGAGAAATGTTGCAGCTTAAATAGACCGGCAATTGGAAGGGGTGCGCTTGGTTAGTGATTATAGAATAAGACGTGTCACGTGTGTATAGCAGGCGCAGCTCGAGTTGAATGCCTGAACTAGCTCGCAGGCTTCGCTCTATTAATGGCTATTTAAAAAAGAAAAAGAAAAGTTTTTTTTGAGGTAATTTACTTTTCTTCTTTAGAAAAACTTCTTCATCTTGAGTCTCTGAGTTTTAGAAAGAAGAGAAAAGATGAAATTATGAATGAAAGTGTAAATGTTTTCATATAATATAACACTGCTTTTTGTTTCTAAAACTAAATTATCATTAGTATTGGAGATTTTTTCTTAAATTTAAACAATTTAATGAAGAATGTTGCCTTTTTAAAGTGTATAAACTATATGAACATACATACAGGAGACATATATAAATTAAATATCAATATGAGAAATAAATAGAAGAGGTAGGCGTTTACAAAACAACTATTTGCTACAGTTGTAGTTATGTAGGAAACTATTTACAAAACCGCATCTTATAAGTGTGCACAGACACATACATCCTATATATAGTCACATACACTGAAGGATAAATACCAACAGTACTGGAGAGAAAGACTTCTCGGCCCATCTCTCATGACAGCAGAGATTAATTAGGGTCATATAAATAGTGGAATAAACTGAAGAGCGAACTGTGTCATCAGCCGCTTTGGACTCAGCCGTCATTTGGCTCATGAATCATCTTTGTTAATTTTATTTGCCACCAAAATTACACAAGGGATCCCTGTACCTACAAAATTGATAGCACCCACAATATCTGAGCCGTGTTTTTCTTTGACACCAACAGACTTGCCGTTTTGTCAGCCGCTCTCTGCTCCCCTCTGCTAGATGTGCCGTGACTTGATATATCGGGTCTTTTAGCCCCTGCTTTGGCTCAAATCCAAGGCCCATTTGTACAGATGGGGTTTTACGTGGGCCATTTTAGCAAAGCACCCTCCCCATAAAGCCAAAGTGTCTCATCGCTTCATAATTGTGTGATTATGGTCAATTGCTGTGGTTGGGGTGACAGATTCTATTCGAGCCCAACAGATGCTTTTATCATATTTTAGATCCCCATTTGACCTTAATCAACCGTTACATGTATGAATAAAAGCTGGAGATAATATTTCACTCCGGTGGTGGATCAGGTGTCTGAGAGGAGCTTGTGTGACAGAGAGACGGTGAGGTTGTGAGGGAAGATCAAACACTCTGGTTAACACAGTCGAGTGCTGGTCAAAGCTGAAAACCACTGCTGTTGAATGAATTATACAACTCCTGAGGCCTCCGGTGGAATTGGATGAGACAGATAGAGGGTGCCACCAAGTGGGAATTAGAAGACATTACACACACTGTACGGGAACTTACTGTCAGTGTGCAATACAGCAAGTGGCTGTTTATATACATAAATCATTTTACTGTAAAATAATTGTAATAATAATAATTTTCTACTTTATTTTGAGTTTTTTTTTTCATTGATTGTGATTGGTTGATTTTATTTATAGATTAAGACACTGAAAAAAACAAGAACAAAAATCCAAAGGATAACACGTTAAAATGTTATTTCCAAACAGCACCCAAGATGGTAGACGACAAAAGGAAACATGAAGAAGCACATTTAACATAAAAAAAACTAAACAGCACAATCCTGAAATCCAACAGCACAACACAATGTAAGAAATATAAAAGTATTTACCCTTTATTCTTGGATCGCCATGATCTCTACTCTTCCTGGGGTCCACACACAACAAAACATACATTTGTCCATAACATCATTTATTTGTGAATACAGACAATTTGGTTGTTCACTTGAATAAAGAGCAGATTGCATGCCAACCACTCCTCTACTTTTAGCCGTGAGAGAGAAAATAACTCTCCTGTAAGAAAACTAGGACAGCTAAAACAACAATGTCATTGCAAATTGAATTTATAAATCTGTTACCCCATTGAATAAAACAGTCCTGATCTGACTTCTATGGTAAATGGACCTGTACTT
>NW_023339696.1:21314082-21317472 GCF_004916995.1 Morone saxatilis | reverse complement strand
ATTCACCCTTTCACACACATTCACTCAGTGATGGCAAAGTCCATCGAACAGAAATGAATGCATTCATACACATTGCATAAGCAATAAGCAAAGAGCAATTTGGGGTTCAGTATCTTGCTCAAGGAAACTTCGACATGTAGCACCAGGAGCCGGGGATCGCACCAACAACCTTCCGATTGGGGGTCGACCAGCTCTCCCTCTGCGCCACAGCCGCCCACTTCTATAATCCCCTCTCATACTAAAAGACTTGATGTGTACCAGAAAGCTGTTCCACAACCTGGCACCAGTGTAAAAAAGGAACTTCTGGCCGTGTGTCAGTGTGTCCGAGGGGATGCATTTCATTTAATTCAAACAACTGTAGCAAGCAGAACATTAGTCAGAATTACAATGTGAAACTGTTTTCTTAGAGAGTAAAGACTAGTGAGACATTCTGTGTGCTTTTGGGCCAAAGAAATACATTTCGTTTCACTGCTTTCCTGTGAAAGAATAATAACTTCTGCATAAACTAAAGTTGCAAATTGTAAACAATTTCCTTAATCAATTATTACTAACATTAACAATTAATCGTAATTAATATATATTTAACTTATACCAAACAATACAAGTTTTTTTAAATCAGTTAAAGCTTTATTTCTACAACAACCCTGACAAACATAAAGATCTAGCATGTGGAGCGTGTTCATAAAATAATCTCCGCTAACATATAGTCTCATAAGAAAAGCCAAATGTAGCGCTGCAGCAAGAGAATACAACCTCACAAATCATTGTACTGATAGCTGGATTAGTCTGTCGTTGATGAATCGCTATCATCCCTAGCATAAAGCAGCTAACAACCAGTTCAATATTACATACTAATTCTAGAAAGATTATGTAGTGTGCTCACACAATATTAAGTACAGCGAACAGTCAGTATACAAACTACATCCGCTTGATTTTAGAGAGTGCTTTTAAAATATGTCCCACAATGCAATGCACAAAGAAAACGAGAAGGGGCTCATGACACATTGCAGATCTTAGAGAGGACAGAAAAAGAACTGATTAAATCTTGCTCAGCAAAGATTGGAAATACTATCAGATTGTTTATTTAAACCAGTATGAATATAACTTGTATAATGTATGTAATTCAATAACACATCAGTAATGAATTATTCATTTGATACTTTGGTGCTTATGGTCTCTATAAAATTAATTGATTGAACTGTGGAGACTCTAACTGATCTAACAATGTGTAGCAGAAGGTTTAAACATTTCTATTTGTGTCAGCGATCTAAGCAGCTTAGAACTCACTCAAGTGGGCGAGCCGGTGGGCAGGTTTCTAATTGAGGCCTGCATTTATTTGTTAGAACATGTAGCCACACCAGGCTAGTAAAACAGATCTGCTTCTAATTGGGAACTTACTTTTAATTTTCTGGTATATGTTAGTTGGATATATCAGAGAGAGCGACAAAACGTTGTTAGCTAATTGTTTCAATGTGGTTTAATATTAAAGCAGAAAACTCACCATCAGACACACTTTGGTTTCTGTCTCCTTTTCCAGGGGCGCCGCCAGGGTGTGGGGGGCACGGCCACGGCACATTTGAGTTACTGTATGCATAACATACTTCTATCTGATAATTCACATTAGGGACTATTCCTTTTATTCAATATTTCAAATGAAATAAAATAACAAATGCATAACCAGCCGGCCACTTTTGGTCGTCTGTTACTCTGACCCCATCTGGCCACCCCCATTAAAACATTCTGTGGGCGCCACTGTCCTTTGCATCAGTTCATTTCCTCCAGTAAATGTCAAATGCCAAAGTAAATAGACAGAAAAACATATGACATAAATGTGTAAATTGTCTTAAACAACATTTAAGTCATTGGACTAATTTGCCTGATCTGCAGTGAAAACACAGGAACGTCCGTTTGGCTCCTCAGAATCTGGAACTATTAGTTTACTGTACATGTTTATTATTAGTATGGGAATGGGTTAGGTTGTGTACCATTTATATGCAGTGTTGAACCAGGTGATTCCTTATTGCAGTATACATTAGATCTCATAGCCAGAGGAGCTTAATTAAGAAGAACTGAAGAGAATGTCTGCTCTCAGTTGGCAGAAATGTATTTAAGACTGAGGAGTGTGTTTGGACACAGTACACAGCCTGAACATTAACACCGCTCCCTTTTAACCCTGCTTCTGATCGCTCAATCTAAATGATGAAAGACCTAAAAGTCAGTGGTTTCAGCGGGGGCCTCGGGCTTAAAAACAAAAGAGGATGCATAGCACATTCACCTATTGCACAGACCGCATTGAACACATTCTGATGCGGTGGAGCAGCGACACAAATAACAACAGTGTTTTCTGGATTGTCAATTTTTCTTTCTGTTTTTTTTTTTTTGGCTGTGACAAAAAAAAAAATCCCATCTCCCATTGTTTGTAGAGGCTCAAAGGATTAAACAAAGTCAACAATGATGGAGAGGCACTGATCTTTTGAAGTATTTACATTTGTGTTTTTTGCCTCTCCTCCATCCCCCTGAAGGCGTGCGTCTATATTTTTCCTCTCGCAGGCTTCAGCCTCAGAGTTTGTCTTCGCTCCGGTTAGGTAAATGGCGGCCTCGGCGACAGACAGGTGCTCTCCATCTTGTAAACCCAGAGGGGTTTTGGCATAAGACAAATGGGTCTGGGAGCGTCACCCCTCCCTGTTCCACCTGGCTCATCTCATATGGTGTTGCAGTGATGTTGTGTCGTGGGATTTGTAGTCTTACCACGAGTCCCAGTCTGCCCCGAGCACGCAGAAATTCATCACTCACCACAAAACAGCGCAGAGACACCGAGGCTGAAGTAGACAAGTTTATTAATGATAATAATGAGGATGATGAGGATGATGATAATATTAATAATTAGTCATAATTATAATAACGTTAATGTCATAATAAATAGAACTCTTCATCTGAAGCACGTAAAGAGAAGCATACAGAAAGAGAAAAAACAAAAACACAAAGTTCAGAGTACAGAGCCAGAGGAGGGGGCAGGGACTTCTAGAGACATTTTTTTAACCTTTCAATATATCCATTTAATTTTTTAACATTTTTAAACTTTATTTAACTGGAACATTTACAAAAAGGAGAAAGAGATAGATTTTAAAAAATCCTTATAAATAAATTTTGTCATTATTAGAACAAAATACAAGATTTCGGGGAGTCAGAGGATGTAGTATTTTTTTTTCTTTTTCCCCCTGAAAGGACAGCTGGGGGGAGGGGGGCGGTAAGGAGGGGTGAGGGTTATTATGTACAGAACACCAGGAATACAAAAGGGGTCAGTCGACTCACTTACTAGAAGGCTATGGAGGGGAGTTGGGACGGTGGGAAGAGGGTGTCGTATGGGGGCGGGGTCAGGTGGGGGAGGCG
>NW_023339696.1:21311318-21313982 GCF_004916995.1 Morone saxatilis | reverse complement strand
GGGTCAGGTGGGGGAGGCGGGGGGGACTCTCAGAGGGGACATCCTGCTAGTGTCACAGCTCAAGCAGTTGTGCTCAGGAAGATCAGGACCAGTTTGTTATACTGAAGGCATCTGAAGGAAGGAAGGGAGGGTCGCTTTAACCCCGCCCCCCGCTTCGTCCCGCTGCGGAGGAGCAGGCTGGAGTTTCACAACAAACGCTTCGGACAGGCAGAACTTCTCCGGACGCCGAAATAAACTCACTGGTCGAGTGTGTCAACGAAAAGATACGAAAACAGAAGGAGGAACAAAGCACCTATAATAAAAACCATGAATGCTAGTATGGCTACTAACGTGGAAGACCGGCCAGACTAACTAGTTTGATTATTCTGCTAATAAATATATTTAATATTGACAATGGCTCAAAGGATAATCTTTGATATGAAACAAGTTGCCATGAATCCAAAGAAAAGCCAAGGCAATAAAATCTCAGTGTGCATTCTTAACTGATTATTTTGTCCTTATTAAACTACAGCTCCCATGAGGCTCAGTGAGAGAAGCACTTCTAAAGCCTCATGGGAAATGTAGTTGGTTGAATGCTAACAAAATAATTGTGTCATCTTTGTTTTACAAATACAGTGAAAACTAGTAGAACAGGAGCTAACGGGGACACAGGGCGGGACTTTGGCTCTTTGACAACTCCAGAACAAGTGTCCAAAATATGAGTTACTGCAGCTTTAATGTGGACAGCAAAGTGTTTTAAAGTTAGCAAGCTGTTGTCTCGAACATTTGGCTCTTGCTCAATAAGAGTTCTTGACACATATTACAGGAAATATAATATTTTTATAAATGTTTTTTGATAATAAATGATTAAATAACTATGACTTTAAAACAAATACCAAACAGGAAGTGGTGTACTGATGTCAGTTTGGATGTTTAGTGTTGAACATCATTGTTTTATTAGTGAACTGCTAAAGCACTGCAGACAAAAATGAGCTTCAAGGTAACTTGAATACAACACTTACAATGTACACTGTCCCTTACTACTACTACTACCACTAATAATAATAATAATAATAATTGATAATACTTTACTAACTAATAATACTAATAAGACTGATATATGTGTGGCATAGAGCGCCATTGTCCAACAACTATTAAAAACACATCAGTGAGTCACTGTTGTGAAACTGTGTTTGAACCAACTGGCTACAGACAGGAAGCAAAAAGTATTGAGAGACGGACTAACACGTTGTATGTTTTGGTATTTTCATGGGATTTGCCGACAAGAAGAAAAATATAAAACAGCGCCAGCCTTATTGCCTAAGATTGTATGAACTACTAGCTAACTAGAATAAGTAGATAACAGTGGTGTCTTCCAAAAATGTGCCTATCACATGTGACATCATATTTGTTTCTGTTGCAAAGTGCATAGATCATTCAGTGGACAAAATCTGATCATGTGACCAAACATTGATGTTAGTGAGCCAAAAAAACAACAACAACAACAACAAAACAAAACAAAGAAACGGTGTCGGTTAACTCGAGCATTCAGCTGACTCTTTGCCTCCAGAGCAGCTCTGCCTCCCAGGAAGTTCCCGTCAAAGTAAAACTCCAACCTGCTCCTGAGTGGTTTCTGACCCACCACAAGTCTGTAACGCTGTAAGTAGGCCAGATGAATCAGAAAGAAACCTACAGGTAAAAATGCTAAGCCTGCATATGATCGCTGCATGGGAGAACAAATGACCGACTTTACCCCAATTAGACTTCACAACAGTTAGTTGCCATGATATAGATACTCTTTGTAATATATGAGAAGCTGTCTACAGATGAACAGAGGTCGCGTGGGTAGGAGCCCTGATTCAGAACAAGTTTTTTTTTTTTAACCTGAAATAAGATGAAGTTAATCAAGAAGTGTGAGGTGAGATTTACTGTACAGGATATTAACAGTACACACTGTAGTTTTGTACAGGAAGTCAGGAGCTTAACCGAGTGTTACCCTCTTGGAACAATTCACTCAAAACCACTACTAACTAAGTAGTGTACCCTGAACTCTCAAACAAAGTTGTGCTTCACCCGAACCTGCTCGCCTCTGATAAATGTTTCTTTTCAGGGCCAGCAGGTCATTTCCAATACGCAATAAAACCGCCCGCCTACCAGGGTCAGCATGAGAACAGCAGTTCATAAACCGTGGCTGCTGCAGGAAGCCGCGAACCGGGCTTCATCGGCGCGGCTCGTTATATCAGCAGAGCAGCAATTCTTCCGCAGCTGTGATGAGCGAATGAAATCTGGGTCACGTCAATACACATCCGGGCTCCGCCGTCATCACAGAGTCTCGCTGTCTCCTGATCAAAGAGCACTGAGACTTGTGTGTTCAAATCATACTTTGGTACAAGTAAGAAAAGAAAAATCAATATTCATAAACTTTTTATCTGACACCCACAACACCTTGCGCTAATTAGCAAGTCTACCCAGCTCCAGTGAAGGGCCAAAATTACTGCAGATGTGATTCTTTTCCTGAAGTGTCTGCCGGCTAAAAGTAGGATATGATGTTTTGCATTTGATGGGGGCAAAAATGTAGCATTGTGTGTAATTCTGCGCGTGTTGGCAATCTATGAGTATCTGCACATTGTGTGTGTGTGTGTGTGTGTGTGTGTGTGTGTGTGAGGTAAAAGGGAGGGGGGGGGG